>NW_027466057.1:187500-272500 GCF_046127955.1 Nelusetta ayraudi
ATTTGGGCAGAAAACGTGAGAATGCAGGGAAACTGAAACATTAATGAGGTTTATTAACGTAGTTTCAAGTTCGGCGGGCCAGATTAAAAAGCTAAACGGGCCGCATTTGGCTCCAGGGTCGTAGTTTGCATGTGCCTGTCCTAAATTGCTGGTTTTATTATTCAACCCCCCTCAGGTCTGATATAATTGGTGAATTTGAGGGCAACATGGGTGGCGTTTAAAGTCTAATTTGCTCGTTTCACCCGTAACATAACCACCGTCGTCGTTGTCTCCACGTCCTACCGTTATTGCCGTGAGATATTTTGAATATGAAGATGGTTTGTCATGTGCATGGGGGGTAGATGGGACCGGCAAGCAGGAGGCCTGGGGAAGGGCAAAGTGGAGATTTTTTGGATTTAGTGAAAGATCAATGAATGTGAGAGAAGAGGATGCAGTGAGAGTGAGAGTTAGACGGAGGCACGTGATTGGCTGCGGCCAGACCTGGCGAAAACATGAGGTCATGACTATCCGGCTGTAGGACATGGCACTGTGATCCTGTTGTTGTTGTTGTTGTTCCTGAAACATGAACATATGCCACCGATGTGTGTGAATAATATAATTGTTTGGAACTCGCAGGAGTCAAAATCTTCCCACAGTTCTGAACTTCTTCCGCTTGCATAATTTTATTGACCATTGTTTCCGTCTCAGGTGTTCGTTGAGAATTTCCCGATATAAAAAAAGAATAAAGATATTTTCATACCACAGTACATCTTGAGTTAAGATTAAAGATGGCATCTTGAAAAAAATAACCGATGAAACTTCTTGTGTTTAGTGTTGTGCCAAAATAAAAGCATGGATATGTGTAGCCACAATCAGCAACGACACAGACATACTTGATATATGTTATTCCACGGGAAGTCAAAATTCCCAAGGACATTTTTATTTGCAGGGTACTGAAATTGTGAGTTACATGAGTGGACAGACAAATAGACAGACAGTCATACCATTAAAAAAAAAAATGATTTTTTCATAACAATAAAAACAAAAGTCCTTCCAGACAGCCATGCCATACCTCTGAAAAATCACTTTTTTCAAGAATGTTAAATGATTCACCATAAATTCATAAATAATGCACTGGCATATATAGACAATATTGTCAGAACTGAACTTTAAATGGGTCAAGTCTGTGTAAAAGCAAAATGCATACAGTTTTTTTTCTTTTTTTTTAATAAATTATGACTTCATTTTACATTCCTCATCAACCTGGTCCCATTTTTAACAGAACAATATATATTAATTATCAGAACGTGTACAATAAAGTTGCAGCTCAGTTGCTTATGTGAAATAAATGTGGACTCAGACACCAAAATATTATTAAAAAGGTCTGCAGCCATTTCCGTTTAGCAATAAAAAAAAACCAAAAAAAACAAAAAACGAAACAGAACCGACGACCCGAAGCAAATGAAACAACTGATGAGCAACAGAGCACATCTGGATCTTCCGGTAGAAGTGGCTTCTTAAAATTCACATTGAGGAGGAGAAACGTCTCTTCGCACCAAGACGCTGCGGTGAAACTTTTGAAATGAAAACACGCGTGTCCCACAGCCATGAACAGGAGAAACTCTGCCACTGTCTCACGGGTCACATACCTTCAAAAGCTTCATAAACACACGTGGTGTTTGATGACGAAGTATGAAATGCCTTACATCCACTGGGAGCGTTTATGGAATAGAAAATAGGGGGGGCGGGGAAATAAACAGATAAAGTCACTGAAAATAAATAGATGCTGTCTTTTAATGGGCTGATAATATATGCATATTTACATTCAGAGCGGGTCCACTGGTGAGGAGGCGGCCGCAGGATCTGGAGTCCTGATTTCACCCTGAACATCAGAGCAACTGTACAAACAGATCAAAAAGGTGCCATCGAAAGATTCCGCAATTTAAAAACTGCGGATGAAAACCAAAAGGGCGAAACAGAGTTTCTCATCGCGACTGAACGGAGACAACGTTGCCGCGTGGGGAGAGAGATGGCACCAGCAAGTCCTGTTTGACAACAAGTTGCATCTGGCTGCACGTCAGTCATCACCATCATTTGCAGATTTTTTTTGTTTTGTTTTGTTTCTTGTTTCCTCTTGGCCGCTTTGACAGGAAAGTTAAACAAAACAGTGTGTGATTTATTCACTTCTGCAGAATTAGATCTTATCAAAATTCCAAGGATAAAAATGAATTGTTGATTGTGGCAGAGTAGCAGCACTTCCAAAATAAAAGACTCCAACACGTCTACGCAACCGAGGGTCAGAGTTTGAACAGTATTTTTTAGTAAGCTAGCACCATCTGCTGGGCAAAGAGGAAATGACAACGTTACATTGTTGGACCGATTGTCCCGTGATGGCAACATTACTAACTGACACTGTGCAATTGCATGCATTGGTGCGGGTCAATAATGCAACACACACAGAGCGCCAGTGACAGGGAGGAAAGAAGTCTTTCGGGGAGGCTTAGGTGAGACCCGATGTGACGTGACTGGCAGGAGGGCGCATGCATCACTGCACAACACGTTTACAAGAGTTTGAAAGCTCATGCAGCGCTGCAGAGAGGCGGACATTTTGGATTTTACATTTCCCAAAAAAAAACCCTCAAAAATAAATCAAAAGCAGCCATTGTGGAATCCGTGCACGTCACCAGCGTCAAGCTAATTTAGCTGCAGCGTCGCTGTCTCAGAGTTTGGCAGCACAGCAGACAGTTCGGTCTGTGGCCGCTGATCCTCCCAGGGGCTGCCGGAGCTTCTCACTGTCCCATGAGTCCCCCCCACCCCCCCGGACAACTCAAAAGTCTCTGTGTTTGGAGTTTGATTCCCAGAAACCCAAAGTTCATGTGCCTGTTTTGTCATCCCGGTCGTAATCGACGTCCTTTCTTCCAGCTCAGCGCTTCAATCTGACAAAGTTCTGGAGCCGCCTCGTTCTCAACTCCACCCTTAAGACATTCAAACGGCCTTTCAAAGGCGAGTTCGGTCCTGAAGGCGGGTTATCTATGTCCAGATCTCCGTCGGGACCATGGCCTCCTTGGTGCCGACAGAGGGCATGAGGTTCTGCTCGGACAGGAAGTCCAGCGGGAACTGGACCAGGAAGCCGCGGATCTTGCGCAGCTCCTCCTGAGCCCGGGCCTGGTCGGTCTGCGCTAGGCCGGGCTTGGACTGGTACTGCTCCAGCTCAGACATGTTCCTCACCAGCGACGATGGAAGGCACCGGAACACCTGAAAGCAAAGCGGATGTATTGGACTTACACACACAGAAAAAGCCAGTCGAGCAAAATGTCTTTTCCATAAGGGGACAATCGGATGACCAAGATTGTTACTGAAGGTCCCATCTCATGCAGAATTCACTGAGACCACATTGTTTTTTGTCCCCACACACAGCATACCAGAGGTCAAAAAGTGACAGTTTCAGCAGGAAGCCAAAATTAAAGATTTCTTTTTGGGGGGGGGGGGGTCTGCTGTTCTGGGCTCTGGGATCGGAAACCAAGGTAGAGAAGTTGGTCCAACAATGCAGCAGATTTTCCTCAGGTTTCACCCAGTTAGGTCACAGTCGATTCTCTTTAATGGATGATTGATTCATAAACCTGTCCATCTCAAATTATCCTGTCCCTTTGTTTCAGTGACTGGTGCCAAGTGGGCGGCGCTCAAACGGCTGATGTGTTACAGCAGGGCCTTTGTGCTCCGTACTGGAGTCACCGTCTGACACACCAGCCAAACCCTAAGGCCTCGGCAAAAACAATGAAATAAAATCATCGTTACCTTCTCGTAAATGGTGGCGTTGCGGCCGGCCGTGGTCATCCACACTTCCTTGTAGAAGCGGTCGCTGATTGGGTCCGACAGGTCGATGCTGGTGTCAGTGTGACCTCCCAGGATGGTCCTGTGGCAGAGGGAAGGGGAAGACATGAGTCAGTAGCTGCGTTTCCATTACATTTTTTTTTTTTTTTGCAAAATAAAAGCGATATTTCTAAAATTTTCAAGTGCAATTGCGATTTGTAGGTGTTTCCATTGAATGGTGTGAAGCACAGAAGCCGTATGTCAGGTCCTATGAGGCGTAAATGCGGGGGAAAAAAAAAGTGTTTCCATGACACTTTTGCGATATACTTCTATATCGATACATCTGAAAAACCACCTCCCGAGAGCTTAAAAACCTTTTAGCAATATTTGAGAGGTTCTTCCAAGTTTAGGTTTTTCCATGACCAGATTTTTTATTGCGATATTTAGGTTTTGCGCAATTCTAGGGTTAATGGAAACGCAGCTAATAAGCCCTTTAAAAAATAACATGGCTTCTTTATTTTGGTGAAAACTTTTTAGGTTATCACTGATACTTTCAAGATCTCCCTTGTTGGCTTATCAGGACACACACACACACACACACACACACACACACACACACACACACACACACACACACACACACACACACACACACACACACACACACACACACACACCTGAAACACTCGAGGCGAAGCTGCAGTGCGTAGGCTCCGGCTTCGTACTCCTGTCCGTCCATCACCGAGGAAACTTTTTCCGAGTCCTCGACGATGACGGCCACCTCGCTGTCGCGCTTACCCAGCATGCTTCTGTCGTTGATGTTAGCGGAGCCTTGAAACGAAAGGAAAACAACTTAGTCACTGAAGTTATGATTCCCAACTGCTACAATTACAGCCATTCATTCACACAGAAAAAAAGCGAACAGAGAAAAAAAATTCAAGTTTGTTGGTGAAGGTTCACATTCTGCCACCAGAGGGCGTTGTGGAGACGCAATCGGAAAGCCGCTGCTGAATCCACATTTGGATGTGCATAATTTTCGCTGCACACATGGCGAGAGAAAGTCAAGATTTTTTATTATTTTTTTTTTTTGGGGACCCATCACTTCTGAGATGGTGCGGACGCAGACAGAGGCACTCGGCTTTTAATAGCCGCTGGTGAGAGCGAACGTGAGAAAAGAAACGGGCGACAGAAGGCCCGTCGGCGGCAGCAGACTGACCAATGATGACTGTGTTGTCGTCAGCGATGAGCATCTTGCTGTGCACGTAGATGAGCTCCGTCACCAGGCGTCCCTCCAGCTCCGCGTGAGTGCGCAGGCCGGCGAAGGAGATGTAGTTCATCCACTGGTCGTCCACTGGGCCGGGAGAACGCAACAGGGACAGAACATGAGCCAAGACGTCTATTGTGTATTTTTGTTTGTTATCACCACCAGAAGTTCCAGTGAGTTGACTCACTCTCTTTCTTCAGCTGAGAGATGATGGAGTAATCTCCTCGAATCATGGTTCTAAGAGGGGAAGGAAGAAAAAAAATCATCAAAACTAAATATTCCTCATCTTACAGATCCCTTATTGTACTAAATTCAGTTCTCCAATGATAATAATAATTGACATCTGTGACTCATTTCCCAACAAATGAGAGCCGTTGCGCCTTTTGCCCGCTCCACTTTTACATAAGGCAGACGAAAATGCGCAAATCAGGCTCTCTGTGATGTCACAAAGGGCCTTGACATCTGCCCAGAACCTTTCCGTCTCAAACATGTGGAAGGTTTGACAAAGCAAGATGTTAAAACGCAGCCGTTCTGCAGGCGGCTCCAAACTCAGGGTTCATTTTTGTATTTTTATTTTGCTAGTGATCTAAATGGTTTTCTTTCAAGATTATTATTGCAGTAGTAGTAGTATAATAGTGAGATTAAAAAAAAAAAACATATGAAAAGTCTATATAAAAAAAAATAGGAGCTTATTGAAAACAACTACATCCTCGCTTTCTCGTTTCCCTTCCCTCTGACACTTTCACATCTCTCCTTTCTGTTTCACACCCACACACCCTCCGGCGGATCACCTGTAGTTAAAGTGCATGACGGCCTGGATGGCGTTCCCGCCCCCCGTGGTGATGTCTCCCTCGAAGCCGGGCAGCAGAGGGGTCACCACGTACACGCGGTACCTCTTTCCCTCCCTGTGAGGAGAGGCAAAAAAAAGAAATAAAGTTATATAAAAGGCTTCAAGCTGTGCGTGTGAGAGAGAGAGAGAGAGAGGTGAGAACAGGAGACGGACGATCAAAGCGCCGCTCCAGCTTAGAAAGGTTGCGCTGGAAGAAAGAGAGAAAAGGAAAAAAAAGACGAAAAAAAAAAACGACGAGTACTTGTGCGCTCTGATGATCCTTTCGATGATGGCGTCTCCGATCTTGTTGTAGACCGTCTTGTTGTCGGCACAGCTGATGAAGAACTGATTCTGGGCGCAGAGGACAGAGAGTGACACAGAAGTTTAATACTGCAAAACCATCACAGTCACACTCAAAACTGCAGGCAGTTTTTCACAGAGTTTGCAATTAGAGCGGCATTGCTTGGCGTCACGCAGGGAGAGAAATGGCCTGCAGGGGGAGCCAATGCAAGAGGCGCTAAAAACAAAGGATCTGACGTCCTGTCCTTTACCTCGATGTAGATGTAGTGTTTGCTCTTGGCGATGACCTGGATGTAGGCGTTGTGGATGGACTCCTCGTGGTACTTGATGCCCGCCGACCAGTCGGCCGACGACCGCAGCACCTGGCAGACAGGAGAGGTCGTTGAGGCGGCGGCGGTGGCCGAACATTTAGCCTGTTGCTGGCTTGCAAGACAGGAAGGGCACCACAACTTACATAATAAAAGCTTTTAAAATATTTTCAATATGTGTTTTTTGATGACTCTTTTTAACTTGGTTGTTACACCACCTGGTGCCATAAAAAAAAAAAAGTTGTTATGACGCATGAAAAACATCACCTTTGTCATAGGGTGGAGCATTTAAACAAAACTATTATGAAGTATTTCAGGCAATTAGTCATTGATGTGAAAACCTTTAGCGTTATATAAGTTTACTGGGCCAAAGAGAGCTCATTCCTTTTGATTTTCCAGCAGTTTGTTTGGGTTTGTTTTCTTACCTGCACTTTGGCATTGACGCAGTCCGGGACCTGGTACCTCAGCTCGTCTGCGCTGGAGTGAGACTTGGGCAGCAGGAATGGGTAGGACAGGGAGCGGTACTTTGGCTTCATGATCTGCGTGGGCACATTAAGGCCAGAGGTTGGGGGTGAGAGCGGCGATGGGAGGAGAAAGTGATGCCATGGAAAGAGTGACGGTAGTGAGCTGAAGGGGTTTTTCCACTGGTCTTTGCCAAAGAAAGTCAGCGTTTGCTGGCCCATTTTTTTTTGTTTGTTTCAAAGTCCCAGTGTGTGAGACTTAGCCCCATCTAGTGGTCGGAACACACACTGCAGGCAGAGCTGACGTCATTCCCTGAAGATGTACACTTCGGATGACTGCAGGAAGTCTAATCGTTCTTACATCACTGTCAAAAGTATCACAATTTCTGAAACGTATGTTTATTTATTTATCTTTTACTTTACTTGGATTTGACTGTGTTTTCTACCTTGGTGAAGTTCCAGCGCTGAATGAAGTGTCTGGCCACGTCCCGGGCGGCTCTGCCGTGAACCACCGAGGCAATGTCGTGCCAGGGCATTCTGGGAGTTTGGTACCTGTCGATGAAGTCTGCAGGCAGCAGGTGGCGACCCCCGGAGGGCAGGAAGAGCATGACGGTGAAGGAGAGAGGAAGTGATGTAAAAAAATGAAATGAAAAATGAGGATAGGACTTTATTGTGCAAACCTTTACTCTTGGCAAGGCCATGTGTCCTGTTCCAGCGGATTCAGGAGAAGCCCCCCCCCCCCCCCCCCAGTCACACAGTGGTACCAAGAAACATCTAAGGTCTTTCCTATGGAACGTCTAAGTGCCATATTAATGTTCCATAATATGTGGCAGCCCTCTCTTGATGATCTACCCAGGGATTTGATTGTCTTTGTCTTCGCAAATAAGAAAAAAAGATATATATGTATATATATATATATACATATATATATAGATATATAGAAATATACATATATATATATATATATATAGGGTCAGGGAGCCCGTGTTCGAGTCAGACACGTGTGTTTGAGCGTCGCACCATCAAACGGTTTCTCCAGCTGGATCCAGTCCTTGTAGACAAAGTTGCAGTAGTCCTTGCCGTGCCAGAAGCGTGTGTTGCCCTGCAGCTCTCCCACGCCAGTCTTCAGGCTCTGAACCGAGCCGCTCCCTGCGCAAACACAAACGGGTTTTTGTCGAGCCGATAACGTTGGCGAGTCGGCGTTGTCGCACAACGACACGAAAAGACGCACCGGTGCTGTCCACGCTGCTGACGCTGTCGGCGTGCTGCATGGCGTGCTTCTGCAGGTGCTTGTAGAGAGTGAAGCGCGAGCGGCGGTTGCGCCCGATGCCCTTCAGCTTGGGGAGGTCGACCAGGTCGCTGGGCTGCGTCCCCTGTCCGTTGGACACGCCCTTGCTGGGCGGAGCGTTGGTGGAGGCGGCCTTGGGGGGACGGAGGGGGCAGGAAAACTCTCATTGAGCAGTTGCCACAATTCAGCGTCAATCCGCAGAGTCAATATCTGTTGGGATCCTCCAGGAAACATCAACAAGGACCCCAAACTATCAAAATAATAACTTTATAATAGGACTGGGCGATTTTTTTTTCTCTGAAAACTCGATTTTTGATTTAGATTTTTTTGGGTAAAACTACAAAAGACAATGGAATGTAGCAAACAAATTGTCCTATTGGGAATGAAGTACAACTGAAAGATAGTGTAAATCCTCCTTGGGTTTAGTAAAGAGTCAACATTTACAGTCTTCTTGACCAAACAAAGAAGAATCCCTTGGCATTAATGAAGTGAGAGCCTCACTTTCACCAAACTTCACTTGAAAATGAAAATGAACAGGTTCTTCACAAACAAAGATGAAGCTCCCTTGTTTGGGAATAAAGTGAGAACTTAAGAACCAAACACCCTGTCGATAAAGTGACAACCTTAACCTTAACCCAAACATCACTTTCAAAATAAAAGGTTTATCTATCATCTTGAACAACGATGAATGAATAAAGTGCAAAACTTTCACATTTTGTAAAATAGAGGCGCACGGCCCGAAAGCATGCAAGAGGAAAATCGATTTTAAGACCTTTGTTGTTGTTTTTTGAACATTATCTTGACTTATAAATCTGATTTCAATTTAAAGATCGATTAATCGCACAGCCCAGGGTCCAAACATTGCAGGTATAAAGTGGTTCCACTTCTTCTTTCACTTCTCCAGTATTTACAGTAAGTTGAAACTATGGCAGTGAGAAGGGCACGTGTGTGTGTGTGTGTGGATGTGTGTGCACCCCCCATGTCCCCTCTCTGACCTGCTCCAGCGCCACCGAGCGAGTCACACTGCCGACGTCGGTCAGCCGGTGCTCGCGGTCGTCCCAGCGGCCGTACGCCAGGTCGATCCCGCCCACGAAGGCCACCGATTGGTCGATGACCACCACCTTCTCGTGGTGCGCCCACAGGTAGACGGAGGAGGAGACGTGGTCCGGGTGGCGCATCACCTGACATGCCCGAGAGGCAGGGAAGCGTCAAGAAGAAGAAGAAGAAGAAGAAGGCCTTTTTTAATCCAACATTGGCGAAATTTGCATAATTACAGCAACAATACAATAGAAAATAATGGTGATTATATTGATTAAAAAGAAATAATAAAATAAAAATAAAATAAAAATATTAAATGAAGACATAAACGAATGAATAAAAAGATTAAAAGAAAAGTAGGAGGGGCTAATTTGATGATTCACCTTTATGTTGGGGTGAAGGTGCATGAGGGTCCTCTTGCTGTAGCCCGAGTTGATGCCAAGAGCCAGCTCCACCTCCTTGTACAGCATGACAAAGATGCGCACTCCTTGTTGCTATGGACAGGGAAAATAAAAAACAAAAAACAGCATTTACCACACTGGCTTTCGAGTCACTGCAAAGCAGCCAATGGCGTGCCTCCGTCTAGCTAACTCTGCATCCTCTTCTCTCACGCCAGCGAACTCGCTACTCGTGTCACTCCATCCATAAATCTCCTCTCTGCTCTTCCTCCAGGCCTCCTGCTCGTCAGTTCCACCCCCACCATCTTTCAAGCACACACACGTCCAAATCACCATCTCAGTCTGGACTTCATCTCCAAACCATCTCACATTCTCTCCATCGTGGTCACTGGATCTCTGTGCCACGTCCAGCTCCGCCTCCAGTCTTTCCACTCTGCCTGCACAGGCTTCTCCACCTCTCTTTCTGCTCAAAACCTTCCACTTTATTCCTACTGACTGCATAATTCATACCAAGATTTAATTGATACGATAAAAAAATGTATATACATATATATATATATATATATATATATATATATATATATATATATATATATATATATATATATATATGTATATATACACCTCTCATTGATTGTCTCTCGTGCCTCAAAGCGAGAGAGGCTGCTGCACACTCACCGCTTTGCGTTTGAGGGTGCAGTCCAGCCTCCACCTGTTGCCCTCCACCACCGGCCGCTTCAGGAAAATTTCTGGACTCAGCCTGGCAAAACAAAGAAAGAAAGAACGGGAGGAAGAAAGAGAGCAGGAGAGGTTTACATTTCTCATAAAAACGCTCCAAGGCATCACATTACATTTACAGTCATGATTTCCAGTGCTACCTGCAGGATTTTATTGCTCATAAAACACGAGACGAAGCATAAATGAACAGACTCAAATTGGACGGCAAGGAATCTGGTATAGAATAACCAGATCACACTCCTCAGGTCTTCTATGCTTTTCTTTTGCAAATGATAAAGGTGACGCAATGACACATTGTCATTGTTAGTCAGTTCCTGTTGGCGTCCCCCAGCCTGCGTGCCTATTGTCTCCCTTTACGCCACCGCGGAAGCCTCCCTGGTCGAGGACGTGAGCCCCAGCGTAGCGTCTCGGAATCCTCTGCGGCGTCGGTTTGGCCGAGTCATGCGGCAAATTGCACAGTTCCTAAATGCTAAACGATGTTTATTTTCCAACGTGGTCAGAAAATCTGTCTGAGAATAGAAGACAGTGTCTGAGCAGTGTCTTTCTTTAAAAAAAAAAAAAAAAAAAAATTGCTACCTGGCAACTTTTACATGAATTTTCTTCCTTGGTCACATTTTACTGCCCGCCACTTTTATTGTTGCACAAGCATGAAGCAACGAGCTGAACACGTGAGAACCAGAGCAGAGCGACTGCCAGCGGGTTAAAGAGGTGACGGAGGAAACCAGGCGGAGACAGGCGGAGGCCTTCTGACTGCGTCTTCCTAGTACGGGTATGTGTGTGTGTGTGTGTGGCCTGTAATCTGACTCAGTGCTATTGTGCAGGCTGTGAAAGAGCTGTCGCTCATGCATAATGTACAGTGTGTTCACAGGCAGGAGTCCGTCAGAGGGGCGGAGCTGCCACTGTGTTAAGTGTCTGGCTGGACGAGCAAAAGTGTGTGTGTGTGTTCAATCTAAACTCAAACTCTGCAGCAGCACTTTTCTTCCCTTAATATTTTATTTAGAAAAAAAATGGACGTAAATCAAAAATGCTTTATCGAATCTGCAACACGCCTTGCTGTCTTCCCCCTCCGGCAGAGTCACATGACCTTGCTGTGACAAGCCTGGTCAGCTGATCCTTCACAGGTGGCTCTTCCGAGGAAGCTGGAAACACATCAGTGTGGCAAACACTCCCCTCGTGATCGCTCCAAAAGCAACAGTGGGATGGAAAAACAAAGAAACAAAAGTTCAACTCACCACCAGTCCGTGATGAAGATTTCCTCCTTGGCTTCCTCCAAAGCATCGGCCACGTCCTCCATGTAGGTCTTACCATTTACATACCTGCAAAGCAAAATAAACAACAACAACTTTGAGTCTCCAAACACATAAAACGCGGTTTAATGAGCTGCGTGCTTTAAATCTGCCAGAATACACAGAAGAAGCCATAAAAGCCGGCGCTTAAAACTCTATTTATTTATTTTTCTCTCGGGCGTCCTGCCGGACAACACTGTCACACCGATGACTCAGCGACCACACAGTCTGCCAGCTGAGGGGGAAGAAATGCAGCACAGAGAGCGGCAGAAGATGGCAGACTGTGCCGATTGTTCGCTCCTCTGATGGATTTCCATAGTTACCAGTCAGAGGCGGAAAAATAAGCGACGCTGAAAATGTGTCTTTTTTTTGTTTGGTAGAATTCCCTTCTCCGCTCATCTCAATCGTTACTACAACCAGCAGGCAGAGCGACTCCTCAACATGACGCGCATCTATTAGAATAATTCAAATGTAGCTGCACGAGTGAATGCAAATCTTTACTACTTTCTTTTTTTTTTATTTGCTGAGCACGCCAACTATTTTATTTTCACGCTTCCTCCTCCTCCTCCTCCTCGTTACCATTTGGCCGGGATGTTCTCCTCCTCCTGAGCGAACGATCCGAAGCGGTGGTCTCGGAGGAAAGCCCTGCCATGAGTCCGGACGAAGCTCTCGATGCTCTGGCCCCACCAGCGGGCGTGCCGGTAGCTGCTGCACTTGAACACCAGTGTCCTGCGCAAGACGGGAGCGGGAATGCCGGTTTCAGGAACGCCGAGTGAGATTCAACCTGCGCTTGCTTTTTAAATCATCTTTTTGTCTCCGGGGTGATTAAACAGCTGCTTTCACGGGTAATTAACTGTGCAAAACAAGAAGGACTGCATGCGGGCAGACGGTGCTGTCAGTCGCAGGCAGTCGCATTTGGAACAGTGTACCGGCCACAATAAAAAACTATAATACATCTTCAAAATACATCGAAAAAAGTGGCTACCAAGCAGCCAGTTCTGTAACCATAACCATCAGTAATATGCAATGGACCCAACCCACTTTATGTCATTGTCTTGGATCTGTTATGAATTGATTGACTGTTGTTGGTTTTGTTCCTAATAATTAATGTTTTTATTCACTGGGTTTGATCAGTTTGTTTTTTGAATTTTATTCATTATATTTTTTCGTTATTTTGATGATTGTGAACTGCTTTATGGCCGATGTTGACCTCCTTTTAAAGGTATTGTGCCGATGACAACTGGCAGAGCGCCTCCCAATGTAAACCAGCCCCTGGCTGAAATTGGGTGCAATGGCATCCCTGCAAAATGTGGTGCAGTAAACTGTGCACTGTACACCCTTGAAAATGATAAATGAATTGAAATTGAAGAAAAACCTACAGATCTTCAGGATAAAATCAAATTTTAGGCCTTTTTTCATGATTATTTGTTGTTGCACAGTTAAAAATAATACATATTTTATTTACTACTTAAACTCATGCATTCAATATGAAAATGGGCTAAATTTGCATGACTGGACTCCAGCTGAGTAGCTTGATTAATGCATGATTAATCACACAAAAAAAAGATCCTAAGAAAAGGAAGTGTATTTAGCCCTCTGTTTACAGCCTTCCTGCAAAAATGCTTGGATTTAAGCCTCCTGCTCCCTGCTTTGCTGCTGGTGTTGCTGAAAACCTGGGAGAGGTATTAGTGGGTCGTCTGTACCCTTGGTGACATCACAAAGGGCCCATTTCCAAGGCCGGCCTTCGTCAGCATATGTTTATATGCAGTGCAAGTGGGGAAAAAATAAGAAACTGATGAACTTTTCACATTTCTGGGGAGTTCACGCGAGAGACTCGTTACAGTTTGAATGAACGGGGCCTTGAAGGAGCTCCTCGTGAACACCACCAAATGTATGGTTACAGAGGACTGCAGCAACTGGAAGAACAAAAAAAACAAATAAAAAAAAAACAGGGTGAGGGCTGAGTTCACTTTATCTCCGTGCCTACTCACCACCCACACATGAGAAGCATGAGAAGGATGACCGTTGCACACCTGTCGTCTCAGGGGTTTGTGGGAGGATCTACTGGTGCCGGTTCAAAGGAAACTGAATCTACATCGACATCGACATCCGGCTCTTTGGAAAATAAACTTGCGCCGGCATAAAATGTCCCTTCTGGAGCCTCAAACAAAGACCGCGACGCTCACCTGGAGAGGCTGTCAATGCGGACGCCGTGCTTGGTCTCCGTGTCTTTGGAGTCCATCTTGATGGTGAACTCTTTATCCAGCAGCAGCACAAAGGAGATGGCGCCGCTGTCGGGCTTCATGTAGAGCAGGCACGAGTCCTTCACCACCAGCCAGCTACACACACACACACACACACACACACACACACACACACACACACACACACACACACACATACACTTTGTGAAGTCTCTGAATGCGTCGGGTACTTTCTTCTACTTCTTGTCCTTCTTGAAACGACGTGGGAAGAATTGAAACGTGGGGGATGTAGGTGGACGGAATCGAGGCTGAGCTGAAACGTGTGGGATTCTTTTTTGTTTTGCTGTCTTGTGAAAGTAATGAAAAAAAAATAAAACAAAGTAGCTCATATCATGATTTTGGCTGCGGCCAAGAGAGAAGGCAAACAACAGGAAGCAGAGGAAGCGGCGGAACGTTTGCCTCCTTCGGATTGTCTTTGAAAAATTGTGTTTGATTTTTCGCTATGAATCAAAGCTCGTCTTTCGGAAACAAAAATCTGAACTTTACATTGATTCTGAGATGACAACCAAAAAAACAGTAGATCTAAAAACAGCCCCAGCAGTGAAATCTGCAATAAAACAGAGAGTGAAAAGATGGGGGGGGGGGGGGGGGGGGAGCGTGAGACAGGGCGGCGCAGAGGTAACCACACACCGTTTGGACCAGCGGTAGCAGGCCTTGCTTTGACCGCAGCAGTTCATGCCAGGGATGCGATGGCCGCCGGAGCGCTTGTAAATCATCCCCTCCCTGAGAGAAACATCACACCGGGGAGGCTTTTAAAAATAGCGGACGGGACAGCAGGGGAAAGACTGGGTATCATGTAAACAAAAGAAAGAAAGAGAGAAAAGACAGAAAGAAAGAGAGAAAGAAAAGAAATGCTCACAGTCCTTTGGGCCCCAAGTCGTGAATGAAGGAGAGCTGGCCGACGTCGATGAACTCCATCTGGGCAGAGAGGACAGGGAGGGACGGACACGCTGACACTGTGACACACATACCAGCACAACCCGACACCGCCGGCAAACACTCACACTCCCACGCACACACACACACGGCCGCCGACACGCAGAAGCAGGCCACGCCGCTTATTTTCGGACTGTCTCGCCGCGCTGACGTCGCCTCGTCCGGCACGGAAACGTGTCAGAGTGACACAATGTGGCGGAGGCAGCGGCGGCAGCGGCGGCGGCGGCTAAACACGCTGCAAAGGATCTGTAGAGGACCAGTGTGTATGATTAAGCTTGATTTATAAGTTCTCAGACGGTAGAGCGTCCGGCCTTTTTTTCTACCCTTAGGACGGCTCGCAGACTGTATATCGTTAGCCTAATAGCATAATTGCCGAAGTCAATTATTTGGCCAAATTGTGATATCTGCCTAACTTTACCAATGCGCTTGCTAAAAAAATGTGTTTTTTCTTGTTTTCCGAAAACGTTCATATATGACTTAGGCAACTATGCTATTAGGCTAACGATATATGAGTACATATATATATATATATGTATATAGAGCAATAGTCCCTGTGATTGTCTTGCCATGCGCCGCTATTTTTCAAGGAAGCCCATCTGACAGTGACCTAAATACAAAACGTACAGTAAATACCAGGCTTGCCTGAAAAATGTATACACTGGACTTTTAAGTTTTCTAAGTTTTTTAAAAACAACAACAACAACAGCAACGAGTGACTAAGTCGTGGCTGCGGTAGAAGCACCGGTTCCTGGTTTTCGCGTCCTGTTGAGTGTTGTGTGTCGACCCTAAACAGGGTAACGTGCGACGGATAAACAGCGCAATGATTTGTGCAAAACACAACAAGGTTCCACCGGGGGTGAGGAGGAGGCAGCAAAAGGCCTGTGAGTCTTTAACCGGCAGAGAAACATCACCGGGCCATCAGAGGGACGAGCATGAGTGCGGCTCATGTTACACATTTCTGAACTGATTTTCTCATGATTCATTGAGTTGTATTGCGGTGGGAAGGAGGGGGATGGATGGGGATTGGAACAGCGCCACTGATATTGACACAGCGCCCCCAGCTGGCCTGGAGTGGGACTATTGGATTGTGAATAATTCTTGTCGCGATTAGCCAACTGCACAGAATTAAGCTCATCCTTCACTTCTTTCATTTACGACACTTTCAGAAAAACAACACCCCTCTCAGTTTAATGACATCACTTGCAGCCAGCTGGCAGATCAATCCTGCGAGACCACATTGGTGCTGTTCCCCTTCCAAACATGTGGAAGCGCCAACAAAGAGGGTTTATTTTGCAGGAGGCTATAAACACAGGGTTTTAATAGCTTCATGGAAATTCATAGTTTCTTTTTTTGCCTGGGTAACACATCGAATGAGGCTGTTTGGTTTAACAAATCTTTTTTTTTTTTTTTTTTTTTTTTTTAATCAAAAATAGTCATAAATCTGTTTCATACAATAATTTTAACTAAAACCTGAAATTCCGCAGCAGCAGCAGCAGCCACTCGTTAAGACGCAGACGTCGTCCGGTTACTCACCGTGTGGTGATATTTGCGGTACATGGCCATCCTCAGCAGCTTGTTCAAATAGTCCTCCAATTGTTTCTGTGAAGGAAAAAGACACGCACGTGCACACGCGCACACACACACAGTGAGCTGTTTGTGTTCCACCTGCAGCAGCAGCCGTGCCTTCAAGCCGGGACGCCCTCCTGAATAAACAGCAGGAAGTTCCCCCTCCCCAAGCCCAGACAGGAAGCGAGCGCGGACGTACCCTCCGGCTGGACACCTGCTCGTCTCGCACCAGCTCGTCGCCGCCCCCCCTGGGCAGGGAGGGCATCTCCCTCACCTCGCTCTTCCTCACCGTCCTCCTCCTCACTGTGTGGCTGACACAAAGAGACAAAACGTGAAATAATAAGAACAACAAACACATTTTACAAGGACTAAGAACAGTTCAAAGAGATTTTAGGCTTTGAATGTTTGTCTTTTTGTTCAGCCTGAGGGGGAACTGAGAGGTTGCGTTTTTCCACACGTCTCCCCAGGTGTACAAACTTGTAAAACCCTAAACACACACACAGGCTGTATGTTGACTCGCTGTCATGTCTCATGACAGTCAACCATTCATTGATTTAAAAGACTTCATCCTAAGACTTAGTCCTTGAAGACTCACTTGTTTACGACTTTGTAGGCAAAAGTGACAGCTGGTGCAGAGCACAGGAGGAGAGAGAAGCACGACTGGACCAAATCCACTCAATTCATTCTCAGTTTGTTTGTTTGTTTTATTATGCGCCAGCTTTATTTGTGGCTAAAGCTCAGGAGGCATAAGCTAAATTACATCTATGTCCATCTGGATAAGAGCCCACATAAAATGCTTGGAGGCCTTCCAAACTGGACGAGAGACATTCAGACAGTACAGTTGGATATGCTGTTGTTGAGTTTGTGATCGGAGAGGGAGGGGATGGCGGGAAGAGGGTGAGTGGAGGGGGAGGGACTTGGCCTCCAGCGCTCCTCCCCAGAAAATTGCAGGGTTTGTGTAGCTGATGATTGTCAAAACTTTGGGAAAACAAAAGGGTCCTTGTTTGCTTGTGTGTGTGTGTGTGTGTGTGTGTGTGTGTGTGTGTGTGTGTGTGTGTGTGTGTGTGTGTGTGTGTGTGTGTGTGCGTGCGCCTGGGTGTGTGTCTCCCGACCTGCGGGACGGCAGCGGGATCCTCATCAAGGTCTTGTAGGTCTTCAGCTCCCTGTGCAGCTCCATGAAGTGCTTCTCCTTCCTCTTCACCACCCAGGTGAACTCGCCGTGCTTCAGCTCAATCCTAAAGACCGCTGGCAGGGACTGCACGCGTAAACACACACACACACACACACACACACACACACACACACACACACACACACACACACACACACGCAGACAGAAATATGACAAGAATGGTGTCAGGGCGGAAGGACGGTAAAAGCAGCAAACACCAAACCCTGCGTGTAAATAAAAATCACGGCCGGGCGAGAACTTTTTCCGCCCTTCGCACCTTGTTGACGCTCCTGTGCTGCGACAGGTTGAAGCGTTCCTGCGCCGCCGTGAACCTCTCCACCTCCAGGATGCGCGCCGTGATGGGCACGGTGGGCAGGTAGACCCTGGCGTTGGCCTCCTTGAAGCCCACCGTGTCGTAGATGGCGGAAAACGGGATGCGGCAGTCGCCTGGGGAGGGAGAGAGAGAGAGAGGGACGAGCGAGGTTTCAGCACTTTGTTTTGGAGCCTGTGGGCAAGAGGTGTGTGTGTGTGTGTGTGTGTGTGTGTGTGTGTGTGTGTGTGTGTGTGTGTGTGAGAGTCTGTTTTCTTCTGGTTTGCAGCATTGGGCCGTTGTGTGAGAATTTTAAGGCCCGACATTAAACCCATTTCAAGACCTTTGTTCTTCATCCCACAGCTGTTTTAAATCAGGCATCAGTGCTGGAAGGTCGATGGACGACTGGATAGGAATTCTTTTTTCTTCTTGAGCCAGTTCAGTTACACAAAGGCCAATGACGCAGCAGCCATCAGCCAGTGACACGGAGACACATTAAAGCCAGAGTCACAATACCAGCGATATTTTGACACTATATATTGTGTTATACATTTACATCCTCATTTTCCATCCAAGACACCCTGGTGTCCCCCTGGTGGACAGCATGATTCGTTTTTCAAAAGCAGTGCAGCACATTTAGCCCTCTGTTTACAGCCTCCTCCAAGAAACCTTCTTCAATTCGAGTCAGCTTTTAGACTCTGCTTGGGGCGGAGCCAAAAGCTGACTGTGGGTGTGGCTACTAGCAAGGTGCACCTAACAGAGCTCTTTGTGACATCACAAAGGGCATTTGATTTTTCTCATTTCTGCGGTCATAGATGTTAGAGACATGTTTGAATGACTGTAAAATGAATGCTGCATAATATATGTAGTATAATACATAATATTATATTATATGGATATAAGACATATAATATTCATATTATATGTATATTATAATCTATGCATATATAATATCAAGCCTTATATATATATATGGTATATATATATAAAGTTTATGCATGTACACATTAAATAATGTACCAACAATATTCACTAAATTTTTCTTATTTAATTAGTATTAAAAATTGGTTTACCTCCATTGGTCCTTCATTTACTTTGGTATTTGTTGTCTAGTTCTACTGATATTATACTCCCCATGATATTTTGAGAGCTCACCCAAGGCGCTGACATCGTAGTCGGTCTCCTCCCCCTCGTCGAAGTCCAGCTCTCGGGTGTCCAGGCTCTCCACCAGGTCGGCCATGGCAATCTTGACGTCGGGCTCGTCCGAGGTGGCTGAGTCCAGGTCTAATTTCACCAGGTTCAGGCTACTGGTTGTGGGCGGGGCCTTGCCCAGCATGCTTAGCAGTTAGCCCCCGGAGCAGGGCAGGCCTGGCGGAGGGGAGACATTGACTGCGTTAGTTCCCACTGTGGGATTGGCTGCACGGGAGCCACTTTTAACGAACACGGCGCCAGGATCAGAAGTCAAGGAGACGTTGTTTGTCTTGATCGATTTCAACTTGGTACTTCAGATTGGCTAACACAGCAGCCCGACCGGTTGGAGCGCTTCTTCGCACCGACTCTGATGCCAAGATAAAGCCAACCACCGCTGGAAAAGAGGATCCGTTGAAGCGCTGAATCATTTGCAATTTTCACTCCCATGATTCTTCACTGAAGGATTTTCGGCATTACCCAACCCGTGAACGCCCACCCGCCACCGCCCGTCCTCTCACCCCTCTATCTGGTCGGAGTTGGGATTCTGCTGGTAAAAAGACGCATCCGAATTTACGCCGTCTTTGAGCAAACTTTGAGTATGGCCGTGATGTAATTGCTCATCACCCATTTAAAACAAATTACAAACAAATCGACGTCATAATGACAAACAAATCACATTATAAGCTTGCAAACTGGAAAATGAATAATAGTTGTCCTTTCAAAGGGCCCAACAACAGAATAAACCAATTATCTAAAACAAATAACGGGAAACAGTGGAAAAATAAGGCCCACAGAGAAAGAAAGCGATCAAGCCGAAGAGGAGCGTTGCACCAGAGGTGATAATTCATTCATTCATTCATTTTCTATACCGCTTCTTCCTGAGATCAGGGTCACGGTCTTCGTATTTATTTCCACCTGGAAGTCATTAAGAGTCGCAAACTCACACTTTTCACTCTAATTAATGTTTGGAATCGAAAAAAAAAAACATCACCCTATTGGAAAATAGAAGGAACAAAATAATTGCTTACACACAGGCACCTCACATGCAAATATTTGCACTCTGCAGCAAATCCATGACAGTTGCACTGTGTACTGAAACACATCGCGCTGAGGGCTGTGTGTGCATGCAATGGAGAAACTCGAAGGCTTAACTTTGGCAGATTAACGCAAAGACGACATGAAAATAAATAAATAATGAAAAACCTGTTCCACCAGTTGGAGAAACACGGCAACGCAAGAAGCTACAGCTGCACTGGGACACTGTTGCACGGAGAGAAACAAGGTTAAATGGAAGTAATAGAATAAAAACACTGCATCTACTGTTTCTTGTCAAACGTCACGCGATCTTCCAATCCAAAGAGACGGTGTGGGTGCAGGGAGGGGAGCGCAGCTGCACGGAGCACTGACGGCTGCGCAGCTCTTTCTATTGGAGACATAGAGCCTTTAAAGTAACGCTGTTTAGTTAATTTACCTTGAAAACAGAGTGTCAACTAAAGACAAATACATTTAGTGATGCATCAACTTCTAAAAGGGATAACATCTGCAGAAGAAGTGGAGGGAAGAACTTCAAGCAGGAGCCAAGAAAAGGTTACAAGTGCAGCAACTGTGGGGGAGTTAACTGGTATGTCAGGCTCCCCACCTACCCTTACAAGTTCTGAGAAAACCTGCCTTCATGGTAAAAGGAAAAAAAAGACAGTTAATAGTGGTAAATAAAGTGTAAAACCATTATGGAATCGGGAACTAAAGGGTAGAAATGTCGACTTTAATGTCCTGACTGCATAGCTAGCAGTCAAGTAAACAGTAATGTCAAGTCGACGGGGGGTGAAATTATCCCCTGCGTGTCTTTGTCTGCTGCCGCACAGTCGACACACGTGCATCTCTGCCAACAGGCTCCAGTTTAAACAACACCTGACACATCGCACGCCGTCAGCGCTGACTTCATGTCTGTGCGTTTCCTGTGAAACGGCTCCACTCACTTTCCCAGACTTCAAACCGTAGAGACTTCTAGCCGTATTAGAAATGTATAATTGATTACCGACTTTGTGCCTCTGGCTAATTACACTGAGTGCCGATTCTGAAACTTTAAATCATCCAACTGGCAACGGTGTGGTAGAAAACAAATAAACTAAAAAGCACAGTTTGGTAGTTCAAAGGAAAAGATTTTCAAGACTATTCATAAAATCAGAGTTGTTGTATTCCAAAGTGGGGTGCTTGTGCTTTTGCTGAGTCAGCCTTGCCTAGGTTTGCACGTTCCAATGTGGCAGGACAACATCTGCCACAACAGTAAATAAAGATGTGGCACATAGCCCATATACACAATATATAGACAAGAGCAGTGGCAGACCAGCGTTCATAATATCAAAGATAATTGCACAGCAGCGCCACCCACGCATAGCATCCGTATCTCCACCGTGATATTTTTGGCGTATCTTTCTATAAATAACGGTGCCACTTGAATGTTGTGATCTGCTCGGCCATTCAACCATCACTGCACGAGTCGAACAGCATGGCCACGCAATCAACACGCTAAGACGTGTTTACCATATTGGCATTTTTACACAGCAGTCTCCATGAGTTTCGTGTGTCGTTTGCCACTTCTGACTGGGATCTGATGTCCAAAAACAAAAACCCTTTTGTAATAAGTCACCAAAAATCTACAATGCTGGGTGAAACTGACTAATGCGCACTCACACGCACACAAAAAGTTCACAAATCAACTGAGAAAAATGCATCATCTTTGGCAAAAACACGGAATGGCTCCACGTCATTGGCTGAACTCTTGCGGGCGGGCGGAGCAACCTTGGACTCCTGAAGAAGTATTTACGACGGCGCAGACCCCCCCCCCCACCACCAAAAATACCCCATGACCCCGACCGCTTTGGCCTGACTGAAGCTGGGAGGCGACCCTGAAACGTGAACTATGCCCCAAGGCCAACTTTTGCACATTACTCCAACGCATTGAACAATGCGCCACTCACTTTTCCTCGGCGTGCAACCTGAAGGCAGCACAGGAGGACAATGATGCCGACGTAATGGAATGAGCCGTTCGACGGCGTTATCAGTCCAAAGAGAGAAATGTTTCCTGTTTCCTTCCCCCGCCCCCCGTCGCCATGGTGAGAGTTTTGGTTTAGGACACCAGCGAGCGGGCCTCTTGTGTGAAATATCAACAGAAGCAGCCGCTTGGCTTGTATCCTTTTTAAAATGTCAACGACTTGGAGTCAACAGATTGCGAAATCAGTGATGAAGAAATGGAAGAAGTGGGAAAAGCTGCTGGGTGAAGTGAGTCTGGCAGCGGGGGAACTAAAAATGATTGTGACAGCAAACGTAGGCTCTTATTAACTTTGCTTTTGTGTGCCAAACCTGCAGCACTTGGACAGACTTTGAGAAAACACAGACATTTTTATAATGTTGCTCATTCAGAATGAGGCCAAAATCATTAGTGGGAATCAACGTTGTTTCCCTGAGATGTCATTGAACTTTAATGCGAAGATGAGACATTAAATTCTGGGGTTCTAAATGCTTCAATAAACAGATGAAAGGAGCATTAATTAAGCATTTTAAGGCCAGTAGAACAATACATAAGCTTGTCAAGTTGGGAAAGGGGATACCGTTGTTAACTTTACAGTAAAGTTTAACAGATAATTGAACATCCCAGTGTCTCACGGGTTTAGCTTAGCTTAGCATAACTTGGCAATTATCTTCCTTGTTGGACAAAGAATAAGAAAACCTTTGTGCTTGTATGTCCAAAAAAAATCTATGAGTTAAATGAGTCGTATTATCCTGCATGAAACCATGAATCATGAATCCTGTGAGCCATTGAACTGTCAAGCTGTAAAATATAATTATTGGCCCAATCAATCACGGTTTCTTCAGAAGGTGAGGTGACTCCCTGGACACATAAAGGCGTTTGCCAACTTTACTCACCACGACTTTGTCAGATAACGGTTGGAGAGCTTTATCCAGCCTGGTACGGACATTTAATAATTGATGCAGTTCCACGAGGCTAATCTGCGATCAATTCTGCATTCAGCTGGCATCACAGTAGCTGCTAGAATTGTTGGCGCACGACGACGGAATTTTGCCCTCTTTCATGTTTTTTCGACACAATTTTGCTCAATCAATTTTGTGCAAGATGCAAGAGGCTTCTTCTACTGCCTGTATCCCACTGGAGTGAACGTCTAAAACACGTTCAAAAATACATATACTGTGTAAAAATGAAAAACTGTGAACACACTGAGCATTCTTTTCCATAACAGTGGAGACGCTGTCACCAATTATTAGATAAAAAAAAAAAAAAAAAAAAAAAACACACTGTGAGATGAACCGTCTATTCCTGGATGTGCGATAACAAAACTTGGCACTCCGAGGAGACAGTTGACGCCTCGCAGCGCACTAACCATTGCATGATGTACTGTATACAAACATCCTCTTTGCACAACTCTTACACTGCAACATGCTTTACATGGAAAGAAAGGATAAAAAAAAAAAAATTGTTTGGCGTTTGCGGACCGAGCGGTGCCAAGCTCCTCGTGGCGCAGATGGTACGAGCGAGGAGAGAGAGAGGCAGAGAGAGAGAGAGAGAAGACGGGGGGAGGATCGGCTGCAGCGGCAACAAGAGAGGTCTGTGACACCTCTTCTTCTCGGCCCACACTAAAGCTGCCTATTATCTAATCCTTTGCACCGCATATAGGAAGGATGCTAGCGTTGCCGCGGAGCGAGACGTTTATAGTAGAGTATAGACGGGAGGGTGGGGGAGGAAGAGTTTGGGGAGGGTGAGGGCAGCGATGGCCGTCACTTTGCATTAACACACAAGGCATCATTGTGGTGGCGGGAACAGTTTCCTCTCTCGGCCACCGTCGGAGCCAAATGCCTGACTCAGCCCAGAGAGAGCTGAGCAAGAGACTGGAAGTCGCCACAGTAGAGCTCTGAAGACCGACCTCGGACCGGCCTCGGTTACGGCTCAGGACGGAGCTGCAGGACTTGTTTGGCCGGTGTTTTGAAAGTCTGGAGCTGAAGGTTCCAGATGTTCCATTTATCCATCCATCCACTATACCCCAGGGCTGTACGCTTTCTTTTTTCAGTGTTAGCACTAATTCTAGCAAGTTAAAAAAAAAATAATTTAGTAGCGTAAAGAAAAATTTTTGTAAAATTAATTTCAACCAGGAAATGTAGTTCTTAAATAGTTGAATTGAAATGGATAGTATACACGTAGAACTACAACTCCCATGGAGCAGTTCTCCCAACGACAGATGTTTACTTGTACAAGTCAAAAGTAATGCTAGTTTTCCCACTTCATGATCGTGTTCATGATGCCTGCCAAGTCTGACGCTTCCCTTGTGATTTTGAGGGGACCGAAGGCGGAGCCAGCACCTCACTGCGGGTGCTGTCACCAACCTTTGAGAGGTATGAGTCCTCTTGTGATGTCACAGAGGGCCGACATCCACAACTGCACGTTTTAGCTTGCATGAAGGGCGGAGCAGGCAAGAAGTAAAGATACAGACTTTCCTCAGTTCACGGACAGGATAAAGACATCCTGTTAGTGAGGAACACGACCTTTAAGACTTCAAACGTCACAAAAAATTCACCGGCGACTTTGACTGATGGATCTCTGAAGTTTCACGACTTGGCACATGATTTGGACCTTTGTAAAAGGCTGAGAAGTGTAAACAGTGGACAGCCAGGGCCTCACCTTAGGAAATACCAACTTTGTCACGATCCGGCTAGTGTTCTGCGGCCTGTGCAGAGAGCCCTTCACACTAGGAAAGTTAAACATTACTGACTGCTGCGCTTCAGCTTCAACTTATTCACTAGGGGGTTACGGCTGAGGTAGCGGCGTCAGGATCGATTGGAAGACAAACCCTGCACGGCGGGTCTGGACTGCAAGTCATGAGCTACAGAAGCAATAACCTGTATTGAAGAAAGAAAAATCCCAATAAACGCAAACACACAGCTCTCTTTTGAAGCTGCAGCTGTGGACTGGCACAGGAAGAGTCCACATCTGGAAAATTTTACAGAAGTGATCCGGCTGGCCAAGCTAAAATTATTTCTAAATCCTCCCTGGAAAGCAATGAAAGTGCTGCAAAAAAAAAAAAAGTTACACCCCTCCTCTCTCTCCCCCCCTCTAATTCTTGGGTTACGTAACAGTGGGTCTTGGCCTAAAGAGCAGTAGGTGGTACTGGCCTAAAAGCCAAAGAGAGAGAGAGCGATGAAGGTTAATGATTGACGCCCGTCAGCCAACCCTGCAGTTTAGCCCCACGTGGAAAAAAAAATAGATACACGACAAATGCAAATTGACAGCAATTATCTTTACTTTATGCCCTGTGGGTGATAACATTAAAAAAAAAAAAAAATTTAAAAAGCTGAGGAGGTGTCGCTGCGTGGAGTGGAGGAGCACTCTGAATGCCAGAGGTCACAATCCAGCGTATCAGTTACACACAGACAACAACGGTGAGACGAAAGCTGAACAACAAAGTATAAACCTTCTGCACATCACATTCCTGGCTTCACAAGGAGGCGTGTGCACAGCAGGGTGACACATACACACTTGGGTTTGGTGTCATACAATAAGGAGATGAGGGGGAAACACATAACTTGTTGCAGCGGATCATGCATGATTCAAGACAATGAGAGAGAAAAAAAATATTAAGAAATATTCTACAAAATAAAAGCACACAAACTTCTCGGATCTGCCTCAGCAGCTGTTTGACATGTTACACAACATGTGTTTGCCAGTTACCTATGACACCCCGCACCCCGGCCACTCCCATACAAACTCACTCACTCACACTCACACACACACACACCACCCCATCCACCTTCACCTTACCTCACCCCCACCCCGCCCAAGCCCATCCCGTTGACGCAGACCTTTCCACGGGAGGGAGACGCCACCAACCTGCTCCGTTTGTGGACGTTCAGCCCACATGTTGGACGCTTTCTTTAAAACTGCTCGACCGGATTCTTGGTCTGTCAGCGGCGCGGCAAGAAGACAAAACGCGGAATCACTTTGAGAGAGGTGGAAGAAATGTTAGCGGCAGCTGCTGCGTCCAGTCCAGTCCCGTCCCGTCCCGAAGCCTCCACGTCCGACAGCGTCGGCGCGCAAAGCTCAGATGAAATAAAGCCGAGACAGAAACAACTCACTGGGAAAACTCTCTCGCAACTCCTCGGGAAGGGAGAGGCCTCTGCGGCTCGTCGGCCAATCACAGGCGAGGGCTCCCTCCCACCGGCGTCTCTCGTTGGTTGGCCAGAAGAAGTTGGCTGGAGGTGGGAGGAGATTGCCCAGAGGAAGAAGACACTGACACCGCCTGTTATCTCGTCCTTCTGCCCCAGTCTGGATGTATGTTTGTGTGTTTTCGGGGTAAACTTTAAGGTGTGTGCTGAAATTGACCGGTGTCTAGACGTCACATCCGGCCTGAATACATTTTTGAGCAAATATGTAAACAAGTAGTTAACTGAAATCGGATGTTCCGCAAGTCTGTTTAGCTTAGTTTTGAAGTTCGTTGTTGTTGTTTTTTTTTTGTTTTTTTTTTTAACACGAAATGCGATTTTTGTGTGTGTGTGTTCATACTGTGAAACCCCTCACCAGTTACGTAACGCTCATTCTTATTTCACACCTGCAAAACGCCAAACCATTCACAGTCCAGGAGCCACAACCAGTTTAAGCGCGGACTCACAAGCGAGCTCTCCCTCCATCTTGTGGCCATACGCGCTAACTGCAGCACCAAAGCGGGGAAATAAAACAAAAGAGACGCTCTGTCCAGATACGTCTTCCCCCTTGCTGAGCCGTGGAAGGCTTGTCCCAGCTGGCACCAGCACCGCTAGATTACTGCTGGATAGAGATCTCAAGTGTGATACACTGTCAGGAATGTCATGATCAGCTGCACTTGGGGACTTTAAACTGCACTCGATACCACTCCCCGCGAGCATAGGGTGGCGGACAAACGCTCACCCTGGGTTCAACCAAGTTTATGTGTTTTTTTTGTTTGTTTTTTTTTCGAACGGAAATGGTAAAAATGCATGTTTACATTTGTAAACACTACATGTGTTGCTTGTACAGAGCCCAGAAGTTGACCTCAAAGTAACTGTGCTGGCACTCTGATTCCTATTACACACATATAAATAAATACAAAGATGTTTCCACCAATTTATAGACCAAAGAGGAAAAATATCACCCATTACGGAGTCACTATCACATTTCAGTCCAGATCTGTTGCCATCCCCCCCCCCCCCCCCCCCCCATGGACTGTGAAATGGTCCAATTTTGACAATTTGCCTGTAAATACCCGGCCGTTCGGCTCGTTACCTGGTGTGTTTACCATTATTACAGTTGGAATAACAACAGCACCTCGGAAATCTTACATAATATCAACAAAGAGATAAACACGGACAGGCAGACACAGTTGGATACATACCAGGTGTTACATCAAAAGGAGACACACAGCTGTCCACCTCGACTTCTCTACACATGTGAGCGGTCACTCACCTCACCTGTCTTACACACACACACACACACACATTTTTAGATACATGTACAAAAAAAACCCCATCATGACTGAGTGGCAATAAACATAATGGTGCCCAGTGTGGACACAGCACAAAGGGCAGCGAGATAACAGTATTGACAGAGGAAAATCACACTGGTGCAACACAGACGGCTTTTGCTGAACTCAGCAAGGAAGCAGGTAAAACAAGGGAATAAGCAGTCAATTGCAGTGAACAAGGAAATAGAATTGCAGGGAAGAATTGTCAGAATGGAGACTGTTAAAAACACATTGTTAGCCAAAGTGTGGCTCCACTTCATACAGGGTGAATACAGTGTGGAGAAGGGGGGAGGGGACTATTTTATACACCTGGGAATGATATTGAAATGAGTGTATAAGAATCAACTTCCTCTTTGCGGACTATATCAAGTCACTCGTTTTAATACTACTGCAGCTCGTGCGTATGGATCCAAACGAGGAGTAACGACTGGTGGGACAACAAAAATGATTGGTTTTCGCTTCTTGTTTGTAACTTTATAATGACGACGCCGGGAGGTGGGGCGCCGACCAAGTCCGTACACGGGAGAGGTGACTGGAGTAGGCGGTCGTTAATGTGGACTGCAATCGTGAGGAATGATATGCGAAGCATCGAAACCACCTCCCTGACGTGGTTTGAGTGATCGGATGACAATACGGATTTGGACTGTTTCCACTTGGTTACTTTGTGTGATTTTTGCCGATCGGAATACTAAAAACGCTTGAAATGACCAAGTGCGAACAGGGCCTAAATGTTGGGGTTAGCTTGTTTCCATGTGGGTTTTCCGTTCTGTTTCACCTTCATTTGTTTAAAATTTGCAGGAGCTTGCCCTGCTTCTTGTGACAAAGTTTGTAATATTTATGTATGTGAATCCGCCACCAACCGAGTCTTTTGCAATAATTACAACAACACAAAATATATGCAGAAAGAATAATTTCAAATTGATGTACTTTTTTGATGTCACAAAGGGCAACAACACCTTTCCCAGAGGTCGGTGACAACACCCTCGACATGTCAAAGGTCAAACCCCAAAGCCACTTCAGCAGGAAGTTCAGGGCTCTTAACCCTTTTTTTTTGCAGGTGGCTGCAAACAGGGGGCTAAGTGTGATGCGTTCTCAGTTAGGCTCTTGTGTACAATTAAGTGAGTGCGTGAGTCCGCAGTGAGGAAAAAATAAATACCTGATAGCAGTGCGTGTGTGTGTGTGTGTATGTGTGTGTGTGTGTGTGTGTGTGTGTGTGTGTGTGTGTGTGTGTGTGTGGGTGGGTGGGTGGGGTGGCTTGCGCCTGTAGGTGGCGCTGCAGGTCTGGTCTGAGTGCAGAGAATCACTCCCCTCAGGGTGATGAGCAGCATTACTTCACCTTGCCAGTGATGCTTTGGGCTTTTGGACTCACGATCGCCAGCACACGATCATAGGAACAGATTTGGATTTTGTTCGTTTGTTTGTTTGTTTTTTCAATCCATGATGGTATTTTTCTCTGTCACTCTCTTGAAAGAAAGTTCCACGATGTCTAAAATGCGTCGCCCTTTTCTGGTGCTTGTGACTTTGATCAAACTGCCTCCGTTCCGGCGCACAGTGTTGGTTTTCGTCGTGGTTGTTGTCTGCCCCTTCGTGTTTGGCTGAGTTTCACCTCGGTCACCGTCTCCCCTCTCCTGCTGCTGCTGCTGCAGAACTGCGACCCTTCCTTCCTCTCTCACCGCCTCACGGACGCTGCTTTTACTCCGGTCTGACGCTCAACACATTGTGGACGCGCCCACGAGGATGTTGATCCGTTTCAGACTCTGATGCGCATGAAATATTTTCGTGTTTTCTTTGATTTCTTAGTGTCTCTCAAACGCTCAAGCGGACAGAAACCCGCTTGTGATCGTTTAGACTTGATTAGTTTGTTCGAATCGTTAGTTGTTGTGTTGTAGTTTTTTTTTTTTTTTTTTTTTTAAACGTGTCTCCAACAACTCTTACTTTGGAGAGGATTTGGTTGGGCAGTTAACCATGACGCTCTGCAGCTGATTGCTCGGATGGACCAACAGCAGCTCGGTTAATTTGGCTCAACACTCGGGAGGAGCATCTGCTGTCTGGATGATCGGAGAAGCGGCTCGTTCCCGCCTCGGCGCCAAACAGGACAGAGTGCAAAGCGCGCAGGGAATCCTGTGTTTTTTTACGCACGACTTCTAGCTGCCGCCTCTCTGCTTCCCACCATGGGGTGGAAGGCGCAGCTCCAGCGGGCTTGCCAGGTCACCGAGGCGGCGTGGCCCCGTGAGTAACAAGCATGCCTACTCGGCCCAACCTGTCCGAGTGCTTCTCCCATAACTGCAGCTGGGACGGAACCGCCAACGACTCGAGCCTTGGTGAACATGGCCCCCCGCCTCTCAACTACTACTCCTCCATCCCCCTGCTCACCGTCATCACCACGGCCTGCACGCTGCTCTTCCTGGTCGGTGTGCTCGGCAACGTCATGACCATCCTGGTGGTCAGCAGGTACCGGGACATGCGCACCACCACCAACCTGTACCTGTGCAGCATGGCCGTGTCCGACCTGCTCATCTTCCTCTGCATGCCGCTGGACCTCTACCGGATGTGGCGCTACCGGCCGTGGCGACTCGGCAACCTGCTCTGCAAGCTCTTCCAGTTCGTGTCCGAGTCGTGCACCTATTCCACCATCCTGAGCATCACGGCGCTCTCGGTGGAGCGCTACCTGGCCGTGTGCTTCCCGCTGCGCGCCAAGCGGCTGGTGACCAAGCGGCGCGTGCGCGCCCTCATCCTGGCGCTCTGGACCGTGTCGCTGCTCAGCGCCGGGCCCGTGCTCGTCATTGTTGGAGTGGAGCGCATGGGGCCGGGCAACGCGTCCGCGGGTGAGGCGGACACGCGCGAGTGCACCATGACCCAGTACGCGGTGGAGTCCGGCCTGATGGGCGCCATGGTGTGGCTCAGCTCCGTCTACTTCTTCATGCCCGTCTTCTGCCTCACGGTGCTCTACAGCCTCATCGGCCGCCGCCTGTGGCAGAGGCACCGGGCGACGAGCATGAACTCCCGGGTGGCCTACCGGGACAAGAGCAACAGGCAAACCATCAAGATGCTCGGTAAGTTTTTGGATTAGATTATTTAATTTGATAAAGGCCCGGGCCTGGGGCCTTTCTGTGTGGAGTTTGCATGTTCTCCCTGTGTCTGCATGGGTTCTCTCCGGGTTCTCCGGCTTCCTCCCACAGTCCAAAAACATGCATGTGAGGTCAATTGAACACTCTAAATTGTCCGTAGGTGTGCATGTGAGTGTGAATGGTTGTTTGTTTCTATGTGGCCCTGCAATGAACTGGCGACTTGTCCAGCGTGTCCCCCTGCCTTCGCCCTAAGACAGCTGGGAGAGGCTCCAGCAGACCCCCATGACCCTGAATAGGAATAAGCGGGTATAGAAGATGAATGAATGAATGAATGAATTTGATAAAGAGGGACAACCAATATTGATGGACATTTTCACATGTGCCCAATTCTAGCGTAAAGCTAATTTGCATTGGTAGTCCCCCTGGGGATCAATAAAAAAAAATACACATTACATTGTATGACACAATATTCAACTATTCAATAGTCTAGGTAGCCTGAGCACCACCCTGAGCACCCCAATTCAACCAAAGGGACCAGATACTTAAGTGCAAGTGTAAAAGGGCTTTCGTGCTAAAGTGCATTCAGAAAAGATGTAAAGTACTGCTGTTACTGCACATTCCCAATTAGGTGTGTAATGAAATGCACACAATCCCTATTGCACATGTCGATAATACTGCACATTGCTCGATACAAGTAAAACACGGCTTTGCGAAGCTAAAATTCTTGGTCGATAAGATGTAAAATGCTGGTGCTTTTTGAAGTTTTGCTTCCCACTTAGAATTGCCCTAAAAGAAAAGATAAAGTATTTATTATTGTTATTTGTTATTATTGTTATTATAATAGTGCTTTAAAGTAATATTGTGTGGTCCGTCGTGCCTCACATTGCTGACCCCTCCCCCCTCCAGTGGTGGTGGTCTTCGCCTTCGTCCTCTGCTGGCTGCCCTTCCACGTGGGCCGCTACCTGCAGTTCCGCTCGCTGGGCGCGTCCTCCCCGCTGCTCTCGTCGCTCTCCGAGTACTGCAGCATGGTGTCGGTGGTCCTCTTCTACCTGAGCGCCGCCATCAACCCCATCCTCTACAACACCATGTCGTGGAAGTACCGCGGCGCCGTGGCCCGCCTCTTCGGCCAGGCCGACAACAGCCAGCCCCACCGCTGCCGCACGGCCAGCAGCACCGTGAAGGGGGACGGCTCGAGCGGCTGGACCGAGTCCACGGTCAGCTTCTGATGGACCAGAACTGCCGGCAAATCGATCACATCAATCATCGACCCCGACCCCCACCGTCCCCCTCAGCACCACCACCACCACCACCACCTGCCATCTCTACCCCTCTTCTTTAAAGGAACTGTGCATCAAATTCAACTGAATAGGGAAGGACTTCTGGAGCAGGGTGATAAAGAAACAAAAACTGCAGACTGCAGCCCCCGAGTGCTTATATTGATCCAAAGTGTGAACAGCAACATATATCAGGGGCGCGGTGGGTGCATCGTCAATACATCTCAGACATTTTCTGGAGGACGGAGGACACGCTGTGGACTAAACGGCTCCTCCCTGTGCCCTGTCACTGTGACTGAAACGCATTTGTGCCAGAGCCGTGAGTTTTATGTACAGACAGCGCATCGTTTGTTTTTCTCCATTTCTTAAAGAACAAAAACTAAAAAAAAAAAAAAAAAAAAAGGCAATCCGGGGCTATCGTTTCTTTCGAAGCGCCTGTAAGTGTTGATGTTGCGCTCGTTGTCGCTTCTAAATAGTTGCCGTGCGCTGCTTTTTCGCTGAGTGTTGCACGCCGAGACTGCAGACCACATTGCCCTCGGCAGCCTCGGACTGGGGTCCTCCACATCTGAAGAATGTATCTCTGACTTTCTGACCCGCTGTGTCCTGATCACAATGTTGTGGCCTATGTATCTAGAGCATGTCCGCTTGTTGAAGTGATTTTGTTTTTCAAAAATGCCTGCAAACACTTTCTGTCCCGTCTTGTATAAGTAAAATGAGGGAAAACCCGCCTCCTCTCTGCGTTTCTGTTGTGACAAACCGGCCGGCCAAAGCGCCTCGCGATTAGCATCTTATTGCTAATTGTGATGCTAATTGAGAGCCCTGGAGCCCTCCTCGTCGAGCATCGTTGAACTTATGCCCTTTCCGCTAACAAGGCTTGCGATCTCCTCTCTGCGCAACCTTAAACTCGGTTGCGTAACGGGTGCTTGCTCCGGGTGGAACACCAATCAGTCAATAACAATCTTCGCTGTCCGTTGTCTCGGCACTGCACGGGGCAAAGCGCCGCCGCAACCGACGGCTTCAAAGAGGATTCAAGGTTCAAAGCTGCCATCGGGGCACTCAGAGGTAACATGTGTTCCCCCTTGGAAAGACAGTTCCTTGTTGAAGAAAAGTAACAAACAAAAAAACATGGAGTGACAATATTGGTTATTACTGTACCTCCAATGACCAGGATGTGTATCCATGGCAATGAGAAGAAAATTGGAACAATTGAAAAAAAAAAAAAAAAAAAAAATTGGTTGAAAAATTAGTTGGATGAATCAATTTGTGCAAATAGTGGGCGTGCGGTGGAAACGAACAAGGGTCTGGCAAAACGGTGCTTGTTGATGAAATGGAAAAAATAAAAACAATCAAACAAACAGCAAACCTGTTAAGAAGAAAAAAAGAAAAAAAAGTGAGGCACTTTATGACAGCGCTGGCTGTTCAGAAAACAAATTACCGTCTGCCAATTGGAGGGAAGGAAGTTTGGGTTTCATTCAGTCTGACCTTTTGCTAAAGCCGTCTTCCCCTGGTTACTGTCGCTAGCGCCGTCATCCTTTGTCATCCCTCACGTCGAATGCGGAGTCTCGGCATGTCGTATTGCAAAAGAAATTAAATAAACATGACTGGAAAAACAATCAAAACAGAAAGATCTACTATGTGGGCCTGACAGTACCATTTACCAGCAGAGAAATGTCCATGAAAAGAACATTTTAAAGGGTAGAAAGCTCACAGGTCAATGACATCATTGATGCGGCGCTGGGATGGCTTCTTTTTTTTCCTCGTTAGACCGTCGCCTCAGCCGCACTCATAAAAAACGGATTTAAGCCCTTCATGAGAGTGGCGAACGGAAATGTTGTTTTCATCAGCGCAAAATCTTGAGCTCAGCTGGATGAGGTGTGAGGAGCTCAGAGGTTTCCAGACGGACTCAAGTTCATCCTGGAGCTCCTGAGGGCCACACAATGGATGTGGATGCTCCTTATTCATTTACTATCCACAAATATTGAATTGTTTTTGAGTGCATTGATGCAACCGTTTCATTCTCTCTACTTCTCCGTTAGTTGCTGTGATTTAAAAACACAAGTATTGAGCGCTTTCATTTCAGTTGAACTAACTCATGAGTTTGATCAAAGAGCAAGTTTTGAATTGGAGCGACGTGGTAGATCTTGCTCAGTATTTCACCAAGTTTACACAATGAGTGATTTTTAAATTAATTAAACTCCAAAGCTGAACTATTCAAGTCACCCTAAAGATGTTCAGTGATGATAAACTGATGCCTTGTCACCAAAGACGTTGAACCTACATGCACCAGAAAAATGCAGGAAATATTTTCTATTCTCTGTTGTCCTTGGGTCTTCACACACTGATGGTAAATTGAGCTTTCACAGCAGGGCTCTGTGATTGCCTTCACTGAGAGCTAAGAGGTAACAGACTCTCTGATGTATGCGCCACCTGCCGCTATGCTTCGCAGCGAGAAACCATGACACGGCACATCTAGAGAGCAAGAAATAAAAGGATGGAAGTTTGAAAGGAATTTTGCAAAATATAGAAATATTAAAGTTTCCCAACATCCGCTTATGTCTTATCTTGTGCAAATCCGTGGATGTTTACTCCTGGTAATGATGCCAATGAGCGATCACAAGTGTCTGTTTAGCTACACGTACCTCAAATCTAGAATTCTGAATGTGGTGTACGTGATTCCCACCACAAATGGCACACAAAAACAGGGCAAATCAAAGTCAGAAAAAAAATCAAAACATTTATTGGGCATAAATATATTATATATACGCTACCGATACAGTTACGTCTTACATACATAGGGTATTATTTGCAAAAATCTATACATTAAAATTGATATGGCAGTTTCTTTTATATAATGCATATGAAATTGTCTAACATTTACAATACAAGAAGAAATGAATGAATTTCTTTTCATTTTCTCAATTCGTAGACCATGACAACATTGGAATGTCTGCTTTTTTTAAATGGTGAGGTAAAAATACATTTCTTTGTGTGTGTGTGTGTGTGTGTGTGTGTGTGTGTGTGTGTGTGTGTTTCTGTGTTTCTGTCTGTCACTTAAAAAATAGTTAAATACCTGCGAGTTTGTTGAGTGAAATCGCCAAATCCTCAGTCAAAATCTCTACGGTAAAACGTACAAAAACAAAATAAAATGAAAAAAAAAAAATCTTAAGGAAACTGATCAGAAGGCACAGACGTGGGGTTTGCTGATCAAACAAATTGTCCTCTCGTTCTCGACGTTTACCCGCCAAATGTGCAGGACCTGCTGGGTGTGGTTGGCGTGCGGCCAACAGTAAACCCAGCATTTTTCACCGAAATTGAAAACAAGGTAAAAGAACACACATAGGGACGTACCCTGCCCGCGAAACACGCAGCCTTCCAGGTTGGACGAACCGACCTCAGACTTTGCAATGATAGCGCGACTAAACTGGCCAAATCTCTGCTCTCTCGCTGGGGATTTCAGACGAAAAAAAAAGAAAGAAAAAATTTTAACAAAATGAGAAAACAAATGAAAACGTCACAAAAAAAATAACATTGGCTGAGGTGGGGAAATACTAGCGAGAGGACACCTCACTTAAAAAACACCCGTCGGCGGTGGCGCGACAGGTTTTTAGGTAGGCACACCGCGAGCACGTCAGAGGAGAGGCGTCCGGCGATGCCGTTTGTCACAGTGTCGCCAACGACGGAATAATGCCAATGAGTGTAACAGACGACGTTGGCAGTAGTGTTCGGGACCTCGTCAAGACTAACGCTCGGCTTGGAAATTGTCGTTTGTTGGTTTGCTTTAAAGAAAAAGGGAAATAAAAAGTGCTTCAACTCTTGTTAGTCATATTACCATCTCATCTTATAGCTCTATAGATATCTCTGAATAGCATCTCTTAGCAAAATACTGGATACAAAATATTCACTACTGCAATACCAGCACTAACTCGAACAAGGAATTGTCAATATTATTATTGTCATCATCCGCCTGAAATCATTTTCGTGATTGTTTTTCGTTTGTGTTTTTTCTCTCCCTCTTCGATTTTGCGCTTGTGTGACTCGCAAACGGGCGACACAATTCGTAATGGCACATGTTTGTGTTTTTCGCTTTACAAAATACAAGATATTATGAAAAAGAAGCATAAATCACAGATCAAGTTACTGTTTTTTTCCTCATCGTTTTCAGATAATAACAACAACAATAATAATAATAGTCGTAATGCTGTGTCGTTACAAAAGAACATCACAGAAAACCCTTTAGATGCTGTGTTCGACATCTAGTGGACAACAACAAGCCTGCACTTTGGCAATAAAACAGTTTTTAGGAAAAAAAAAAAAAAAAAAAAAAAGATATCAGAAGCTTCATTATAACACTAATAATAAAAAAGCCAAAGGCAGCAATGTTTAATCGTGATCTGGATGATTTGACCCTATGAGGCCTGGCTTTGCTACATGTCTCTCTAAGCGTTACAAGAACTGCTCGGCTGTGCACGGCCGAGACAGGAGATGAAGATGAAGAAGATGGAGGAAAAAGAACAAAAGAACATTAAAAAAAACAACAACACAAATGCATTTGGTTACATGTTTGAAACGGCAATGATAACTACAATGCAAGGGACTGATGAGCTACGGCTGTAAGAGAAATACTTAAAGGGTTACTGAGATAAAAAGGAATGCTGGCCTTAATCATACAATCTAACATACATCCATTAAAAAAAAATTAAAAAAGGAAAAAAAATAAAACATGCTACGAGGAAAAAAAATTAGTATATAACTACACTTGTCTCTTAATCTTTAAACAATAAATAAATGAAGATTGCACTGTAATTGGCATGTAAAGTACTGTATGCAAATATATAGTATAAATAAAAATCCTAGAAAAGAACTCTAACTTGACTTTCCCATCGACTTTGGCAAAGGTATTCTTTTTTTTTCTTTTCTTTTAAATGTGAGCTAGTAAACCACTTTGCTTACTTGACGTACAGGAGCAAGGCACAGCATAGACGAGAGGATGAGATACAGCATCACGGAATCATGGAAAAAAACGACGACGAAAAGAACGACAAAGGCGACAGGAAGTGGAGGGTTCGGGGGAGGGCAGAGAGTGGAGCGGAGACTAAGGTGATGGTGACGATGAAGATGGTGCGGTGATGATGACAGCGGTGGGGAGGAACAGGGTTCGATCTCCCCTTCTGTAAGGCCTTATCCCTGAGGTGCGTTACAGGCTGCCAATCGGAGCTGAGCTTAGGTGTTAGCTTCGACGACGCCCCACCTACGAACCCCGGACCCTCCCTCTCCCTCCCTCCCTCCGCTCCACCACCCCCGCCCCCGACCAGGCGGCCGGTGGTCAGGGTGACTTCTTTGGATGGTCAGGGTGTGAGATGGGCGGTACCTTGGCTTTGTTTTTTCGAGGTGGGATGATGAAGGGGAGGGGGGGGGGGGGGGGGTGAGGAGGGGGTGTTAGATTTGTCAGAATGCCCTGTTCTGTCCGAGCTGTGTTCCGTCGGAGGCTCGTCTGGTTAGTGATCATTTGCCGGAGACGCCTCGGCGAACGTGTCCCTGCGAGGGGGAGACCACAGGCCTGCTCCTGCTCTGATTACATGTCAATAAAGCACCTTTTGAAGAGAGGGGCGGCGGCGGGGAGGGGACGGGGACTGGTCGAAAGCGCGGCGGCAGCAGCATCCGGAGAGGAGAAGGATGAGGAAGGGGGGGGGTTATTAAAGGGTAATTACGGACAACTAGCACGACTGGAGGAGGGCAGGTGCGTCAGCGGGCAGCTGGCTCAATGTCAGGTGAGCTAAAGCTCAAGCTAACGGCTAATGGCTTTCCTGGTTGTGACAAGTACGCGCGCACAGCTCGGAGTAAGAAACCGACAGCACCTCCAGGTCGGGCGACCCGGCAGACGTAGAGACACCGTGCGACAGGTGCAGACAAACAGGCTGTGGCTAAAAATAATAATAATAATAATAATAATAATAATAATAATAATAATAATAATAATAATGATAAAAAATAATAAAGAAAAAATAAAAAGGAGGACGAGGTCACGGCCCAATCCCAGCCTGGCTACCGTTCCCAGTGCCGGAACATTCCCAACTCCTACCAACAAGGTTGGTCTGATCCAGGACCAGCGTTTCAAGGGGAAACTTCAAACTGCTGCTGCCCGAGTGACACCGTACGTTTGAGAGCACCTGGGTTCGACTCCTCCCCCTGCCCCTCCCCCACCCGTTTCCTGCCATCGCTCAGACCTCTCATGACCATCACTTATATTACATCACTTCTGTAGCATCATATATATTTGTTAAAATATATATATTTCTATATATATATATATATCGTGCGTATATATATTAGACTACTGGTTTTCCATTCTTTTCTCAGATATAATTATTTAAAAAAAATCACAGGATAGCAGCATCTTACACCACACATGAATTGCATCACTTTGGTAGCTGAATGAGAGAAAAAGTGATTGGAGGTTAAAAACACAAAGGAGAAAAAAAGCTAAGCAGACCTGGAAATGTGTGTTCTCTCACTGCCGTCTGTAAGTGTGTGGTATAGTATGTGTGTGTGTGTCTGTGTGTGTGTGTGCGCGAGCGAGCGAGTGAGCGAGCGCACGGCCTCTCTCTCTGCGTCCGTCGAGCCGACCGACAGCCTGCGAGGAAACTGGACGACGGCGAGACGTCGCCCGCTAAAGCTCTGGTAAAAGAAGCTGAGATTGGAATATGGCTGTAAAACTATAAAGATTCCAGCAAAAAAAAATTAATTGAACAAAATTATAAAAAAAAAAGACGGTAAGGCAACGACTGTCACGAAAAATACATGTTCTCCAATTTTTTTTTTTTTTTTTAAAGATATGTGTTTCTTTAAAAAAAACAAAAAAACTATCAAAAACAAAACAAAAACATGCAAGTCAGTCTGAGGAGCAACTGCTCTGCTCACAGCTTTTTTTTTTTAAGGCTTGATTATCAGTTTGTTTTTTCCCAAACAAGGTACAGCTCAGACGCAGCGTCCCTCGACAGAAATTCCTTTGAAAAAAAAAAAGAGAGACAGACAAGACGACGACGACAGAGAGAAAACCGGGACCGAACTGACGGAGGCAGGAGAAGACGGAACAGAAACACGGTGAGGAAAGTCTGAATCGGTATTTTGACTAAAAACAAAAAACAAACAAACAAAAATTAAAGAAAAAAAAAAAAAAAAGCATACATAGCCTCAGAAGCACATCTCAAGTGTTTGTTTTTGATTTCATTCGGTTCTTTCATAGACATCTGCGATTTTTCTCTTTCTATCCTATAGTTAAAAATTCCCTCACTTCATGAAGAAGTACTGCAGCAAGCAGGCGATCAGGATGGAGAAGCCCGCGAACACGCACACGATGAGCGCGGCGAAGCGCTCGTCGCTCGAGATCAGGCCGGCGCCTTTGCCCGTCTCCATGGCGCACAGGTCCCCCGACGACGCCGCCTCCTGGCGCCGCAGCGTGAACAAGGACGAGGGGCTGAGCGGCCCGCACAGTTCCTGACACGTGTCCTGGCAGCGCCGGCACGCGCCAACGCGGAAGCGATAGTCCGTGTTGCCCTGCAGACTGGAGATTTGGTAGGCACCCTCCTCTCCCTTAAAAACCTGAGGGATAAGAAAAAAGAAAAAAAGAAAAGAAAAGACGAGAGGTGGGAGTTCAGTCACCGGGTTGGTGTCAGTTCCAGCCGGCGGTGTCGCAGGTCGACGCTAATCCGCTTCGAAATCTTGTGCCTTTTTTGTGAAATTTTGTTTTCTTCAGCAAAAGCAGAATTTATTTTATTCCTGTCATTTCTTGAAAGCTGCTCGGAAATTCAGCAAAACCGAGAATAATTGCAACTTCATGTTTTGTGTGGTAACGAGAGAGAGAGAAAGCAGGTGTTGAAACTGATAATCAGGCTTTTTTTTTTTAATGAGGAAAACCTTAAAACGAGTGTTTGCAAAAGAAGGCGGCTGGTTTGGAAGCTTCAACTCCTCGGGATCATGCACACTACAGTGTTGCTTCAGGGCCACGGATGTATATTATAAGAACTGGATACCGCACTGGCAATATGGCGGCGAGACGATTTTTTTTTTACCCAGTGGCCACTCGAGGTACTGCAGCAAAAAAATCCCATGGGCCCAAAAAGTATTTTTCCCATAGACCGCAATACAAGAATAAACACCTTTAAAACGGCTGACAGGACAAAAAAAATGATAAAGGCCAGAAAATCACCAGAAAAGAAGACCCACCTGTTTGTATTCCGACTCACGTCCCACCAGCACATGAAGTACGTAGCTCACAGGGTCTCCTCTCATTGGTGGGATGGTCTCCCATGTGATCTCGCACGTGTTCCCCTCCAGCTGCTGAACTCTGGGAGCTGTCGGGTTAATTAAAAAAAAAAAAAAAAAAAAAAAGGCAGGGAAAAGGCAGAATTAATTCATTTTCGGGAACCTGTTGAAACACCCACAAGCTCTTTTGTTAATGTGATGTCACCTCCACTCCCTTTAAAGCAATTACCCTCCACCACAGCGAACATCAAAACAGGAAAACAAACATATGTATATCAGGGTTAGGGTTTCGGGGTTCCTCAAGTACTAGAAGTCCCAAAATTGGTGTGGGCGCTTCTTGGGGGCTCCTGATGAAAAAGCAAGTGGCCCCATGTCTCTAGGACAAAGTTGAAATTTCACCCCATAGATTTGCATTGAATTAGGGTTTGGATAAGGCTGAAGCTAGGGTTAGGGTTAGGGTTAGGGTTTCGGGGTTCCTCATGGGCTAGAAGCCCCAGATTTGGTGTGGGCGCTTCTTGGGGGCTCCTGATGAAAAAGCAAGTGGCCCCATGTCTCTAGGACAAAGTTGAAATTTCACCCCATAGACTTGCATTGAATTAGGGTTTGGATAAGGCTGAAGCTAGGGTTAGGGTTAGGGTTAGGGTTTCGGGGTTCCTCATGGGCTAGAAGCCCCAGATTTGGTGTGGGCGCTTCTTGGGGGCTCCTGATGAAAAAGCAAGTGGCCCCATGTCTCTAGGACAAAGTTGAAATTTCACCCCATAGACTTGCATTGAATTAGGGTTTGGATAAGGCTGAAGCTAGGGTTAGGGTTAGGGTTAGGGTTTCGGGGTTCCTCATGGGCTAGAAGCCCCAGATTTGGTGTGGGCGCTTCTTGGGGGCTCCTGATGAAAAAGCAAGTGGCCCCATGTCTCTAGGACAAAGTTGAAATTTCACCCCATAGACTTGCATTGAATTAGGGTTTGGATAAGGCTGAAGCTAGGGTTAGGGTTAGGGTTAGGGTTTCGGGGTTCCTCATGGGCTAGAAGCCCCAGATTTGGTGTGGGCGCTTCTTGGGGGCTCCTGATGAAAAAGCAAGTGGCCCCATGTCTCTAGGACAAAGTTGAAATTTCACCCCATAGACTTGCATTGAATTAGGGTTTGGATAAGGCTGAAGCTAGGGTTAGGGTTTCGGGGTTCCTCAAGTACTAGAAGTCCCAAAATTGGCGTGGGCGCTTCTTGGGGGCTCCTGATGAAAAAGCAAGTGGCCCCATGTCTCTAGGACAAAGTTGAAATTTCACCCTATTCATATATATATATATATATATATATATATATATATATATATGTATATATATATATATATATGTATATATATATATATATATATATATATATATATATATATATATATATATATATATATACACACACACATATATATATATATATATATACACACATATATATATATATATACACATCTATAATATTCTCCACTACACTGAATTAAGCATTACATTTTAAACAGCATTGGGGCAGAATTCAAATTATAATCCACAAAAGTCAGAGCAGCATATTTTGGATAACGAAGAAAATTAGTTTTTTTTTATATTATAGTAAAAAGTGATAATTGCACGGCGCTCGTTGTGTGATTGTGACTTTCTGGTCACTTAAAAGACCCAGTGTGTAGGATTTAATACCACCTATTGGCAAGAAATGGTACAGCAGGCAATGTTAAGCCCTGTTCCTCTCCCTCGCCGTAAAAATGCCAAGAATCAAAGTGGACTGAAGTTCTACGCTTTCGTAATTTGAGCCTTTTGGTGAGGTGGGAGGTGGAAAACCGCTCTGCTTACCTTTGAGGGTGGGGGGGACAGACTTGGTGGTGCAGAAGGTGTGCGTGTCCGAAAAGGGACCCTCCCCGGCGTCACTGATGGCCTGTATTCTGAAGTTGTAACTGCTGGACTCGGTCAACCGCTGGACCTTGTAGGTGTGGCTGGGGCCGCGGTAGATTGTCACAAACCTGGACAAAAGGCAGCGAGGAGGCGTTGAAGGTGAGATAAATTGGGGGAATGTGAGAATACGGCTGTAAAATATAAATATGACAGAGTCTGGCTGATAAAAAGGCGGCAACAGCAGTGAGATGTGGAGGCGCAGACGCTTGTGGAAGTGGAAAACAACTTGGCAAAGTCAGATTACGTTGATAGGAAAGGTGGTCTGGGGGATTTAAAAAGTTGTTCGGTCATAAATCACAAGCTGGCAGAACGACACTGATGAACCGGCGTCGTAAAAATGATGAAACGCATCAAATGGGCTGTGGCAGGGATGAGATGGATGACTTGAAAGGCCTTAAGAAGCCCCGAGTAAAGGAAGTGAAGGGGGTGAAAGGAGGAGTCTGGAAGGAGTCCGGGGTCCCTGCAGCTTCTTCTTATATTAACGCGGACCAGATGGAGCAGAAGTAGAAGCTCCGGTGAGGAGCAGAGACGGTGACGGAGGGTCGCTGCACGCGCAGGGGAGAAGAAGACGGCAGAGGTCACGGTGCGCCGGAGGGCCATAACTCCTCCGGAGCGCTTCGTGCCGCCGCGCCGCGGAGAAGTGATGTGTTTTCCCAGCCTGATCTATGACGCTAATCCCTCGCCTCGCCGCCCGGACCTTCGCTCCGACGGGAGAGTTCGGCTGCGACGGCGCGAAAGACTTGGGCTTTGCCTGCCCTCTGCTGATTTGCAACAGCTCCAGGAATCCAGGGGTGATAAATAAAGGAAAAGGTCCCGAGTGGTGCTTCTGAGTACTCAGAGGTTTGGCTTTCATTCCTGGAATCCAGTGAAGCAGCGTCAAGGAATTAAATACCGAAAAAAAACCAACCAACAACTTAGCCCTCTGTTTTCAGCCTCCGGCTAAAATTGTCTGTAGGTGTGGTCACCGGCCTGGGAACAATGTCCGTGCCCTTTGTGGCATCACAGAGTACGGGTTTTCCAGGACCACTTTATCAAATAGAAGGCCGTACTCAACGTCTCTTTCGTTTTTTCTTGCATTTCTCATTTCGGCTGCCCCAACTGCACGAGGAGCAGGTGCTCGCCAGCTCTCTCCCGTCGCTCGGCGTTCACATTTAGCGGAGCTGCAACCAAAGCACTGAAATTAGGATGCACGCAGGGTGTTTGGGGACGAGCGGGACGGATCGGGTCACCAACGCGTTTCGCCTCGTAAACAAACGTATGAAAAACAAACCGAAATGCCGGCCGCGCGTTATTGCAAATGTGATCTCGGGTTTGGTCTATGAAACTCCATCAGTGGCCACGTGCCACCCCCCCCGCCGTTGTCCGCGCCTTCCCTTTGTTTTGAAAGATTGGATTCATCTCGTCTTTCTGCTGGAGGTGACTTTACGTCTGGAGGGCCTCCAGAGGGGCGGCGACAAAAGGAAGACGTCTCTCTTTTGTTTGCCCCCTTTGTTTCCTGCACATATGATGATTAAAAAAAACAAAAACAAAAAAAAAACCCACATAATTTCCCATCTTCCGTCTCTCCTCTCTTCCCTTCTTATCTCCACGTGTCCAGCCTTGTTGCTCTTCCTGTGATCCCTCGCTGGTGGCATTTGGAGAAGACTTGTGCAATTACGTTGCTCGATATTGTTTCCTCCCCTCGCGCCAATTCTTCTGCGGTTATCTCAAGAATATCTCGGTGCCCGTTTATTGAAATGATTGAAATTTGGCAGCGGGATTCTCCGGGGAGGAAAAAGGGGGAAATAAAGCAGTTAGACGGGAACAACCTCGGCTTTGAGCAGCGAAGCAGCGACTGCAAATGCGAGCGAGTGCAGCACGTCCGCACCGTTAGCGAACCGGTCGTTGGCTTTTCATTCGTTTCCACAGGGGACAATGTTGGCCGATAAAAACATAAAGAAAACAAAAATTGCTTGCAGTTTGTGTTGCTGGTTGAAACAAACAGCAGCAGATGCTCAGACAGACTTTCATCCTCAACCTTGTGCCAAATGTCGGGGTAATAAAACGGAAGCTGCTTTAATTTTAATTTTCACCATGCGTGTCGGACTGAATAACCGATGGCCAAGCGGCTGACAGGCCTCCATCTGCTGCCTGCCTGTCGCACTCTGACACAATCCAGGGGCATTAGGATGAGGGGGTCGGCCAGCCGGAGCCCCCAGAAGTAGGAAGAGCATCACTGTTACGATGCTCCTTTTTGTGCTCTTTTTCCCCTCCAAGCGCGTCTTTGGCTTCCTGTCTGGTTCCCCCCTTCCCCTCCCCCTCTTTCACCGACTAATTTCCCCCTTCTCTTTATCAACCCCACCTAAGCGGCGGGCTAAATGGGCTAAATGGACTGTTGACTGTCCCGGCCTGCTCCTGGTGCCCTCTGCGTGACGACTTACCGGTACATCTGGTTACCACAAGAAGAGGAGAAGGGAGGGGCGGATAAAAAAGAAATAAATAAAGGGCCAGTGAGTGGATTTCAGCCGTGTTCAGACCGCCAGCCAAAATCCGATTTTTTTTTTTGTTTTTAGCCCATCCAGATTGAAACCGGATGGCTCTTTCCTACTCTGAACAGTCACAAATCACATCAAATCCGATTTCTGCAAAATGAATTGAAACCACCTTCAGGAGGCGCGTTTGGACAGATGCGTCTCAGTGTGAACAGCTGCACACACACACCGATGGGTCAATAATGTGGCCCAGTCTGAACAGAGCCAGATCCCATTTGGACACTTGCTAAAAACAGTGTGCGGATTTGAGAAGGAATCTGATTTGAATCAGATTCGCCTGCAGTGTGAACGCAGCCACAGATATAGAGCTAACTGCAGTTTCACTTTGGCCCCAGTCACGTCGGGCCTCTGGACCTTCGGCAACAACAACAAAAAAAAAATAGCAGTTCCAGCATATGCATTTTTTTTTTTGCATCTCACGCGCCGTTTCTGTGCAGCGAGGCCCTGGGAGGAACGTACACGAGGCCGCTTGTTTAATGCGTTCGTCATGTGACATAATGCACATTCTGTCAGAGCTGCAGCTGCCTGACTGACACGCTGATGTGTGTCAGGTGACGCAAAAAGAGCGTCAACAAACCTCGCCGCCGCCGCCGTGTTATTAAATGTGTCAGTGTGTCTGATGTGTGAGCACCAGTCGGACCACAGGCCACTGGAACAGCCATGATGTAAGAGTGTGTGTGTGTGTGTGTGTGTGTGTTTCCTGTCCACCTGTGGTTCTTGTCCTCCATCTGGAGCGTGTAGACCATCTCGTCCACCAGCAGGGCACGCGTGTGCACGCTGCCGGCGTTCTCGCCCCACTTCAGCTTCAGGCTCTGGGGGCCGGCCGCCGAGCACTCCAGAGGGGGCGGAGCCGGCGGGAGGCGGCGCGTCCTGGCCAGCATGGGGGCGCTCAAGGGGCTGGAGCCGATGGCGTTGACCGCCTGAATCTGTACGCTGTGAGAGGCAAAGAAAAAACAGAGATGATGTATGTGTGTGTGTGTGTGTGTGTGTGTGTGTGTGTGTGTGATGTGTTCTCTGGTGTATTTGTGGAACAATTTGTCAAACAGAGGAGTAATTTTCAGCCAGGAGGCCGACCTGGGGTGTTAGCCGCTACCGTTGAACCTGCTTGACCCCCGAAATCCATTATCTTCCCCCATCACGCGCTCACACTCTAATGCACCAGACCCTTTTATTTTCCCCCCCGCCTGCATGATGGCAGCTAACCATGGACGGCATCCACCGATATATAAAACCTCATAACAAGGCCTTGGTTTACTAACCAGATATTACATTTTTTCCTGATTCTCTTCTAGGAATCCCCTCGCCTGCTCCTCTCCACAACCTTTTCACCCGACCAGGTCTGACTGGCCGACTTATATCTGAGAGCAACAAGCGTCTGACATTTAATTACAGATCCTCTGCGAGTGCAACCTTTCATCTGCACCCTTGCATCCAGGAGAAAAGGGGAAGACGAAAGGCCAAAGGCAACGCCGGGCGGCCAAGATTCTAATGATGAGGCCAAACTTTTAGCACTTATAAAATGCAGCTTGGGGGTAATAGCAAAAAATGAATGACATATTTTTTCTAATCCTCCAACAAATAGACCCATCCATTAAGGATTTTTTTTTTTTAAAGTTCAAGGAAAAACAAAATAATACACTGACACACTTTCAGATTTTTTTGTCGAGCAGCAGGTTCAGCCTTTTAGCGTGGTGCAGTGAATCGCTCCATTGAAAGTGTGGAATAACTTTTTTTTTTTTTGTCTGGCAGATGGATTGTAATAGCGTTCAGTTGGTCAATGCAATGTCTTTGGAATAAAAGCTGCCAAGACATTTTTATTTTTTTTAACCATTCAGAGGTTATTATTAAAACATCTAAAAAAAAAGAAGAAAAAAAGACCTGAACAAAAAAACAACACAAGTTTCAACACAAGTTGAGATGACTGCGTAGGTGGTGAGAGAAGGTCAGAAGTCACACACACACACACACACACACACACACACACACACACACCATGCATCCATCCACAAAATTAATAACGCAACACAATGATGTGAAGGTCCTTGCTGCTGTAAATAAAACAACAGAATTAGCGTCAACACCCACAGGTGCACTTACAGGTCACACATACACACACGCGGCTGTTATGCAAGAGTGCAGAGTGACATCTGGACAAAAACAAGCTCCGAATGAAAACAACGGCGTGTGTGTGACCGTTCGGTCGGCCCCTTCACACTTCCCGTCGCTCCTCCCCTCCCTCCCTCCTTCCCCTTGACCCCCCCACCCCTCCCCGCTTTATTATCCTGCCTTGATTCAGGGAACTCACTACACACACACACACACAGACACACACACACACTCGGAACAGGATGAGGGAGTAGCTGGTGATTCACATTACTGGGTAGTTGTTTACTGCTAGAAAAGCAGGAGCGGCTCCTATAAACAAGCCGTGCAGGACCCCACATATATGACACGCAATATAATACCACTGTCATTAAGGACCAGATGCAAAACACTCATACACAAACAGAAATTAATTTTTTTTCCCACTTTCGTAAGCCCGTCACAATGGGCCGCGTGATATCTAAATATGAGTCACCTTGCCATCTCAACCTTTTTTCCACACGTTTGGGTTGTTTGTTAATTAAGCTTTGCTAGTGCACCAGAATAAGAGGAGGAGGGGGAGGAGGAGGAGGAGGAGGGGGAGCCTGACAGCTAATACAGGGATTGTTGTTCTGGGGGGGCTGTGTTTTTGCTGCTGCTGTTATTATTATTATTATTATTTTCTGGCTCTGTGACACTTTGTCCGGAACAACAGGCTGATTTATGCAAGATACGGCGGGTCTGCTATCTGTGCAGCAGGATGCAGCGGAGATGCTCTGTGACGCTAACGGCTCCATAGTTTTGCAAAATTTACCCCTTCCAGACAACTGCATTAGCGACTTGGGAACGGGGGAAAGGAAAAAGAATACAATCCCAACAGGTTTCTCTTCCTCCACTTCTAAGACTAAAACCAATCAGCAACACTTGTGATGTCACAAAGGGCCGCCAATATCACTGTGTGGTTAGGGATAACACCTCAAGCCAGGGTTGCTATGTTTTTTGCCACCTTCTAAACGTGGAAGGTCCAACAAAGAATCCCCTTTTGGCGGGAAGCTAACAGTTGGAAGTAAACAGAGAGCTAAACATCCAAACGTCCATTTACTGGACTTTTTTTGAACAATTGGTTCCACACATACTTATTATCTCTAATAATGGTATAATTTGGGACTTAACAATAAACAAGGTGTCAAAACAAATCCAAATTCTTCAGGTTTTGCCGTGCTTTTACTTTGAAGGTACCTGAACCGAGTCACAATACCTGTATTCGCTGTCCGGCTGCAGGTCCCTGACCAGGTGACACGTGCCCGACTCCACCGTGATGGTTTGCTCCTCCAGAGTGATGACGTAGGAAGTGATGTCCGCCCCGTTACTGTTGGGCTCCTCCCACTTCAGGTGGAGGCAGGTGGACGGGGACACGCCCGACTCCGAGCTGTTCGGGAGGTCCAGGATGGCGAGGGTGGAGACCGGGTCCGGGTTGGTCGCCGGGGTGCGGAAGCTCACCTGCTCGCTGGGGGGGCCGGCGCCGGCCTGGTTCACCGCCTTCGACGGACACAAGGGGGGGGAGTTGTCATTTTCTCAGAAGTGAGCATGATGTAACACAGTGTGTTCTCAAGTTTAACAGGAGCTTTTCAAAGCGAGAAGAAAACATCACATTTATGTGAAGAACACCAAGAATACCTTCTAAAACCTTGAACGATTTCTTTCTGTCCTTTTTTTGTTTTTTTAATGTTCTTCTTAATTAGCCGACATAATGAGCACACTGTGGCTTTTAAGTGTCACAAAAGGACCAGGAACATGAGGAAACCGTTACAGACAGAAGAACACAACGTCCTGCTGACCCCTCCGCCCCAACTTTTTTTTTTTCCAAGAAGCAGCCGGCAGCAAGAAGAAATCTATAGCGTGCCATAAAAACATGAGCCTGACTTACACCTTTATCTTGGCAGTGAAGCGACTACTTATTTTAAAGGGGCCAGACAGAAAACTAAACAAAAATCCTATTCAAGTTGTATTTCTTATAATTTACCACCAGACACCCAAGATTTTTTTTTTTTTTTTTTTGCACAGATGGGAAAAAAAAACCAATAAAAACAACAACAAAAAACCCCAATATAAAACGTTCAAGGCAGCAAGAAAAGAGTGTCTGCATGTTTGTTCATGAAAGTCTAGAGTGAAGGATGACAAAGTGAGAAGGCGTGAGAGAAAAAGGACGCAGAGGGCTGGAGGCAGCTGATTGGCTGCGGCCCGGCGGAGGAGAATCAGAGCCGACAGATGATGGATGGCGATCCAAGTGAAGAAAACGCATTGCTCATTATGGCGCCGCGGGATCCCCAAGTGGTCGGCGGTTGTTTTGCGTGTTTACCTGTAGCCTGCAGCAGTAATCTGTGGCCGGCGTCAGGTCCGACAGCTCGCACAGCGTGGCGGCGCCGCAGTAGATGAGCTCCATGGGCTCCTCTTCCCTCGCCCACTCCAAACGGTACTCGGAGATGTCTGTGCCCGAACCCTCGGGACTCTGGGTCATCAAATCCAAAATAAGAATTTGGGTATTATGATTAATGTCAGTGATTTTTTTTTTTTTTTGTATGTCTCTGAAAAAATAAATAAAATGAGCATATTTGCGTTGGTCTCACCTCCCAGTTGAGTGTTACGCAGGTATTGCTGGTCAAAGTGATGACCGGTGCCGCACACTGGCCCGGAGGCCCGGCGGCAGTCGTCACCTCCGTGGGTTCAGAGTGCGCTCCAAACTGAGAGGAGAGGTGGAGGACGTCAGCGGAAGCGCAAACAAACAAAGACAAAAAATGTTTGTCGGTTTTCCAAAGTGCAAAGACTCCTTCTCGTCCTACCCCGGCCTCGTTGGCAGCCCGCAGCCTGAAGCTGTACGTGGCTCCGGGCAGCAGACTCCCCACCGTGCACTGCAGCTCCGAGCCGTGGTAGACCTCGGCCGGCTTGGCGCTGCCCTCGCTCATCTCCAGACTGAACACGCACTCCTCACACACGCCCTCGGACGCCGGAGAGTCTGCGGGGCAGAGGGTGGATAAAAAAAAAAAAAAAAAAAAAAAAAAAAAAAGGGAATCAGTTATTGGGGATGGAAAACTCCTGGCTGAAGCTAAATGTGGCTCAGTCTGTGACCGCTGAGACTTTACGCAGGATTATCTTTTAAAAATCAAATTGAAACTTTTCCGTCATTCAGCTGCATTTTAAAAGCAGGCGGCGCGGCGACTCTCAGTAACAGAGGGGAAAACCCTCCGACACATCAGGTCTGACCTTTAAAGTAATAACAGCCAGCGCTCGCTGATTAGGGCCCCGGGGCCAGCTGCACTGAAATTGTTTAAACAAGGACTCCCTCTGTTCCCCCCCCCCACCCCCCTCCGTCTTTCGAGTCTTTCGCCTGCCAACAGATAACTGCACTAATCAGCCATAACAGGCCGACATTACGGGAGTCAAGTCCGATACGAGGCTCTGTTAGGAGCTTAATTGGCCAAATTTAGGGCCAAATTAGGGCTGAAAGAGGCTTGAGTGGAGTTATGATAAGAGCAAATTTAGCGGCAAGAGGACAATTAAGCTGCTATATATGTATATATATAAATATATATATACAAACAACGCTGTCTGGCAGATGACCAAGTCAGATTGCCCTTGCTGGTCAGCACTCACCCCATTGTAACTGCACTTCCTTGTGTTTGGCTTTACCCACAATCCTTGGCGGCTGGCAAGGACCCGGCGGGACACTCAACGTGCGGACCGGGACGCTAACGGTGCACTGCAGAAAGAGGAGAAGGCATCCCATGGATATCTTGATGAGCGAGTAAAGTTTCAGAAAAAAAAACTACTAATTCATGTATGTTCTGCAGAGATGTACAGCTAACGCTGGTTTCACTGATTTTTTTTTTTTCTTATCTTTTTTTTTTTTTTTTTAAACTCCTACTAATTAAAATTGCAAGTTGAAAAAAATAATTGCAGATTTAAAATGATAATAAATTGCATTTGCGTGTGTGTCCTACAGGGCTGTGTCCTCCGGTGGTGATGCTACAGACGCGCAGGCGGTAGAAGGTTCCGGGGGTCAGGCGCTCACACACGCACTCCGTCGACGGGCCGCTGTACGCAACCTCCCACTGGCTCACTGACACACACACACACACACACACACACACACACACACACACAATCGACACAAATAAATGATGAGTGGCGAGACAAAAGTGCGTTCCTAGAATCCCACAACAACAACAAGTACGTCACAGTACTTGAGAATAAATGAACAGAATAAATAACACACACACACACACATTGCAGAGCCGTTTGTGTCCCTCTCATGATTGTGTGGGCATGCAAAAGGTGATTATTCCCCTTTGCCAATGTAAGATGTGATTGCAGAATTATGCATATGCAAGATGTGGGCTGGTGCAGTCAAGGTGAACTTAAAACTAAACTAAAAAAAACTACAAACTGCTAAAACTGTTGGACCTCCCATGCCGCGATCAGCACCCTTTGTGACATCACAAAGGGGTGAGCAGATAGGGACACAGATTAATGGTCAAGTGCAGAATGTTGGGGTGTGGAGGGGTGGGGGGGTCTCAAATGGTAAGGTCACCTTGGGGGGAAAAAGGAGATTTAAATGGAACTAATCATTTTTCAAGCCGTGTGCACCTGTTCAACCGGCAGTGCTTAGCTGAGTGTGCTTTCATGTTATATTTATGGTGTGATCGGCGGAGCGGCATAAGGTAGAAAGAGAACATTGGCTTCCTATCTAAAACTGGCTGCGCGCTGAATAGACGGCGAATGGTGGCGGCTCTTTATTTTAAGTGAGGAAAATGGACAGAGTGGAACATACGGCCTTAAAAAAACAACAACAACAACAATATGAACTGTGGTGAAAGGAAGACGAGGACGGTGGCACCTTCGGAGGATCCCTCCGAGATCTCCAGCAGATACGTGAGGGCCTCCGAGCCGCCGTTGTCCAGGGGCGGGTCTGTGGAGGAAAAGGAGGAGGAGGAAGAGGAAGAGGAGGAGGAGAAGTCAGTGTCAGTATTCATCTCTCAGTTTTCCACCTTTACATCCAGAAACGTTGCTATTTGGCCATTGACAATCATTAGAGATCTGCTGTGTGACATTTACTGCCATCTGGTGGTAAGAAAGCGCACTGCAAACCCATCACATGTAAGTAGTTGAAGGAAGAGCAATTTTATCTGCATTGCCAACATGTAAATCCAGTCTGTGTGCAACTAAGGCTTGGTTTTGGTCATTTAGCAAACTTCAGTGAAAGTAACAGCAATAATCATCATCTCTACCCCATGTGACAGTGAAGCCGTAGGGGTTTGCCGCCGTGACGCAGGGTGCAGACGGGGGACCCGGCTTGTCTGGATTGGTGGTGCAAACCAGCACCTCGCTGGGGCTGCTCTTCCCCTCCATGTTCGACGCGATGAGCTGCAGAGAGACGGCGAGGGGGAAACAAAACCAACAATGAATTAACTTGAGTTAAAGAGTGGGTAAAAAAGAGAGGGAACATCTAGGGCTTTTAGAGGAGCAGGGCCGAGCACTCCGCTCGCTAAAGAGCAGCTCGTTTTAACAAAGGCTGCCGCTAAAATGTTGGAAAGCTTCCCGGGCTGATGGATGTCGGAGAGGCTCAGAAACACCTGGGAACGAATGAACACGGCTCTGTCCCAACTGAGACCGCTGGCGACGTGAAAAGGAGAAGAGAGCAAGAATAGAGCAAAAGAAATAATATTCGTGATAACGACTACAAGAAAAAAAGAAGCTAGGTGACGCAAAATCAAGCCGGCTCACTCCAAAAATATTTATATCCTTCCATTCAAATACATCAGGGCAGTTTCAGTGTTTTGGCTGTGGAGACAGTGGGACTTGGGAACCTACCCTGAATTTATACTGCGTGCTCCTCTTCAGGCCTTGTACAGTACAGGTCAAGTTTTCTCCAGTGTACTTTGGATGAAAGTCAGTTCCCTGTAGGTGGCAAGAGTTTTATGATCTCATTAGAGCAGCGTGAATACCGGTATCAAGGCCCAAGTTTGGGGTTTGGATGCAACAAATGCTGCTTTGGCCAGTTATAATAACCTCATGAATCTTAGAATTCAGAATTAGGTTGTTATTTATTGACTTTTTTTTTTATTTTATTGTCAGCAGAATATTTCCTGTGTTCCTGACAGTGACGGTAGCTGATGCAAAAGAGACTGAAGACCCTTTGCATGCATCCTTGAGAGGAACATGCAAAAAGTCTCTGGAGTCTCTCTATGTTAATTAAATAGAGGGATTTTCATCACATATTGTATAACAATAACAAGAAAAACATTTTTATTGGTGTCAGTTATTGAGGCACCTACCCTGATCCATCCAGGAAATTAAAAGGAGATTACATTTTTTTTTTTTGGTGAACACTCACGCTGTTGTCTTCCTGGATCTCCAGAGTGTATTTGAGCTGCTCTTCGCCTGCGCTGCCCTCGGGGCGGCCCCACTCCAGGGTCACCCAGGACACGCCCGCCTTGACCAGCCGGGGCGCCAGAGGCAGCGGCGGCAGGGAGCCCATGGTGTAATACACCACCTCTGGGCTGAAGCCACTGGACACAAGAGGAAGGAAGAAAAGAGACGCCTGACTGACTGGATCATTATTTTTAAAGAGCGGTTATTACAAACAGTCAGAAGAAGGAAAGGAGACCAGCGGTATGAAATAGATGTCAGGCAGACTGGGGAGATGAGAGGAGGAGCGGGAGGCTAATTTAAGGCCTGCAGTCAAGGACCAAGAGCTCGTATCAATATTTCATTCAGGCGAGTGTGAAAGCAGAAGGGTGCCTTTTGTGCACAGCTCTGAAGGTAAAATCAAGCTGAAGTGAAGTGTCAACGCCGCTCTGAGTGCAGCAAATATCCCATCGTGTCCCTTCTGTCCTCGTCCAATCAAACCGCTGGAGAGAGGTTTGCGTGTTTGTGCAGAGTCATGGAATCTCTCGCATCGTAGATGCAAACACAAACACGAGTGAGCCCAGATCGCTCATATGTTTGTCATGGACTCTGTTCACCAGCTGACTTCCTTTCAGCTGTGACAAAACCTGTCAATAGCTGCCCTTTAAAAGGCGAATTAGAAGAAGAAGAAAAGTGGAAGAGGAGAAGAAGGGTCTGCGATGCTAGCTCATGCTAATATGGCTAGCATGTACGCTGCGGTCGACGCAGAACCTCAGGGCATTTTTTTTGCATTTAAAGAAGGAAAAAATGCTATGTGGCTCAGTTAGCTGTACAACACCTGACTGGTTAAACCTCACATATTGCCACGTTCTCTGAAGTTACGCTAAAATGTTTTATTTTTTGAACTTTTTTAACCAGTACCTTGCGCCGATGTCGTTGTGGGCGGCCATTCTGAAGGTGTAGCCGCAGGCCGGGTACAGCCGTGTCACTTTACAGTGTCGCTGGCTCCCGAAGTAACATTCTCTGAAAACACTGTTCTTCTTTCCCTGCAGAAGAGAGGAGAAAAGGGGGGGGGGGGCGACAGGCGGGGTGAGGGGGGATTAACCGGCGAGGCACTGAGGAACTGAAAGTGCGACAGAGCCCTGAGGGGAATAATTACAGACTTAAAATGGGATCTTGTCACCGAGGATGAACCTTTACATCCGTTTTAACAGATTTTCCTCATTCCACGTTTTTTTTCCCCGTAAAGGAATGACAGCAGAGAGTGACGGCTAATGAACATGAGGAGGCGGGGGTGGGGTGGGGTGGGGGGGCTTACCTCATCCCACTGGAGCATGTAGTTTGTGATTTTGGATCCGTTGTCACCCGTAGGCTGTGGACGAGAGAGGGAGGGAGGGAGAGAGAGAGAGAGAGAGAGATTAGCCGAGGATGAAGGAATCTGACGGAGACGGAGGAAATACCTTCCGCCTGTTTTTATGACCAGCCGCACTCATATCCTGTCTGGCCGGCTTATCGGCGGTCAGGAGGGGGCAGAGAAGAGGGTCGGGGTGGGGAAAAAGTTTTGCACCTATGTTTGGATACAGTTTGTTTCGATTGCCTCCACTTTTTAATTGCCAAAAATACCCATAATTCCTGTGAAAATTCTCCAATCTGGAATATTTCCAAAAATTCTCCCGCTTAACTTCACATGGAAAGTTTCTGGAAATTTACCAAGAATTTGACATGTTCGAGCCCTGATTGAAAAATCCTGAAATAAGCCCTTGAAAAACAAAAACACCCGATCCAACCTGGGACACTTTGAACAGTTAAAGCGCTGAGCGACGTCAGCACCAAGCGCCTTTACCTTCCACTGTAGGGAGATTGAGCTCTTGGTGCGGTTGTGGAGTTTGGGCGACGGCGGGACGTCGGGGACGCTGCAGTGTGTGGTGAAGGAGGCGGCCTCCGAACACGAGCCTCGCACCGAGTTGTACGAGGCGGACACCCTGAGGAGCAGGAAGATGGGAGGTTGGAAAATCCTGACCAAGACCGAGGAGCAACGGGAATACAGTAAAATCACCAAACTCCTTACCGAACGTGGTAGTCCGACGCCGGCCTCAGGTCTTTCAGGTGGAACTCCAACTCTTCTCCGCTGCAACACACACACACACACACACACACAGGGGTCAGCGCCCACGCCTGGTTCCTTGGGCCGCCGAGACTTTTCAGACTATTTTCCTACCTGTATATGAGGCGATACTTCCCGTCTCGGCCCTTTTCTGACAGGGAGACCTCGAAGGAGCACGACACGGGTATCCCGTTGCCGTGCCTGTGCACCAGGCCCGCCAGGGGAGCCCAGGACAGCCGCGCAGACCGCGCCTGCACGTTGGAGACCTGTTGCACACACACACACACACACACGCACTGAACATGCTGCACAGAGACAGGACGCAACGCAACTTTTCGAAGATGATGTTTTTTTTTTATAGTTATTTTATTTATTTTATTTTATTTCATTTTCACTTGACGAGCTAATAAGAGGGCACCATTGACAATGTGTAAGAGGGAACCTTTTTTTTTTTTTTTTTTGCACAGCTGTACAAAAACATGTCATTTTCAAACGTCTGGTTCCGTTTTTGGGGGAAAAAAACTAAACAAAACGCTTATGTTCTCGAATGAACTGCTGCTTTTTTCTTTACGGGTACCAGAAATGCAAAAATGTGCGGCGGCGTTCATCTCGTGACCCGACGGGAGTGGACGGGAACTCAGCGCCCAATTTGCAGTGATTTAGCGCTCGGCTGCGACGCGACACCGCACACAGAAGCCGCAGCCGCGTCGCGACTGTCTGGGAGGAAGACGGGCGGGCACGCGCGCAGACAGACAGACGGACAGACGGACGGGCAGACGGGTCATCGGGTATAAACGGCGGATCTGACGGCGGGATGGAAAAGTGACGGCGGATGAGAAGCTGACATCCCTCAAAGACTGCGGCCTGTATTTTGCGCTGTGGTATTTGCCATGCGAGTGAGTTTCATGGGCGAGCGGCGGCTTACAGTGAAGTGGGAAGAGACGCCGTAAATCCGTCACCGGCGTTGTATTTACTGCTTGCCAAAGATGAAAATTAAGAACACCGTTTTTCTCACACTTTCATGTTTCGTCCCATCGGGGAGAAAAAAAAAGTGAAATCCGGGCATGAAAGCAACTTTGGTGCCAGATGTACAGCAAACCATTCAAGGAACCTTTGAAAGTGCCACAGGCTTCAGGTCTTTATTTTCCTGTCCTGGACTCCAGTGGAGTGAAACTATCTGTCGGCCGACGCCTGGCCATGCATGTGGCCCACCAACTGGCGGGAGGTGGGAGTGCCCTCTGTGACATCACAAAGGCCCTGCTTTCTTCACAGAGCTGTTTTAGCGCAAGCTTTCTGTAAAGCAGAGCGAGCAAGTAGGCCAGAATGGACGACAGGATGCAGAGGAGTTTTATTAAGAGGGAATTTTGCATCATTTAGGACCTTTAACCGATACATCTTTGTGTATGATTTAAAGCTAAACACCACATAAAGTGCTTAAATCAGTTTGTTGTGTCACTGTTTTAAAATCCTTTCATTCTAAAAATCTTTAACCCGCGGCTGAAATGTCATCCACGGTTCATCGTGACTCCGCACAGTTCAAACACCGCCTCTGTTTGCAGACACTCATGTTTCATGCGTCCCCTCCCTTCTGGTGCCGTTGCCGGAGATTAACGAGCGCGGTTAGTTTCTAATCTAAACGCCGGCGCCGTGATTAATTCCTCTTTTCGAGGAAATGTGAATTTTAATGAACACGGGCGAGCCTGCGTGAACCGCTCTCATCGCTCTGATGCCTCGGCCAACATGCGAGCCCAGCGTGGCTGAGATCACCAGCTGTCACTGTTGCAGGGAGGCCTGCACGGTTCTTCCGTACGATTCAGACGCACACTATGTATCGGTGTTTCGCCACTTCTAGGCCTCATTGGAAGCGGCAGGTGATGCCTGGAAGACCGGCTGGATTCATTGCCTCCAGTTTTCAACCTCTTATCAATTTTTTTTCGGATCAATTTTTTCTCCATTTGTCTCGCGCGAACAAACCAGACAGTGGACGGAGCGAGAAGTTGAGAGAGAAGCTGCTGTTGGAATAGTTTTCCAGCGAATAAAAAAGGCCGGAGAGGCACAAGACGGGCCGATGCTGCCCCCAAGTGGCCAGCGTGTGCAGCGCCGCGGGGCCCTCCGGGGGCAAGAGGCACAGCGCGCGTGCATCTGATTTCCATGTTAATCACTGCGACGGGATGAAAATATGAAAAGGCTATTGGAGCTGATGCCGGAGGCGGCTGCATGAGACAAGCGGTGATTGATGAAGCCGGCGGCGAGCGAGCAGGGTTGGTGCGTGCGTGTCTGCGTGTGTGTCTTATTCATACCCACCTGTGGTTTTTCAATCGTAGACAGCATGTCTTGAACACGCTTCGCCTCTGAATCATGATCTGCAGGCAGACGGGAAAAGCAGATTATTACAAAAGCAGAAATGGATTCATGAAAATGAGCCAATACAAGTCTCAACAAACATAGAGACACTGGCACCCAGGCGCCTGAAAAGGAAATCACGTGACTTGTGATTAGTGTTAGATTGCTTTTGTTCAATGGGGAGACAAAAGAATTTGCATTGCATTGAGCAGAAGCATCCGAGAAGACGGAGAAGGCTAGCGACACCCAGGTCAGCCAGGGTTTGGACCCTGACGGGAAAAACGTGGGATGGAAATTCCAGGAAAAGTGCACGGGCCGTAGATCAGCGCCGCTGCAAGCGGTCAAAGTGCCACATTTATTGGATATTAAGTCATTTTGGGCCGAACCTAAGCGGGGTGAGGGGGAGGAAAGAAAGACGAAGCAAGAACTGGCCCAAAATAGAGCGGTGAACAAACTGCGTGGGATGCGGCGCTTGTTTTCATCAATTCCATCGAGTCATGATGAGCACATTCCACGGAAACATAAAACTAAAATCAACCGGCCTTCTGCGAGAAGAAAAAAAAAGAAAAGAAAAAAAAAAGCAATGAAAGGTCCCCCAAAAAACAACGTCATTAGTCACAAATTCCTGACTTTAAAACATGGAAAAATGGAAAGAGCAAAGTGACTCATGGTCCCCGTAAGAAAAATGAGTTCACACACACACACACACACACACACACACACACATCGTGTTGCATCATTTTCATACAAACGCCCCACTTGTTGTAGTTGATGCGGCAACAACCTGATTTCAAAAATAAATTCTGCCAAACATCAGATGGGGACTCAGCTTTTTGTGAAAATGCTAAAAATAGATCAAACTCTCTGTCTCGCCTTTGTCCTGCACTTTAGGGTCCACGTGCTGACGCATGGTGATTTATCAGTGACTCGGGGTTGTCAGGACGGTGACTCCCACTAAGTGCGTATGTGTGCGTGGTGAATACGAATTCCCCCCCCCCCCCCCCCCCCCCCCCCCCCACACACACACACACAAACACACACACACACACAGTGTGATCCCAGCAGCGGCAGCTTTTTCCAGCCGGAGGAGGCCTGCTTTCTCCATCCGAGCCTGGCAACTGTAAATCACACAGGAGGATGTCTCCATGTGTGTGTGTGTGTGTGTGTGCGTGCGTGTGTGTGTGTGTCAGCCACACGGAGCCAGTTGCACCTATATGCACAAACACGCTCACACACCTGTTCTCATAAAGCGTATTTGAGTGAAAAGTTGATTTGGAACACTACACTTTTGGAATAAGCGTAACATTTGTCCTAATCCTGTGTGTGTGTGTGTGTGTGTGTGTGTCTCAGTTCCTATGACAGGTTATGTGGAGGAGAGGGCCTTCCCGGGCCTGGGGGTGCACTTATGAGTCATGGCAACAGTGATGTCATGGAAGGACAACCTGGACTTGACCTTTTTGTCTGTGTGTGTGTGTGTGTGTGTGTGTGTGCGTGTGTGTGTGTGTGTCAGTATCAGGTTACAGGCAGGACAGTCATGATGGGCGCACAACATAAGAGCAGATTAAAAGAGAGAGAACGGCTCCAGCGTGTGTAGCAATGATGGGGACTGTTGCGCCTGTCTGCATCACCTGTCGAAACCCTGGAAACACACACACACGCACACGCACGCACGCACGCACACACACGCACACGCACCCTTTCAGCCGCCTCTTTGAGCAAATGCAATATTTTCTCTTTTACAGAATAAATGAATAAAAAGCCCGGCAGCTCCCGACACGCACGTCCCTGCGGCTTGATTCCAGCCGTTCAATTCATGGCAGCTGAAAGGAATAAAGCAGAATATGGCCTATTTAGCGCGGGGCCGTCCTGTCGCTGCTTGTCAGCGGCGGCTATCGCGGCAGAGGCGAAGGCGAGGCGGAATTCCATGACGGCATCTTTTCAGCTGCTCGGCAAACAGCAGATGTTAATGATCAAACGCCGTTTGCGTGGCTGGCGGACCCCAGACAAAAAGGAGGAGGACGCGTTTGGTTCGTCTGTGCTGTGCACCATTCTTCTGTGTGCAGTGAAGTATAAAATGTTTAGTTGCAGAGTGTGTGTGGAAAAAAAAAAAACACGTACTCCAGTTTTTAGATCTTTGTGATGTCATAAGGGGGGCTGCCAGGATGTCCGCCGAGGCATCAATTTTAGCCATGGGCTCAAAAATGCTGTTTTCTGATTATTTCATGAGATTTAAAATGATAATTACATAGAATAAAAAAGCGATATTGTAATTTTAGACTTATTCAATTTAATGTAATTTAATTATTACTACTGTAACTGGAAAGAGGCCCTTTTTATTTCTGTCTTTTTGGCTTCACAAGATATCATCTGCAGCCACTTTAATTTCTTTCACATGTGTAATGAGCGTCTTTAAATCATTGACCCTCATTTCATTTTTCTCACCTCACATGTATTTCTTATTTTGCACTCTGAGGTTAATCCCCTAAATCTCTGGCAGTTATACTCTCTCTCTTATTGTTTTTTTTTTAATCCTAGCTATTCATGGCAGTCTAAAAAAAAGCCAAAATAAAGAAAAGATAAAGCGTGAAGCCGACTTGGCCAGCAGCAGTGGCAGGGCAGCAGCCACACTTCCAGCGCCGGCCGGCGTGCCATTAACTGACCGTTTACACCCTTTAAAAAGGTTGCACAGCCCACACACTCAGCCTGGGAGGTTAGCGAGGCGAATGTGAGATACTTCAGGGGACTGGTGGAGCAGATCGAGTGAAAAAAAAAAAAAAAAAAAAAAAAAAAAGTGCATATATAAAAACCTGCTGCCTCAGTTCGCCGCCGAGTTCTGCTACGGTTTCTGCTTCCACTTACTCCTCTGGCCGGAGAGGGACAGTAGCGGCAGAGAAGCCGCCCCGCCGCCCTCACCTCCTCTCCGTCCCCTCCGTCTCACGGCCGGCCCACTTCCTCTCCTCATCTGACCTCACTTCCTGTCTGCCCGCCCGCCTGTGTGAGATCGCCGAGGACAGTCAGACGGAACGAGGGAGCGCGGCGGTCGGCAGGAAAAAAGGACAGGACGGGAAGGAGGAGGGTGGGAGGGTGAGGGGGAGGAAGAGAGAGAGACATAGTGCACAGAACGGAGACAGCGGAGTGGAGAGGACGGCCGGCCAAGCAGAAGTCTGGCTCAGAGATTAGGGAGCAAAACAGGAGGAAATTGAGGGACAAAGAGCGAGAGAAAGAGAGAGAGGGGGGGGGGTAAGAGGAGTAAAAAGGAAGAGAAGGCTGAGGGAGGATGAGAGGCGTGGATGGCGCACAGGTTTGTGACATCATCAGCAGGCGCAGGGGTCACACGAGTGCCGCTGTCAGCAGTGGTGACCGCAGTGCTCACTGCTGCCCCACGGTGGTCACTGTTAAGTGAGAAAAAGATATTTCTTTTTTTTTTTTTCTAACCAAAAAAGTGAATTAAAACATTTTTTTTACTTCTTCCAGAGACGATTGTTACGCAATGTGACTTTACCAACTCTTCCCAACAATGTCATGCGTTGCCAGAACTGAGAAAAGACCAAAATTGTCTTGCTTTGCAAGCACGACTCTGTACAGACTGCTTGATACAACCCCATATACTTCTGAAGAATTTGCCCTTTATGACGTCACGGAGGGCACAGGCACCTCTTTCCAGGTGAGTCGGCATCCAGAGCCTGTTGTTCGCTATATTTTCAAGCCCCCTTGTCGTTTTCCCCTCACACAAACCAAGTACGTCAGCAGGAGAGCAAAAACACAGGAAGGAAGCTTCAGAGTTTGTTGCCGGAGGCTGCCAACACAAGGCTAAATGCGATGCTATCTGATTGTTTTGTTTATGACAAACAGTTGACCACGGATGCTCCACCGGGTTACAACCAAAGGCAACAGGCCTCACTTGTTTCCAAAATGTAGAACATCAGTTTTAGCAGTGAGCTGGAAGGCTGCAAAACACAGGGCTAAATATGCTGTTTTCTAAAGGTCTTTGTGGATAATTAGTCGTGCACGGCTGTCCCACTGGGTTCCTAGAGTACAAATAAAGATCTGAAAAGACGGGAACAATGCGGGACCTTTAACTGCTTAGCCGAACATTAGGGCGCCAAAATAGGGTCAACAGCTAACCTGCATACCAGCACCTTCCCCGGCTAATCCGCGGTGAAACTAGAAAGTCTCACAAGCCACCGTTCAGCCTCCACGCACGAGAATCCAACCCTCTGAGATAACAAAAATGGGCTCTGCTGGGGTTTTTTTTTGTTTGTTTAAGTGTTGTTGTTTTTTTTCAGTAAATGCTCAAATTTCACTCCCTCCCGAAAATTTAGACCACCTTCCCCCTGAACCATGACCCACCTGGGACCTATTCCCTGCCTCTTCCTGCCTTCAAAGCACTGTAAATTTACTAAAAACCGCCCACACCAACTTTTTTCTTTTCTATTGTTATTTCAAAACCCCGAATGCCTGGAATGATTCACCCACATTTCCATCAGATTGCCTGCGCTAGGGCTTTAGCGCGTTATTCGGTAGCGCACGTTCAGACTCAGACCCAGGCTAAAAGTTGAGCCTCGTTCCATTTCCTCCCGCTCCCTCGCGCCTGCTGAAATATGCGCACAACATGTGCACAACAAGCCTTTTATTGCCGTTACATAAAAGCGCACTTCAATTTTAGCGGCATCGCCCGTGTAAGCGCTACAGTAAGAAGCGAGACGGCGAGGAGGCTGCATTCCTCTGGCATGACGGCCGGCAGTCAGTCTGGACGGGGATTGGAGGAAAAAAAAAAAAAAACTTTAATGGCTCGAGTAAGAAAAGAAAATGAGAAAAATGTGGATACGGCTGTTCACTCAGCGGCCCCGGACCACTTCACACACGCCGAGAGCGGCGGTGTCGTCGCCCCGCGGGGACAAAGTCAGATATCTGCTGATCTTCAGAAGCCTCTAATCAGGGGAGAACAAAGCAGAGCGAGGCGAGTCAAAGGATCCGAGCCGGGGAGAGGAGTGGAGGGGAGTGGAGAGGAGAGGAGGGGAGAGGAGAGGAGAGGAGAGGAGAGGCGACGTGGACGAGCAGCCAGGGAGGGAGGAAGGAAGGAGTGGGGACAGAAAAAAGGTAGAGAGGAGAGGAGGCCAGAGCCTGGATTCCACACTGTTATCATCTGCTGCATAGTGAGCATTCCATCTGCTCAGCAGCTGGCCTACACACACACACACACACACACACACACACACACACACACACACACACACACACACACACACACACACACACACACACACACACACACACACAGACATGCCTGAAATTGTGGTTGTCCTGGTGAAGGTTTTGGTTCTCATGGCCAGAGCTCCGGGGTCGTTTGGAAAAAGGAATTTGGGAAGCCAGAAACAGTCCGACAATGGGAGAAAAATTCCTTTTACAAAATAAAAGAGAAAAACGTACGAGTGACTGTTGCCTGTCATTTGTCTTCTGCTGCTGCTGTGCTCCGATTTCATCTGACTTGGTTTCAAACTGTCTCGACATTTCGGGGGGACGGGGGGGGGGCGAACACTAAATAATGAAAAAGTCCCACTCGAGCTGAAACTTAAATAAGCGAGTGGCGGCGCAAAAGACGTGGAACTGCATCTCCACTGTCTTCCTGGCCGCCTCCCAATAGCCGGGTGTCGTGTGCAGACAGACAGATGGACGGACGGACGGACGGACGGACGGACGGACGGACAGACTGAGCTTGTCTCAGCGAGGAGGCAGATGAGAGTCTCCACTGCCAAGCGACACACACACACACCCACACAGAAACGTCTCGCCGCTTTTTCCAAGAAGAGTGAGACTTTTTGCGTGCATTTACACGCGTGCGCGCATTTGTGTGCATGTGTGTGTGTGTGTGTGTGTTTGTGGGGGTTTACGTAAGCGCGTACGTGCTGCGAGCAGCGCAGTGACCTGGCCAGGCAGTGAGGGATTATGGGGGATGAGTTTCTCAGAACCCTGACCCCATCCAACCCGGCTCAGCCCAGAAAGTCTTGAGAGAGAGAGGGAGAAAGAGAGAGGGAGAAAGAGAGTGAGAGAAAGAGCAGACTGGCAGACGGAGTGAAAGACAAAACCGAGCAGCAGACAGACACTCGGCAGAGGCAGCGACGGTGCAGGAGAGGCGGAGCTTTGCAGAGAGAGAGGAGCAGCTTTTCAGTGCGGTGGACGCAGATGCAAAATTTATCTTCAGACCGTAAGATGTTATGTGTAAGATGTTTTTTTTATATATATATATATATATATATATATATATATATATATGTATATATATATATATATTTTTTTTAAAGCGGGGCTCTGAGATTCTCGCTAATGGTCGTCCCCGGGATATTTCTCGGTCCGGCCCTTTAAAGTTGAGAGCTAAAACTGAACTGACAATGATCCAACTCGCACAAAAACGTCCCTGCGCTTTGCCTTTGGAGAAGCTCGTGGATGGTGACTACATCATGTGACTCTGAAAGACAACCAACCAACAGAAGAACTCCAATCAACCATCAATCGGTCGCTTTGACTTGTGAGGAGCAAAAAGAAAAAGAGTAAAACCGGGACCAGCAGAAACTGTGTCAAACAGGAAGCCCCGGATGTGCAGGGCGGAGTTTGAGACTTTTATCCATTCAATGACCTAATTAGTCCGAGTCAAACGCCCCTTGCCGAGGCGGCAAAGCCCCTCCGGTGGCCGACCCCGGCGGGCAAAGGGGCCGAAACCTCTCAAGAGTTTGTCCCCGCCCCCCTGCCATGCCTCATCCTTCCCTCTCCTCGCCCAACACGACCTCTCGCTCTTCCGCCCCACTGGCCTCCGCAACCTGCCCCACAAACATGGCCCTATTTGGGATTTTTTTTTTCCTCCTTCTGCCCCCGTGGGAAGGAGTCTCGGAGCTGCTGGGGCTGGGCCGAGGTGGCGGCGGCGGCAGCGGGGGTTTGAGATTATCGCCATGGCGACCCGAGTCAAAACAGTCCTGGGCCGGCCGGGGTTGGGGCTGCACATTTCCAGTCAATTGCAGCAGGTGGGGCCGAACACGGGGTTGGATGTGAGTCACGACTCGCGCGGCCAGACGGGACACTGCTGCACTTTGAGCACTAGTCAGAACTATTGTTCTGAAACTTGGTCTTCAGTCGTTGCTGCGATTAATAATCAGCTGGTCGTCTCGGCTTTGCTTTCAGTTGAAGTTTTCTGCAAGTGAAGCTTTAAATAGATCCCGAACCGTCTGTGAGTCCCCTGAGTTAATTAATGGGACACAGCAGCGGCGCATTGACTCATGTTGCGTAAAAAAACAACAACCCCCGAATAACGCAGTCATGGACTGCTTAGCGAGTTTTGAAATGCCCTCTTTTTCTTCTTCTTCTTCTTCTGGAAACCCTTTCACCGGTAGTTAGCAGCCATTTTTTAACAGATGCTCAACAGGCTGTGGGCGGGACGGCAAATGTTGATGGTTTGTAACCTCTAACGAGACAAGACAAATCTGTTCTCCGTCATCCGGGACCACCAGGTTGAAATGGGGGAGGAAATAATTGCAATATTTACAGCTGCACCCTGATCTGACTTTAAATGTTCTACCTTGGTGGGGCTTTAAGAATGACTGACGATAAACTGACTTTTCACTGACTGATTAAGGAAACACTGAACAAATATTGTTAATGAACAATCTTTGACAGCGCTAATATTTGTTTTTGCAGCCGCTCCCAGCCAAAAAAATGTACGAGATGGTTTCCAGAAAAAAAAAAAAAAAAAAAAAAATCCATCAGCAATTTGCAAATCAATCAGAAAGTGTCACTTGCAGGAGTTTTGGTGAAGAACTCACTTTTCAAATCTGGTTCCATCCAGTCTGACTCCAGCTACTCTAGCTGCGTTTCCATTACCCCCAGAATTGCGCAAAACCTAAAAATCGCGATAAAAAAAAAAATGGCAATGGAAACACCTAAACTTGGAAAAACCTCTCAAAATATGGCTAAAATGTTTTTACGCTCTCATGAGGTGCTTTTATGACGTATCGATATTGAGGTATAGCGCAAAAAAGTGTCACAGAAACACTTTTCAACGTGACGTACAGGGGTCACGTGACCCGGTTCACTTCAAGTAAAAAGGAGGGGATGGAAAATGTTTTACAGGTAATAAAAGAGAAAAATATCCCAACCATTCTTAACGGCAAACAAACGTGAACAAACAACGCAAACAGAATTCTCGTAAATCTGGCGTAATGAGACTTGACAAGAATTATGTCCAGCGAGACGAGATTTTACGAAAATGACGGCTTGTGCGCTTTACACCACTGTGTGGTGTGAAGCACATAAATCGCAATGGTACTTTGTAGAGATTTTAGAAATAGCGCTTTTATTTTGTGAAAAGCTGTATTGGAAACTCAGCTGCTGTCAGACGAAAAACGATTAAAGACGTCTCGTCATGTGACCTCGACCCTTTAAAGCTCATCATTTCTTGTCTGACCAGATGGGGCCGACGGGGCGTCCTGTCGAGGACGACGGCGGAGCCGAACTGTTTCGAGGTCCCCGTTTTCGCCTTACAGTCTCCAAGGGAGAGACGGAAGATCTGCTGCTGCTGCTGCTGCTGCTGCTGCGGTGGGGACGCAGAGCCAAGATGGAGGAGAACGGAGTCGATGGGACGCACATCTGGTTCTGCTCAGCTGGTCGGGGCTGCTGCTGACTTCTGAGGAAAACCGGCTCTTTGGTAGGACTGGATTTACCAGAGGACGGCCGCTGCTGCTGCGGTGCCAGTGAAGGCAGCGGCACACGGGGCAGCAAGGGCAAAGCGGGGGCGCCTCCGAGTGTGTGTGTGTGTGTGTGTGTGTGGCTGGACCATACTTGGATGTGCCGGACGGAGCAGCGACTCCGTCGACTTGGACTATTTGTATTCTTTAACCGCCTCTCTGTTTCCCTCCGTCCACTGCTGGTTATTTTTATCTCCGCCACCCGTCGTTTCTCGCACGTCACTCAAACTCAACAGTCTCCCTCCTCTGTTCTCTCCTTCTTTTTCTTTTCTTCCCCCCAGATCCTCTGGAATCCTCACGCTCTGATTGTTTTACAGGAAGGGAGGGAGCGAGCGATGGGGAGGGAGGGCTTGTGCCCGTTGTTCAGGGAGAAAAAAAAAAAGAAAGAAAGAAGCAAAGCTCGCGGCCGGGTCCGGTCACCGATCACCGGCCTGGCACCGAGAGCCGGGCGGCCCGGAGCAGACAGCAGAGGACGCGTGGTGGACGCCGATGTTGTTTCAGTCCAGCTGTCGGCGCCGCTCGAGCCGCTGTGTGTGCGTGTGTGTGTGTACGTGCGCTTGCAGATGTTCAGACCTGCAGACGGACGGAGCTGTCCGAAGACGTGCGCTGCCTTTTTTTTAAAAACACTGGCGCATCCAGGCAACACAATACATGTCGGTGGTAACACTTTCATCCACGCTCATTGATAAAAACCACAATAATAATTCTAATAATAACAGCGGGCTGTTTTCCGGGGATCTAGAGAGGCTTTTTTGATCTTCAGCGGGTGCAGAACAAAGACCTGATGAAGGCGACAACACAACAAGGGACCTTTAAACTTTAAAAGCAGGCACTGATAACTCGGACGTGCATCTTGCTGTCAAATGGCACTTCATGAAAGAGGAACAGTCCCCCCCCCACCCCCCCTTTCCTCCCAGGAAGTATGTCTGAGTGTGCACACATGTCTTTGCACATGTGCATTTCAGTGTGTGTGTGTGTGTGTGTGTGTGTGTGTGTGTCTCAGCAATAAGTCCAACTCTGCTGTCTTTTCAACTCGTCTGCGGCTCAAAGGGTTTCCTTCATCTCCACCAGGGCTCTGCAGGTATGCGAGTCGCGCCTCCCCCTCTTCCCCCTCCTCCTCCTCCTCCTCACCCCCCCCCCCCTCCCCCTCACCCAACCCGTGGCTCAGCCTCCACCAACAAGGCCTGTATTGTGGCCGAGGTAAAATGATAGCGCTCGGGGACGGGTTCAGCTATGCGGCAGCTCGGACCTGGAACCTTCTTCCTCGCAGCCCTGCTTCACCGTCTTCCTCCGCCTGGACCCCTTCAGCCCTTCGGCCATTCATCTGGCTTTTTTTTTTTTTTTTCACATTTTGTTTTTTTCCCTGAAGAGGATGATTTTCTGGGAGAAAACAAGACAAATGGGGGAAAACGGGTCCCCCACTTGAAGGCAGCAGCGAGGTTGAGACGGGTTGGGATAGAGAGGAGCTGTTGCAAACAAGATGCTCTGGAGAACTGTGAAAAGAGCGCCCCCTATTGCCTCACCGTCCTGCTTAGGACCTAATCCTGGTGACTCGTGTCAGATTTGGACTCTTTGGTCCGTGATTCTGATGCCAGTGTGCCAGTGTCTCTTGTGCTGCAACACTGGTGTGTGTGTGTGTGTGTGTGTGTGTGTGTGTGTGTGTGTGTGTGTGTGTGTGTGTGTGTGTGTGTGTGTGTGTACCTTGTGTCTGTGTCTGCAGGCGTCTCTCCGGCTTCTTCCCTCCTGGGCTGCCCACTCCGCCGCCCGACCCCATTGACCCGAGCGACGGGGCGTGTGATTTGTTGCTGCAATCATGAGAAAAAAAACAAATCGGGGGAAAATTTGTTAGCGGGCGAGCATCAGAGCATTGATTTAAAACCCCTGTGAGGGACAGTATGAGTGGAAGTGAAGGTGTCACAGCAGATGAGCATCGCAGACATCACTGAGGCGAGGAGGGCTCGTTAAGGCCTCTGACAATGTCGACTGACATGAACCAACGGCAAGTGTTTGAATACATTAAGATCAGATACTCCTTTATTAGTCCCACATGGGGAAATTGCAGGAGGTAGAGCCTGAGATCGCTTTCTAATCTTATTGTCAATTTTTAAGGCATAATTTCGAAACTTAGGCATTGTGATGAAAACTGGTTCAATAAAAATCAACAATTACAGACCCTTTAATAATGGTAATAATAATAATAATAATAATAATAATGGACTGGATTTACATAGCGCTTTTCATTAAACCCATTATTCATTCACACTGCATTCACACTTGTGGTGGAGGTAAGCTACATGCGTCGTATCATTATTATTATTATTATTACACAGGAGGGGCAGTGGTAAGCTAGCTAAACTAGTGTTATTGTTACTGTTAGCACGTGACAAGATTGTGAAAGAGTTTTTTTCCACAGTTGCTATCGGAAACAGGTTTGAAACAGAAGGCAGGAGTTTGCTCACCTGTATCCATTGTGCGCCGGCCCCAGGCTGCTCTTGTACAGAGTGTTGGGCGGCGAGTTGAGTTGGTTCTGCCGCTCTAGCCTCGGCTCCTTTATCTTTTTGGGCTGTGGCTTGCTGTACGTCTCCTCTCTGCCGATGAAGTTGGACATCCCGTAAACTGGGATGATTTCTGCGGACACACGGGGCGGAGAAGGGAAGGAAGGAGAGAAGAGGGAGGTCAAATCCGGCCGCGAGGTGTTCATCGCGATTTTAACTTTAAAAGTCCCGACGGCGGCGCGATGAAAGCCAGAGCCGGCCAGTGTGCCAGTACCTGGGTCGCCGTACATGGGGGGGAGGTGGTGCTGGTAGTACTGGTGGGGGGGCAGCTCCCCGGGGCTGACAGGGGGGTAGAAGGAGTGAGAGTTGGGGATGAAGTGGGGGTGAGGCAGGTAGGGGGGCAGGTGGTGTGTCGGGGAGAGGGCCGGCGAGTAGGAAGGAGGGTAGCACTCCGGAGACTGGGGGGTGACCACCACCCTGCGGACCCCTGTGTTGTCCTCCAGCACCTGGGGAAAGACAGGAGGGCGGGGGAGGGGGGTGAGGACGGGGGAAGAGGCGGCGGTGGAGGTGAGGGAAGAGTGGACGCATGTCTCGGATAACGTCAAGTAACACACAGATGATCAAGATTCACATTTTTTTGCATGAGAGGAAAAAGTTCTGTGGCGTCTGGCGTCTCGTGCTGGCGGCCAAAGACGCCAGCGTCTGACTTGTCAGCGAGACGCCGGCTAAGATTTCAGCAACGGGTCAAGAGGAAGCAATCCTGCTGCTCTCATAACCAGCCGCCTCACTGAGGAAAGCGAGACGAGCTCTTCCTTCCCGCTTTCACTCACCGTGCTAAGCTAGGCTACCTAGCCACTAGCCGTCTGTTCAAGATGCAAATTCAAACATACAACAAACTCAACCGCTTCTTTAAATTGATGTCACGCACACATGGTATTCTTGGAGGTAAATTAAACTCAAACAATGTGTCCCCCTCCCCATTAAGTTCCAGGAAGGTGACGTGCATTTTTTTTTTTCTTCTTCTTTTAGCCAAGCTAGCGTCGTACCACCAGGACGCTTTTTCTTTTCGCTAATGAAGAAAAGAAAAAAGAAGCAGCGCAAAGCTGCCATCGGGAGCCCTGCACATTTCAACAACAAGCTTCAAACAACTGCCTCAAATTAACATAGATTCCATACATGTATTCACTTTCACACACACACACACACAAAAGCCACAGAAAACATTCACACACACATTCCAACTATTCAGACACTTTCACAGGCCTGCATTCCAAGCAGACAGCAAACACACACTCCCTGCAGAGAGGGGAAGTCATCTGCTGGTCCCCCCTTAAAAAAAACAACACACACACACACAAATGGCACCCCCCAAATCTCAACACACACACACACACACACGCACACAAACGGAGAAGCAACAGACTCTGTGCCAGAATACGACAGGCAGAAAGAAAAGAGGAGCCGGCGCTAGCGAGGGTCAGGAGGGGAGAGAAGGGGGTTACAAAACTAATCTGAGTGAGAAAAACATCGAGGGGGCGACTAAGAGGAGGAGGAGGAGGAAGAGGAGGCCCCCTATCTGCTCCTCAGCCCTGGCCCTCTGCTGCAGGGGAGGGAGAGCGCGAGAGGAAAAAAGTGTTGACAGGAAAACAAGGGCAAAGTCCCACCATGAGGACATGTGTGCCTGACCCAGATGCCTACGCAAGGCTTACTGGCAAGCAAACACAAATAATTCTAATGACAGACAGGAGGAGGAATACACCCACGAGCGCACTGTGGCAACTGAGGACACACACACACACACACACACACACAGAGTCATGGCTAAAACACATCTGTTAGTTCGCCAAGGCCTCGTCCTCTCTTCCTGAAGTGTTTCTGAGGTTTTTTTGTCTTTTATACTTTGGCTTACATTTGAAAAGAAATATACATATTTTCTCAAGCTGCCAGTCATTGATTTCATCTGTGGTGCCACTCACACACTGGAAGACCTTTCAGCACATTTAAAACACGCAAACAAACAAAAAAAACACTTTTATAGAAAAAAATCTGTCAGCAAGTTTGTGGCGCGTCAGCCGCAGAATGAAGGCTTGTGTTCACACTAGACTATGCCATACACATCAAACAAAACACGCAGTCATGAAAAACTGAGCCCCCTTTGTGACCTCACCATATCTCATGGTCTCAGATGTTGGCTCCGCCCTGTGAGACCACATTGTTTTTGTCTATTTTAAAGCGTGTGGAACGTCCAGCAAATCACCTGTTTCAGCGAGAAGCTAGAGCAGGCATGGGCAAACTACGGCCCGGGGGCCGTTATGCGGCACGTTAAACTTTTTAATCTGGCCCACCGGACTTGAAGAAATGATACTAATAGTCAGTAAGTCATAAAATAGATGTGTAGATGATCGTTGTGGGGCTTCAAAGACGCTGATATATAGTTGGAACACCTTGGTTCATTTCATGCAACAGGTTTCCTACAAATCTCCCCCCCCGTGAGGTGGGGCTGCTCCGGTCCCCTCGGTCAAATTTTAGAACCCATTGTGGCCCCACCAGTCAAAAAGTTTGGCCACCCCTGAGCGAGAGTGTTTTAGGGCTGCAAACAGAGGGCTAAATATGTCTTTCTGGAGAGTAAACTGTTCTATAACTGTGATATTGGTTTCTTCCCTCAACTCTGGAAAAAGGAACTGGAATTAAAAAAAAACTAAACAAAAAAAAACAGTGAATAAAAAGACCGACTGACTGCAAAGAAAAGTGCATGTGGGTGACATCCAGTCTCCCATTCATCCTCCCATCCTCCCTTACCCTAAAACAACCGAGCTCACCCTCTGCCCCCCCCCCTCCTCTCTCTGCTATCAGTCTTGTTTACATAAGGGTGACACCGTTTCCCGCTCTCTCTTGGCTCTGTCCCCTGACCCCGCCAATACACACCCCCGTACACACACACACACACACACACACACACGCACACACAAACACACACCCCCGCCGAGCCAGTGACCTGATCTCCACTGGCCGACGATTTGTTGGTTTGCACCTTCACTGATCGTCTTTGTGAGTTCATTTTCTTTCCCTGTCGACAAAATGCGACTCCATTCACGGCGGCCAACTCCAAGCCGCATTTTGTATTTTTCAGAGGAGCTGATCGTTCCGTTCTCGAGCGAACGCTCGTAAAAGTGCAAGCAGACACCGAGCAACCCGCAACTCATCACACTCGAGTGCCGCTGCAACTCAGGCGATGGCTCTGACGAGCCTGAGCAGACTCCCGCCGGCCAGCTCGTGAGGCGCACCTCGCCAGCGCTCGGCTGCTCTGGAGAATGCGGCTGCGGCCGGCGGTTGCTTGAGTTACTGTCGCCTGACCCTTGACCCCTGACAATAAACGCAGCGTTATCCTCCGTCAATCTGCCGCACTCGAGGATTTCTCGAGAGCAGCGACGCCGGGCGGCGCTCCAAAGGGCCCCACGGCAACCGACAACAACACAGATGTTTGGTATAGTTGCCGGGAATCGCGTCGTTGTTGTTGTTGTCAGCGTTAATGTTGTGAATAAACGGCGGGGCGGGGATTGCCAATTCCGTCACGATGCCGCATAAATCTCCTTGATGCCTCGCGCTAATCGGACAAAGATGCTAGCGCTAACGGCGAAAGCTGGACGTGAAGCGACCGTGTGGAGGTGCGGAGGGCTGACCTGTGAAATGTATCCCGGGGGTACGTGGATGGGCGGGATGGACCCGTTGGGGGACATCATGGGAACCTCGGCAGGACCTGGAAGGGACGAGAAGGAGGGAGGATTGGTTCAGTTATTTATTTACCTCTCCGGAGCCGCCACGCTGGCTTTTGCATTCGTCAGTCAGCGGCGCACATGCTGGGACACAAACAAGAGCCACACACAGACTGTTGTGACACTCGGCTGGAATTCTTGCGGAACCCAAACTGCGGCCTCGCGTGTCATCACGTCTGCGTTTTGACGATCGCACGCACGAGAAGGAGGGGGGGGGGAGAGAAGAAGGACGAGGGAGGAAGCTCGGCTCTCCAGCGAAGGCTGGAGATTCTAATAGAATTAGCAGATTGAAAATTATGTTGACTTTTCCACCATTCACGGCCCACATCGCCCCCCCCCCCCCCGCCCCCCCGGTCCCCCTCGAACCTCCCTTCCCCCACCCCACTTCCCGAAAATGTCTCCCTCCTTCCGTTTCTCTCAGATGGAGGTCTGCGGCTGGTAAAGTCATTGGGAAGCTGCTGGGACAGCTGGAGGCAGTCAAGACAAATCACACACACACACACACACACACACACACACACACACACACACACACACACACACACACACACAGAAAAGAGGCCCTTGCTACCTACTAACACGGTGTGATGGGACACGACACCGTGCTCGTTGTCAACACCCTTCAACTAGCAGTTCCTCTGAGGCTTGTTCTCTTTATAACGGTCCTGGACTTCGTCCTGAACGTCGACGGACTTGTTTGACTTTTTGTTTTTTAAACTTTAAAGTTACATATGACGTACAATGCATCTTACCAATGCTAATGTATTGTATTACTTTTCTCTGGAAATAAAAAAAAAGTCCACCCTGTCCTTATTTTGGTTGCCTTTCAGATGGCGTGTGAAATCAGCCCTTTGTGATGTCACAAAGTGATGGCTCGGACACCTCTCCCAGGTTAGTGACAACATCCCCAGCAAGACGCTGGCACCGCCCTCTGAGACGAGATTGTTTCCGCGACGTATGGAAGGTCCAACAAATTGTCAGCTCTAGCATGTAGCTGGAATTGAGTGTTTTTGCAGGGAGGCCACAAACAGAGGGCTAAACGGCAAAAATTCTGGTCTGACCCAAATACTGACCAATGAAGGCCAAGTTTCACTCTGGACACTTGGCCCCTTCTCTTTCCTCAGTCCCATCTTTCCCTCCATCCACACTTCGGGAGTCCCTCCAGCATCTTTCAGCCCCTTCATTCCCTCCGTTACTCACATCCTTCCCTCCCTCGCTCCCTCCCTCCCTCCCTCCCTGACTCACTGACTCCACCTCTCCTCCAACTCCCGCTGAGTCTCTCCTTCCATCCCGTCTCTGCCTCACCCCGCCGTGCTCTGACTGGCCAAACAAACAGGTGAGTACAGTAAACACGCTTGCACCCGTACACACACACACACACACACACTGCCGTCTGAGAGAAAGAGACAGTGTGTGTGTGTGTGTGTGTTCATGTGGTGTGGAGGCCGCAGGTAGAAGAGACAAGAACCCCTTCAGTCCATTCTGCTTCCCTACTGTGGGGACCCGGACTCAATATGAAAGTCCTCATTGATTTAGAAGGTCATAGCACGGGGAGAACACACACACACACACACACACACACACACTGTCCCAAATACACACCTTGTCTCAGTCGCCCACTCAGACACATCACACACACACACACACACACACACTCACTCTTGACAAACAGACGTGTGTTTGGACAGTCTCTGCAGCCTCTGTGCTCTTCACTCGGCAAACAGCAGCATTCCAACACTCAAACACACACACACACACACACACACACACACACACACGCGCGCACGCGTGCACGCACACATGCACAAAGTGAGCATTCCCATCCCCGGCCCCCAGCACTGGACCCAACAGGCCAACTGAACCCCTCCCCAAAATACAAGACACTCTTTGTCCTGATGCCCAACACACACACACACACACACACACACACACACACACACACACACACACGGAGTGACTGCTGGAAGTCATATAGCATTGGGCTGGTTACCTTTTAAGGAAGCTCAGGATGATGCAGCATTCGGACATGTGTACGGGATCTCAACACTTGTTTAGGTGCCCACTGTATGTGTGTGGGTGTGTGTGTGTGTGTGTGCATGTGTCTGTACCAAACAGTGAGTGTGGTCTCTCCCCCCGCCATCCTCCTACCCCACTCTACCCTTTAAGCACCACAAATAGAGTCACGACTTCCTCTGCCTAATCCTGCTGGAATTCCAGACAACTCGGCGAACAAACCGCCGCACCCCCCCCTCCCTCTCTCTCTCTCTCTCTCTTTCCCTCCGTCACGCCCGCCTCCTCATCTTCCATCTGTCGCTCCTTCCGCTTCCGACGGCCCGAAAGTTCAGGTCAGGGATCAGTTGTGTGCTCACATCTTGGCATGTGGCATGACAGCACTGTTTTTCAGTTTTTTGGTGGGGTTTTTTTTTTTTTTGTCGTTGCCTGGGCAGCTGGAAGACAACTAGCGGGAGTAGCAAGCGAACGGTCATAGTTGGCTGAAATTATGCTACGCGCTGGGTGAGCGACTTCATTGAAATGAATGGGCCGCCATCTCGGACTCTGGGGGGGGGGCCTTGCTTCACACCTCAACAAAACCAGAGTTCCATGAAACTGGGCCGCCGGTGACCGTCAAACTGACGGCGGGAAACTGGGCCTTAAATTTCTTGTCGACAAGGCGCGATGTATGCAACCGGCTAGCAAAAGGTGACCTTTAACCCCAGACAGTCCGGCGCATCCCGCTACACCGACAGCATTCTGGAGTAGCACGTCGACGCCAGACCTTCCCGTTCGACACCTTTCGGGTTACCAGAATAACTCTCAACCCACAATCACACACACACACACACACACAGACACACACACATATTTTCTTTTACAGCTGCTACCTCCAGCAACCAAGAGACGGCCGCAGGAATGATGGCAGAAGTTGTGCGACAGATATAGAAACGGAACACTGACGAGGCAGCGGAGCGCACCGGGGGAGATCTTTGCGATGATGCAGCACAAAAGTGGACACGCATGCACACACGCTTGTGCACGTGCACATACACACACATGCACGCACAAAAAAAAAAAAGGGGGTTTCCAGGCAAACGTTGAACGCTGATTTACATTAGGAATATACACATATGTCAGAGGTAAACCGTAAACTTCCTGTTTTAAAACCCTCTTTCTCTTTCAGACACACACACACACACACACACACACACACACACACACACACACACACACACACACACACACACACACACTATCTCTCTCTCTCAGCTGTGCTCAACACTTCCTCACTAAAAAAAAAAATTTGAAACACAAACATGTGATTTCATCCACCACTTGCCTATACCTTCACACACACACACGCTCGTGCACACACACACACACGAGCACACAATTGCAAAAAATGTGAAATGTAAGTAGTTTTGATGACTTACTTACATGAGGACTTAATGTTGACGTTCACTGCAAGTCCGACTGAGAAGATTAATGCTTTAGTCAAAGACTTCTTAGTCTTTCCCAGTGGAATCAATGTTAGTTCTGCTGGGGCGGCTCGCGCATTTCGCTTATCTGCCCCATTAAAGTTTTGTCTGGATGTGTTATTTGTTCCACATGACGTAAGCAAAACGTTAATGACAATGATAAAACGCCGTGTTAAATTTTATTCCAAGACCAAGTGTGCAATTCTCACTTGGTGTTCTCATAAAACAAAACAAAAAAACAAAAAAAAAACAACTCAATGTTGACTCAAAAATGCCTGGTCACAAAAGCAGAGGGGAAAAAACGCGAAAGCCAACTGAATGGGATCCAATGTGCAGATTCCCAGAGACACGCTACGCTATCGAACATGATGCAAGCTTTCATCAGATGTTTCCCAGGACACAGCTGTCAATGGCAGCTGCAACTGTGCCCCTCCACCCCAAAACTAACACACACACACACACACACACACACACACACACACACACACACACACACACACACACACACAGGATCACCCAGAGTCTCGGTCTGAAACACTTCCAATGACTAACACATGGAACTGCGCTCCAACTCCTGGCACAATCGCACTCTTCTTCTTATCGAAAGCCACCGGAGGCAGCGGCGTTTCAACTCTGCACACTGGGAGCCGCAGCCACAGCGACTCGCGCTGACTCTCCCGCCTGCAGTCCCGCACATGTGGTCGCCACATTGAAAGGAAAAGGCAGTCCCTCTTGGGGAAAGTGCCCGTGTGCGTGCGTGCGTGTGTGCATGCTTGCGTGTGTGTGGTGTTGGTAACAGACCAAAGAAGCCTGTTTGTGAGCTCTGACCTAAATACGACTAAAAACGACTCCAGTCAGATGGTTCGCTTTGCGAAAAAAGAAAAAAAAGACCCCAAAACACATCATTACTAAAGAGAAGAAGACAAAAAAAAAAAAAATGAATAGCGTGTGTTTCGCAGCCGACACACAGTCTGGTTTATACCCCACTGGAACACTGGAGTCCCATGGACACAGCTGTGTGTGTGTGTGTGTGTGTGTGTGTGTGTGTGTGTGTGTGTGTGTGTGTGTGTGTGTGTGTGTCTGGGTCTGTTGTGACGTGGCGTTGCCTGGAAGTTATGTAAGCATCAGCGGGGTAATGTTATCTGTCCTCGGAGCACCAAGAGCAAGACACTCCCACGACTGCTTCCTCCTCCACTGCCCGGCCAATACGGACACACACACACACGCTCACACACACACACACACACACACACACACACACACACACAGAAAACCACATGAATCACACCCAAAACATAAATCTGTGACAAATCCCCGCAGATCTTTGAGGCAAACGGCGCAGCTGCACGGCTTCGGCTCCGTGGTCGGGGGTGTGGGAGTGGGGAGGGCGAGGGGGGCGTGGTGGAGCATGATGGGAAATGCAGTTGAAAATGAAAAGAGTGCAGCGGGAGGAGGAGAGGAGGGCGAGAGGGGCAAACAAAGAGAGGGCGAGACGGCCGCAGGAAGCGTGCGAGACAGTTTGTAAGCACGACCCCCATCTGGCTGCAAAGGCTTCTGGGATGTTTGCAGAAGATCCAACACGTTCCGGTCCGGGACGGCCTGACATCGCTGCCTGGGCGGGGGGGCACTTCCTGCACTGCACGTGCACGGAGCAACGCGCGCAGACTCCACCAGAGTGGCTGGATGGATGCTGGATGTACATTACGTGCGCGTGCGCGTGCGCGGGCAGGCAGGCAGGTATGCGTAAGCACATTCCTGAGAAATAGCGAGGTGCTCGTCCCGAGGCGTCGGACGGAGCCTCCGGGGTTGCGTAGCGGCGTCGGAGGAGAACAAAGCGAGAGCGGCACGCAGGAAATGCCAGGTGAGGAGGCCGCCGTCGCCGCGGCAACGCCATAAACACACTGGCTGGCATTTGAAAGGAGGGGGGGGGCAGCCAGTGCTTATCACCGAGCATACTGTGCTGCACTTTATTTTACTTCTGTAAAATCTGCTTTTTGTGTTCCGGGTGCCAGAATTCCCCCAAAATGTATTTTATTGTTTTTTCTTTTCCGTTTGTACCAACAAATATTTTTATCTTTACTTTTTTTATTGCCTTATTTATTTAATCCATATAATTCTCACTATTTTATGACAATACAGTTTTGCAGCTGTAATTATGCAAATTTCACCTCTGTGGGATCAATAAAGTTCTTCTTCTTCTTCTTCTTCTTCATCACTATGCGTTGCTTTATGCAATGTCAGCAGCAGCAGCAGCAGCAGCAGCGCTTCCCTTGCTATGAAACCTTGACTGCAAATCTGTTCATCTGTTCCCCCTCCCACCGCGCCGGCCGACACAGCGACTTACAGGCTTTCAATTAAGTCACGCGCGAACCTCGTCCTCAAATTTTATGACTCTACGACTGGGGCTGAAGAAAAAAAAAGAGAGGCAACAAAGACTGAAATAAACAAACAAAACGGGCGGCCGCGAGAGAGAAGCCCGACAGGGTTGCAGCTCTGAGGCTTCATTGTTGCCGTCTAATCTCCAGATCCAGGAGGCGGTGGGGGGGTGGGGGGTTGGGGGGTGGGGGGGAGTGGTCACTGCGTCCACAAGCCTCGATCTGTCCGTCTCCACGCCGAGCTGCTGCTGCCAGTCCAGACCTTCACCCAGCAGCCCTCCTCCTCCTCCTCCTCCTCCTCCTCCTCCTCCTTCACCCACCCAACGAGGAGGCCGGGGGGGGGGGTCAGTGCAGCCGCCGCTTTGCTCGACCTACTTCTGCAGCAGCTGGGTCCGTTCCAGAGCCGAGCCAAACGTAACGTCTGGAGGGACAGGCTGAGGCCGAGGCCGGGCCCCGCTTTTGTTCTCCACATCTTAACGTGCAAACACACGCACACGCACAAACGCACTTTATAAGCGTGTGCACGAAGCGCAGATGGCTCACCGAGGCCAAAACACTTTTGTGTGTGTGTGTGTGTGTGTGTGTGTGTGTGTGTTCTTTTTTTGCAGGAAGGCGAATGACCAGATTGACACCTGGGAGGTGTATGTATAAAAGATGTCACGCTGACACAGAAACACACACACACACACACACACAGAATTGAAAAGAACACCTGGGTGTGCAGTTGTCCACACGCACCTGACTTGTGGAACATGCTGACATTTCAATAGTTTACACTGACCAAAAATTCCAGTCGCCTTTTGCGCAAACAGCGCGCAAGAAAATGCGGACATGACTGAGCGAGCGCACGCAGGGCTCGCGAGCGTCACGCTCAGCTCAAACACTTCCTGTCTCGCCGACCAAATACTTTCCCTCCGTGTTCTCCGTCCTTCCAGCGAGCGCACCGAGGAAAGAACGCGCTGGGCCGCACTCCACTTATCGCCCGCCGCCGTCTGTTGCAGCCTTACGTGTGCGAGCATGCACGGGCGGCGGCGGCGGCGCCGGAGGGGGGGGGGCTAGAAAGACAGCAAGCGAGAAAGGAAAGAAAGGAAGAAAAAAGAAAGAAAGAAAGAAAATACACAATCCAGACAGCGGTGACTCATTGTATCCATTCGCTAATCAACTCGACATGTCTGGAGGGAAGGAGTGAGGCGGGGGGTGGGGGGGGGGAGAAGAAAGAGAGGGAGGCGAAGCGCACCAGCTGTTGGTGTGTAAACATGACACACACACACACAATCACACACACACACACACACACACTGCCATCCTCAACCTTTTTCTGCTGCCGCGCACAAAACTCCCGAACCTTGACCGCCCGGTCTGCAGGAGAAGGAGATGGGAGTTAGGCCCCGCCCATCGCCGGCCAGCTGTGCTCCTCCCTCCCCCCCCACTCCCAACTCCTCCGTCTCCTCCCGCAACCCCTTCCTCCTTCCGCCGCCCCTCCGGCGGGCTAATGTGGGGCATTCCTCGCACATGAGTCACCGGCCTGAACAGCGCAGAGTTTGTTGTCGGCCACAAAGAGCAGCGAAAGTGTGCGCGGGGGGGGGGGGGATCAGTGGAAAGACGGCTGGAAGCCCAACATCAGCGGGGACTCCCCCCCCGCCCCCCTGTACTTGGCGGGGGGGGCAGGAGGAGGGAGGAGTGTGAGAACGAACGGCGTGGCTTCTGGGTCACCCCAGAACCCCCCCCCCCCACCCCTCCACACCCCCAGAGGTTCCTTCCTGGACTCACCCGTCCCTGGGCTCCTCCCACTGAGCAGTGAACACCCCCCCCCCAACACTCCACACACAACCAATCAGGCAAGAAAATGAGAATAAAAGAGAGAGGGGTGCGGGGGGGACTTCCCCGAGAGCGTGCAAGTGCGCCCCTGTGTCCTGTGCAGCCGAGGAGGGAGAACGAAGCCGCGGTCACATGACCTGTCACACTTTTGAAGAAGAAAAAGAAAAACCTCTTCAGCTTTTTGCACGGTGCAGAATTTGCCTATTCGCCTATTGGCGGTTTTTGCCGCATGCCAACAGCGACGTGAAGGCCTGAGGATAAAGCCTGAGGTCCCAGCTGAGGTCTAAGGTAGCGCAGCCCAACAGCCTTGGACAACGTTTGTGTCATTTCTTGAATGACCAGCAAGGATTTATATTTATGTCGAGAGGCTGGAACGAGGAGTTGAATGACGACGAAAATTAGTGCTGCAAAAAGTTTGGAAAAACTGCCCCCCCCTCCGGCCCCCCACCCCCGTTGAGAAAACATTGTTTTGAGAAGCTAGCATCTCATGCATGAATCATCTGCACAAAAAAAATAATGCACCCGTAACGCAAAAAAAAAAAAGAAAAATGCATTGCCTCCGTCTTCAGTGTGTAAAGACGACCGCAATGCCTCCAGACTGATTCCCCTCAACAAGGGAAGTCAAAGAATTCCTCCAGATTAGGAAGTAAGTGAGGCGCTCAAGTCTTTAAAGCCACTTCACTAACAAGAAAGAGAGGCCTCGGAGTCTTTTCCGTGCCGAATTCTAGGAAAAAGAGACGGCAGGCATGTCGCTCATAAAAAGGCGGGAGCCGGCTGCCAGGGCGCTGGCCGCCGCCGCCGTCGCTGCGAAGGAGACGAGACGCGAGGAAGCAGAGAAGGAAGTGAAGGAGCTCGGAAAGTGCGGGGAGAGGAGGAAGGAATGAGGGCGGAGGGAGAAAGAAGCACTCCAGCTGTACCCTGAGCTTCCAGGGAGCCAAGAATTCCATCCCTGGAAGAGCTCCTCTCTCTCTCTCTCTCTCTCTCTCTCTCTCCCTCTCTAATTCTGCTCTCTCTCTCTCTCTCTCTCTCTCTCTAATTCTGCTCTCTCTCTCTCTCTCTCTCTCTCCCTCTCTCTCTCTCTCTCCCTCTCTAATTCTGCTCTCTCTCTCTCTCTCTCTCTCTCTCTCTCTCTCTCTCTCTCTCTCTCCCTCTCTAATTCTGCAAGCTCTCGGGCTCGTCGCAGCTGCCGTTCACACACGTCCACTTTCACACAAGGCTTACATGCGAGGACAGACGCACTATTCTGCACTGGGAGGTGTTTTTTTTCCTTCTGGCCAAAAAAAATCAGGCCGGGCCGGAGCCGGCGCAAGGGGTGGCCGGGGTCACGGCGGAGAGGAAGTGGCCTCGCCCGGAATGCATGGCAGCAGACACGACCAGACACGTACCGTCGCCCAGTTGCTCTTTGGGTTTTTTTTTTTTTTCCTTTACTCACCTCCTCCTTGTTTATTTACTTCCTCCATTCTGCCGTGTTGTTTCTATTTCATTTCATCCTCCCTCTCCTCCCTTCCTCCTTCAGACAGCTCATGCCCGAGTGAGCAAGGGCATTGAGTTTATAAGCCAGTTCTGGGCATGGCATACAACAACAAGCCAAGGCGCGTGCACACACACACACACACACACGCGCATTAATGTCAGACTTAACTACCTCGTGCCAAAAGAATCAAACCAACCCCGTCTGTCCTTTTGTTTTCTGGCAAAAAACTCATTTGGCTGGAAAAAAAAAAAAGAGCGGGGAGGTGGGGAACAAAAAAAAAAAAAGAGAAAGACAGGTATGCACTCACGCACACAAACTGCGCCCAGAGGGACCACATTCCATTACACGCCACCTGGAGTGAGCGCGCATTCCCATGGCGACCAGTCTCCCCCCCCCTCAAAAAACCCCCCCCGATGAGATGAAGCGGCAGAAGCCAAGACGCTGCGCTTCAGAGGCACCTGCGGAATTAAGCCTTGCAGGAAGACGTTTGTAGAAGATCAAGGCACGATAAGGACTCGCAGCAGACTGATGGCAGAGCCATTAATGGCAAACGGTCGAGTCAGCAAAAACAAAGGAGAGGTAAGAATAATGAGAATAATAATTCTCAATTCTGCGAATAATCGAGGGAAAATTCCAAACGAGCCAGGACTGGATCTGAAAACTTTGCACTTTTCGCTTGTGGCCGGAGCGACGCCGTTTGACCGCCGTAACATAACATCAGATTGCTAGCTTGAAAGCTACGTCGCGAAAATGGCATATTAAAGTAAACATTTCATTTTTTTTTTTTTTTTAACTTTTGACTTTTGTCTTAGAGACTTTACCATCAAACCTTCAAAGCTTCAATTGTTTATCAATGCTCAAAACGGTCCAAGAAAAGTTCCCCAGCCAGGTTCCAGCCGCCTCACTGGCGAAAACCTCCCGACAGGAAGTCAGGAGTGCAACTGCGAGTTCATGTCGTCCCAGAAACCCAGATGTGGCTGGAATGTCCAGGACCACGTATGAAACATGGAAACCTGCCCGGCTCAGCGGGGAAGTGAGGAGATAGAAGCTGGAGATTTTTGGAATCACTGCACCACCACAGACACACAAACGCACACAAAGTCATTCAACAGTCGACTCCCATCAAACGAGGCGACTCGCACGGTGGGAAAAAAAAACAAACTTTGCATTCCCGCTGGGAACGTCGCGCTCAGGCTGCGACAATCAGCCAATCACGGTGCACATCTCCAAATGAAGGCCTCGTGAGAAGAGCGTATTTGCCTCCTCTCCCTCTTCCCTCCCCGGCTTGTTTGGAGCCACCTGGCTCTCTGTAAACACCGGCCGCGACACTTTCCACCACATCCCCCCCCCCCCCCCCCACCCAACGGGCTATTTTCCACCGACATCAAAGGCGGCGCGCTGCAGGGGCGTGCGCTCCGCCACAAGCCCCCCCCCCCCCGATATGCTGCCGCCAGTGTTTTTGATTAGTTTACATCAGCGCAAGCAGCAGTCGGAGGCTTCGTCCAGGAGCTGCGGAGGTGTCTGATGCTGAACTGGGTCGCAGCCAGCCGATGGAGGTTTGCGTTGGATTGACCGACACCAAGTTAAACGGAAGACCGGCCTGACTTGTTTGTACTTTCCCGACCTGTTCCCAGAGGAAAGAAAACTTTCCAACAGCCTCAGAGATTCGGCCTGAAACAACCAATCGCAATGGGAGAGGTGCATCACTACAAATACGACAGCTAGCGGGCCACGGTACGGCGAAGAGCCTAGCGTTGTACGGCTAGCCTCCTTCAAACCAGAGATTTGTTTATCAATGCGTTAAAAAAAAAAAATTAAAAATAACGTGATGTATCACGTGTGCAAGTTATAGGTCTTATTGTGTAACACTCGTCGCCATCTACAGGTCAGGAAAGCAGACTGCGACGTTCCTAGCCGGTTCTGATGAAAACCGCGTTGTGAAAAACGCAGCATCGTTGTGTTTTTAATTCTTTTTTTTGGATCTTGGCGTTGACAGCGGACGCGTACTTTTCTTCCCCCCCTCCTCCCCGGCTCTCCTGCGCGTCTTCCGCGAGGCGACGAAAGATCGTCGGGTCGGTAACGAGCCCTTAATTGGCAGGAAGGTCTGATCGATTCCAGGGACGTCCGGATCCGACGTAACCGCGTTAGGGTTCGAAGAGACTGAGAGAGGGAGCCGGCGAGAGGGCAAAAAGAGGCCTCTGAGCGCTGAGCCGCCGATGCCCCCCGGTTAAAGAGGCGCGCTGCCCACATCAAAGAGGTCAAATCCAGCCATTCAACACACCAACACGTTAGAAAATATGCCCCGAGACAGAGGAGGCGGATGGGTCGCATGAAAAATGAACCCCCGACTCGTTACGGTGCTAAAGAGGTCACGCCGACGACAAACATTGTTTTGTTTTTTTTCTTTGTTTGTCGCCATTTCAGCCGCTAATTAATGTTTTACGGGGTGCAATTAGCCGCCTTCCTGCTAACGACGTAGAGGAGCTGCGCTGGCTTTTTTTTTTTTCACGTCGTGTTTCCCAAATTGTCACAAATTCGCCAACGACGTCGGAGCCGTGAGGACCGGACAAAAGCAAAAAAAAAAGAAAAAACACCACTTAGCTACAAGTTCAGGATTGCCATTCAGCATGATAAAAATCCTATTAGCCGTTAGCCGACTTTTACCGTTGTCCTTAATCCTGCCGCAGGCCACAAATGAAGCCGTCAGGAAGCACGTGTTGCCTGTGATGTCACATCCCCCTCGGCTGGACGCGGTTTCCTGCAGCAGCAGCATCCCCCACCAACCCACACACACACACACACACACACACGCACACACACGCACACACACCCCCTCCTGGGCTCACCGTCCCTCATAAAGACCCAACAAAGACCAAACAACACAGTAAACCAACACAGCCTTGTAAAACACACACACACACACACACACACACACGCACACACACACACGCACACACACACACACACACACATTCCATCGCAGGGTGCTCGAACACACCCTCTAGAGTCTTGCCCTTTGATGTGAGTGTGGGAAAGCTCAGGGGAGCGGTCTTAGCGTGGGGGAGGGGGTCCACAGGGGGGAGGTCGACGGTGGGGCGGGGGGGGGGCTCGTACATCAGAGCAACTCGGTGAGACGGTGGGAGACGGTGGACTGGAGGCCCAGAGGGGGGAGGGGGGGACGGT
>NW_027466057.1:282500-317500 GCF_046127955.1 Nelusetta ayraudi
CAGCTGAGCGAGAGATCAAAGCGGCCTTACTCACGGCAGCGCGATGCTGAATCAGCGCATCAGCGGCTGACGGCGGAAGTCGGTACTTTTCCTCTGACCTTTACCCCCTGTTTTCTTCTTAAAAACGTCAAGGGACGATGGGTCAGGCAAACTGCAGGCCAGTTAGTTTCCTTCAACTCCATCCTACATAAGATTAGATTTTTTTTTTTTTTTGAAGACGCCATCTCGCAGACGTTCGTTGGCACCTTTGGCACGTTTAAACACGGCCAAAGTGATTTCCCCTCGTCGTCTTACTCACCGGCATTTCACCAGAAAATCATGATCATCGTCGTCATCATTCGCAGCTGATAAACACGCCGTGACGCTCTTTCCACTTTGAGGCAACGCCGGCTTTCCCGTTCATCCTCTTACGAGTTCGATACCCGGCCGACGCGATCGGTCCCTCCTCTGCCTTTCGACGTGTCACACCAGACTGCTGATTGATTTCAGATGTTTCCCCGCAAGTGAGGAAGTTCTGCAAAGTGGGGGGAAATTTCCACATGTGCTAGACAGTGGTTTTCGTTGAGCCAATCGGCCGACTCGCTCTAAAAGTCTTTCAACGGACAGAGAACACAGAGGGACAACATTTCTGGAAAGAGCAAAGTTGGCAAAAAGACGACAACTAAATCTCGACTCCTGTGAGGTGCAGAGTGTGAAGGGGCCGTTTGTTTGTCGCTCGACGGCGGCGAAGCTGATTTGCGGAGGATTAATCGGAAGTCCTTCAACTTTGAACGCCCGTGAATTAGACTAGGAACTACCAACAACAACAACAACAACAACAACAACTCAGGCGTGAGTTGTTGTTGAAAGAGAACAAGAAAAACAAATCAATCAAAGACATCCCAATTTATGACATAAGCAGCCGCAACTTTATAAGCAGAAAAAATTTGCAGCGTCCGCTGCCTTGTCTAAACTTGGCCACTTGACCCGCAGAAACGGAACAAAGGTCGGGAACTTTCCAGTCTTTCAATCAGATATGGGAATTTTCTTTCAGCTGAAGAGCCTTTTTAAAAAAAAAAGAAAAGAAGAAAAATAACAGAGAACAAAAGGGGATGTTGAAACTGAAGCCGTGGCCGATGGCCTCGGTAGCGCTATTCTCTGTAATTCTGCCGTTCCACCTGTCACGGCTTCGCTTTTTTTTTTCCTCCTCCAGACCACTGCAACGTTCCGCTTTTGGAAGACGGAAAATCGCGGCAGAAAGTGAGAAGCGGCGCTCCGCTGCGTTAGCCTAGCCGCGCTAGCAGGGTTCTTGGATTTTTTTTTTTTTTTAAATGCGCTAGCATGTGTAGCAAATGCGACAGTAGGTAGTAGGAGAGAGAGAGAGAGAGAGAGAGAGAGAGAGAGAGAGTGTATCATCTTCCCTCGTCCCGGGTGTGTTGAGCAGTGAGGAATGTTCTCAGGTGTCGTGGATCCGATGAGCAGAATGACTTATCTATTCACCGCGAGACAACACACACACACACACACACACACACACACACACACACACACACACACACACACACACACACACACACACACACACACACACACACTAAACACAGTAAAGTCTGCTGGGGCTGATCCAAGTCCCCTTAAGACCATTTCATCATCTGAAAACTTTAATACATCCGAGTGTATTAAATACCGACACAGATTAGAGAGTGCGTGTTTGTGTGTGTCTGTGTGTGTGTGTGTGTGTGTGTGTGTGTGTGCGTGCGTGTTTTTGAGAGGGGATGGGGTGGGGTGGGGGCGGGGGGTGGTACACCTTCTAAATATGGTGGGAAACTGCCACCAACACCACTCCCATTCATCCCCGGCTCCTTTTACAAAAGGTATTCAGTCCAAGAGGGACCTGTTCTCTCTTTCTTAGTCAACCTCTTTCTAATAAACACACACACACACACACACACACGCACACACGCACGCACGCACGCACGCACGCACACACGGAGCACCTTTCTACCGAGGGGGGGGGGGGGGGGGGGGGTGAGAGGTAGAGTGAATAGAGGGGGATTCAGAAGTGGAGAGGAGGGGGAGAAGAAGGGTGGAGAGGGAAGGCAAAGAGGAATGCTGCGCTGGTGCTTACGCTGAGAGGGGGAGCGAGAGAGCACGCACACACACACACACACACACACGCGCGCGCACACAAGGGGAAGACAGAGAGGGGATTTATAAAAGATGGAACCTCTTCGGGTTCCCACGTCGGCTGGCAGCTTTCTGCACATACGCAGTCAATGTGTGTGTGTGTGTGTGTGTGTGTGTGTGTGTGTGAGAGAGAGAGAGAGAGAGAGAGAGAGAGAGAGAGAGAGACAGACAGACAGACAGACAGAGAGAGCGAGTGTGTTTGGAGGATGAAGACAGAGAGAGTGTGTGTGTGTGTGTGTGTGTGTGTGTGTGTGAATTGAGAGGCGAAAGAGAGGGGGACAGTGGCAAAGTGTCTCAGCGCAAACTCAGAGTTTCTTCTTCATCTCCACTTTGCCTTCGTGCGTTTTGGGACCTGCATGTGTGTGTGTGTGTGTGTGTGTGCATGTTTGTTCCGCGTCTCCAAGTGTACATGCATTTGTGTGTGTGTGTGTGTGTGTGTGTGTGTGTGTGTGTGTGTGTGTGTGTGTGTGTGTGTGCATGGTCAAAGTCCTCTCCTTGCCCTGTAATTGCGGTAATGACATATCATCCACGAAGAAGAACTCGCAGCGGGTGGAGTGGAATGCAGCAAGAACACACATACGTACACACACACACACACAGCAAGAGCCGTGTATGGACAAGCTCCTCTCTAAACATCCTGAACTGAGACCTTCACAGCACCTTTCCACCACTGCACACCTGATAAGCTGCTCATTTACGTTACTGCAGGACAATAAAACACAAAGTTAAAGTGCTTCCTGTGACTGAACGTCATGCGTTTTGGTGGTCACTTGTGTACGTCTATAGCATGACGTGCAGCTACCACTGGCCCCACTGCAATGCTGTCATTTATGAAATTTCTGAAGTTTTAGCCGTGCACCAGAAATGACAAATAAACAAAATGACCTTGTCGCTCTGCATCCTCAAGGTCACCAGGGTTTGGAACAGATATTTTGTTTGTCATCGGAGCTTCGATCGTAGGACTCTTAATGTTAGGCGGCTCTGCTAAGCTACTGCTCGGCCAGAAGTCCAAATCTGGCAGATAACTTTTGGGCAGGACCAGGATCAGTTATAACTTTAAACTTAAAGGACCTGTATTTCCACAGACCTTTATTTTTCTTTTCTGTTTTGCCCTCTGTTTGCAGTCTCCCACAAAAATACTAGACGCTAGCTTCCTGCCCAGTCATTGTCGGTGCAGTTTGTGACATCACAAAGGGCCCAAAGCGATAGCGGGCGATCTGCGGGCGTCGCCACGAGCCAGGGAGACGCGTCATTGAGGCGCCCGGCGCCGTTTGTGACATCACAAAGGGGCGTGTATTCAACAGGACACAGACTGGCAAAGACATTTTGTTAGGAAAAGATCTTTAAGGCGACTTTGAAGAGCACTTTGGTCCCACGTGAACGAGGGCCGACTTGTGCTTCTCTGCTGCTTTTCAAACTCCAGTCGGAACAAAAGGCCCCTTTTTTTTATTTCCCTCCTCCCAGACTCTCGCTGGCTGCTGTATCACAACAAAGCTGCAGCTCTTTTGGACGTTCGGTCGCTGCCACGTCTCCACGTTCTCCAGCATGAATGGACTTTTTTTCTTTCTTTCTTTTTTTTCAGTTTTGAGCTTTGGCTCGGCTTCGTCGCCTTCATCTCCGCGCACATTATTGAAGTCATACGACGATAATGAAAAGCGACACGCACTGAGGTGTTGGGGGGGGCGGGCAATTGCGAACAAGTCGCTTTTAATTTTCGCAGCTCGTTCGCAGCGCGTCTTGTGGAAATGCCAGGCATTCTGCAGATCACTGCAGCGCCGCCACAGCGCCGACAAGTCCGGACTCGGCCCGCTGGGCCAACGACTCGGCTCAGCAGCTTCTCCCCGCGGCCGTCCCCTCGCTCGGCCCTTTGAAAACGAGCACCCGGGGCCCGGCCTTCCTCCCCTGTCATCCACCCGTCCGTACTTCTGCCTGCCCACCCATCCCAGCCAGTCATCAGGGCGGACTTCCAGGAACACGGGCCAGAAACGGACGACCCAGTGACTTCACGTCAGCCCTCTGCCGCCTCTCCTTTCCTCTCCTCCCGTTCCGCCCCGGCTACCTCCCACCGAGCACTGTTTTTTTTTCCCTCGCCGTGCCCCGTTGCCCTACTCCGGGAAGAGACATTTTAATTAGAGACACGCACTCGCCTTCCTCTAACCCTCTCTCCTTCGCTGGAAGATCAGACAGCTGAGAGCGGAACCAAACGGCAACAGGAGGGGGAAAAAAAGCAAAAAAGCTTGCAGACTTTCTCAAACTTTTTTTTTATTTTTTTTTTTATCCTCCAGCCAGGGAGAAATCCAGGATCTGACGAGGCTGCCATGCACTTCCTGACTAAAAAAAAAAGAAAAAAAAAAAAGAAAGAGAGTCCGCCTCCTCAAATGAGCAGCTACCCTCTCCCACTGGCCGACAGCGGGTCCCTTTTACAGGCTGTTGCTGAGGAAGTCGGAGCTCAAAGGGGAACGGCGGTCCATTTCCCAGAGCGAGAGAGAGAGAGAGAGAGAGAGAGAGAGAGAGAGAGAGTGTGTGACGACTGTTGCATAACTGCGACACAAGCATACGTGTGCGCCCCCGAGCACGCCGCAATAAAGACAACACACACCCTTCGGCGCGCAGCAGAAGAGACATAAAAAAAGGGAAGTAAAGGGGAGTGGTCGAAAAAAGAAAGAAAGAAAGAAAGAGAGGTGAGGAGAAGGTGGAAAGAAAAGGAGGACGAGTTTCAGAGGAGAGAAAGGCCAGGGAGGGGCGGGCGAGGCATCGGCTTTCCCTCCGCCGACAAAAAGGCCGAGAGGAAGCGGCTATTTTACACCCAGGTCAGGAGCTGTGGGAGCCGAGCGCAGGAGGGGAACCGAGCGGCACCTGCATTAAAAAAAATGCACACAAGGCCAAGATGTTTCCAGGGGGGAAAATAAAATAAGAAATTGTGCCGGTGAAACAGTTATTAGTCATTTGTGTGGCAGCCGCCGGCTAACTTTGGAAGGGACAGGAATAGGGGCCGGTGAAGAGGAGGACAGGAAGTGGAACCAGGAGGAAATCTAGGGGGTGGGGGGAGGGGAGGGAGTTGGGAAGGTGGGGGTTCGGGGGCTGCAGAGGGAAGAAATGTGTGGAATTCTAATTGTGTTATTGCTCCAGAACAAACATTAGCGCTGCCTGTCATTCCGCAGGCAGGCAGGCAGGCAGGCAGGCAGGCAGGCAGGCAGTCAAGTGCGCCAGTGTGCGCCAGTGTGGAGAGACGGGCCATTCAATGAGGTGTGGAGTCCCAGACGGGACCACCTCCACCCTCCACCCCCCACCTCCACCCTCGCTCCCTGGCTGGCTGTTCACAATCGGCCCCGTGTTGCCGCTGTGCTGGGCACAGATGTGTGCATCTGCCGGCGAGCCCTCCCACCCTGCAGCTGTATGGCTTGTGGGCTGGCCCGGGCGTGCACGTGCGCGTGTGTGTGCGAGTGTGTGCGTGCGGTTGGGATGGGGGCCAGCAGGCAGTAAACCCACAGTAGAGGCCCTGACAGTCCGCTGCCTGCCACGTAGCAGCAGCGCAGCTCCAGCAGAGCGAGAGAGGAGGAGGAGGAAGAGGAGGAGGAGGAGGAGAGATATTCCTCCTGTAAAAAGTTCCGCGTGGAGATAGAGAGAGTGGGAAGGGAGTGAGAGACGAAAAAAAAGAGCCCTAAATAAATGATGTGGGTCAGCGTGCGGGGGTGCGAGCGGCAGACGGCGGAGCGCGCACAGACAAAACCCCACTAGGTCATTTATTTATCTCGCAGCCACCAGTTTCCACCAGTTACATCAGCCGGGGGGGGGGCCCCAGAGTCCCGCCCTCCTCCTTCCTCTCTCCCTCTCCCGTCCTGCTTGACGGGGGTAAAACAGACGCTCGGCCTCGCCGCCTTTGACGCCGATGCTGTCGGAAAAAGTTTTTTTTTTTTTTTTTGTTCCCTTGTTTTGTTTTTTTCGCTGCTCCTAATCCAGAGGAAGTGGCTATTCTCCCGGCAGCGCGTGGACATGACTCACTCGTCCAGCACTGCCGCGCTTCCAGAATTTTTTTTTTCTTCTTCCCCCTCCTCCTCCTCCTCCTCCTCCTTTTGTCCTTTTCTCTTACCCCTATCCACCCCCCCCTCCCCCATTCCCCCACTCCCCCTTTTTTTTTTCTTCCAAAGTTCAGACTCTTCTCTCCGAGAGCTCCGGGGAGACTAAAGTGCGGCTGAGCTTCTGCCTCCCACTGCAGGAGCGGCTGAGCCTCGAGGAAGAGCTCAGGAGGAAAAACCCGCTAAACACGGCGGATCTCCGAGGATCTCAGCCGGAGTGGCCACACACACACACACACACACACACACGCACATGCACACGCACACACTCACAAAAAGACTTTTTCCAAGTTGCAGCGAGCGCTTCCTGAAGGCATCACCAGCGCCAGCAACCCACCTGGATGCCGAGGCGACAGAGGCTACGTGCTAATGATGTAACACCGGAGCTTGATCTGACAAGTTGGTGGGGTAATTAGGAGAAAATTACATAGATTTATTTTTTTACCCTTAGGCAGCTTTTTTTTTTGTGACATAACGCCAGAATTTCTTCTCAAATACCAAACACCAGAGATGCTCCTCAGGCAAGGCATTTTGAATCGGACGCGGAAAGAACTTGGAGAACTTCTGACAATGAAACACAGACACACACGGACAACAATAATCTGACTGCGAAGAGGAAAAGAAGGCTAAAAGAGAGGAGGAACAGAAGAAGTGATTGCTTTGCAGTGTGTCGACCTCAGGAAATGCGGGGTGGTTATTTCCCCCCTCGTCAGGAGAACGGAAAAATGAAAACCCAACGCAGGTCGAAGCGTTTCCTCTCTCCGGTTGGCCGTCACCGCAGGGTGATGCAGACCACCGCGGCTCACCACCAGGAGCCTGACGCACGCGCCAGGCATCCCGTCCGCATCCCAGACATGACACTATCACGCTAGCATGGCGGCAGTCGCATGAGCTCAGCCGCTAACCGGCTTCCGTGGCTATGAAATGCCATGGGGTCCGTGTAATAAACCCCCCACCACCACCACCACAGTTGGGAGCTCACATTGGGAAACGTGCAAAGTCCCGCGCGGCTTTCGTGGCTGCCGGCCATTTCTTTTTATTTATTTTTCTTCGTCACAGCCAATGAGCATCGCCCGTCTCTCCCTCCACTCCCGCGTCTCCTCCTCAACTCGAAAGCCGACCTTCCGGCTTTAAGAGCTCACAGCTAATCCACTGAACGTGTGTCTCTGTACTGTCAAATAAAGATTCCCACTCAGTTGTTGGAATCACCGTGTTGTGATGTCACAAAGGGCATGGACTTCTCATCTTCCAAAGTATTAGGTTTTACCCTCGTCGCCAGCACCTGGATTTGGTTGCACTGACCAACACATAGGGGAGCCAACAAAGCAGCAGTTCTGCCATCGTCATCATAATGATCTTAAGAGATTTTGGGGGATCTAGAATGGGAAGAAATATGGCACCATTGATGTTACAAGAGAGCTAAATGTGTGCTGTAGACAAAAGGCTTCGGAGACAATTTAAAGATGCAGGTTGGAGTCCCGGCATAAACAAACAAATACAGACCAATCAAACGGTGTTTTCTGCAGACGTGACAGCGACAGCGAGTGACAGCGCTCTGCCGGAGCCCAGCGGATGAGAAAGGACGACGCGGAGATTGGGTTTAACACTGGCGGCCTTTAAATGGTCTCCCCTCTTCTTGACCCGCCGTCAACACGATGGGGACCCCTCCCCCCCCACCCCCTTTCCCAAACAAGCCCTCAGCCTTCAAAAGACAGCCGCTCATTCAGAAGGATTGGACTGGGGTGGGGGGGGGGGGGGGGGGGGGTGAAGTGGGGGGAGGAGAACTGTGAGCGGGCCCCCAGGAGGGAGGGAGAGAGGTGGGAGGAGGGGGGGCAGGGTGTCGGGCTTCTCATTCCCGCTAAATTGTCCCACATGGCTGAGCGTGCTCAGTTTAAACAAACACAGCCACTTCCTCCTCAGTGCGCACATCGGCACACAGAGCCGGGCGGGGGCTGGCACACACCCACGCAAACACACAACCACAGCCACACTGGGCGCAGGCACAGGGCCACGGCTGGACTGCGTCGTACAAAAAAAAAAAAAAAAAATGAAAAGAAAAAGAAAAAATGAAAACGCATGTGTGTGTGCACACACCCACCCACACACACAATACATTGTATACCCTGGCGGGCTGGCGGACAATGCGGAGTCCAGCCAGCGGAGCGGCGACACCAAAACACCGCAGAGCTGCCGCTTAATGTCGGGTTGGGCCACGCAGGGACGCTCTTAACGTGCGCGCTCAGTGTATCTCGGTGTGTGATTTAGCTGCTTTTGTTGCGTTTCTAAATAAAAAACAAAAAACAGCTCTGTGTGGGTCTTTAACTCAATGGCAAAACAATATATACAACATTGCAGCTACTGGGAGCTCGGAGTCAAAGCCCAAAAACACAGAGTGCGACCGCTGAATGTCACCCCAGGGAACAGACACTGGTCACAGTTTTTTTTGTTGTTTGTTTTTTTTTTTAAATATAAATGTGGCGGAGTGTGAACGGCTACAGCATCCAGAAAAAGCAGCGGCCGTAAAAAAAAAAAAAAGAAAAGGAGACGCAATCCTGTCCCTGCACAGCCAGGCATTGCAAATTACACCTCCCCTCTTCCACACGATTCACATATAGAAAGAAATGTGCAAACTAACCGACGGGATTTGAATTAAAAAAAAAAACTTTTTTGCAATGCATGTGAATATCCAGCAAAACAGGAAGTCCTATTTAAGGTTTTTCTCGGTTGGGAAGAAAAAGATGCTTATTTGCCCAACGAACCACTCGGGAGCGAAGCTGCAGGTTAGAATTATCTGCCCCCGTAAAGCACCGAGAATAAACCGACGCGTCGCCGGCCACTCTTGTGATTCATCCCCCACCTGTTTGGATTCTCAATTAACCTTTGAGACTCTTAATTAAACCCAAACATCATCGAACAAGTAACTCATTTCCCTTTTTTTTCCTCCGCTGGCCACCGGATGCTACAGTTCTGCTTCGCAGACCATAAAGTTCAATGAGTAATTAAAAATGTGACCCAGAACAAAAAGACCTAAAACACATGACTCATGATTAAGTCTAAAGTCATGGTTAAGTCGTGGTTTAAAGTCTGCTTTTGTTGCCGTTGCAGTGGCTTTTTGTGGCAAAAAAAAAAAAACCTGCACCATGATGTTAGCGAATTAGGTGTGAATCATCATGGGGGTAAGAGGCTGCGGTGCTGGAAGAGCTGGAGAACCTTCCAGAACTTCCTGGAACTCTGGGAAGCTGAGCAGAGGCTCTGTGCAGCTCCATCAGGGCCGCATGCCACGAGTCTTAATTAAGACAACTATGCCAAGTCAAAAAGTTAATCCCCCCACTCCCACACAGACACACACACAGACAGGCAGGCAGGCAGAGGCACACACACACACACACACACACACACACACACACACACACACACACACACACACACACACACACACACACACACACGCCAGAGCGCAGACTCACACTCTCAGTTGGGCGGGCACAGAGATGCAGACAAACCACTGATAGGCGACCAGATCATCAGTTTTATGGGCCATGAAGAAGCCTACTTGTGGTGTGTGTGTGTGTGTGTGTGTGTGTGTGTGCGCTTGTGGGAGAGTGGGCGCTGTGGAGAGGCTGTTTGGTCGCACCTGTGTGAGAAACCAGTCACCGTTCTTTTACAGACAGGAAAACAGTCTGAGGTGTGTGCATGTGTGCTCACACGCACACGCACACAGACACAGACACAGACAGACACACGCACACAAATACAGGCGCACACACACACTTGCACAACCATAAAGAGGAAAATCGGTGAATTAACACTTCAATGCCTAATTCTGCGAAAGGTCATTCGTTATGCATACAGCTGTGCGTGCGCCCGCGTGCGAGTGAGCGTCTGTGGAGCGCGCACACGTGATCGCGCACGCACCGTCGGGAGCAAGCGGCGCCGTTTAATCAATCGGAAGCGGTCTCTCTCTCTCTCTCTCTCTCTCTCTCTCTCTCTCTCTCTCTCTCTCTCTCTCTCTCTCTCTCTCTCTCTCTCTCGCTCTCTCTAGCCTGGGGTCACAAGGTCACATTCCTGCTCCTCAATCAGCCTCAGGATTTCTCACACACACACACACACACACACACACATTCAGGGATGTGGCTGTGTTAATGTGGCGGCAGCGTGGCTCTCTACCTGTGTGTGTGTGTGTGTGTGTGTGTGTGTGTGTGTGTGTGTGTGTGTGTGTGTGTGTGTGCGCGCATCCGGGAACGTTTGATGATTCCTGTTCTGGATGGGTTTTGGTTTCCCGGTAAGGAAGAGTTCAGCCAAGTAAAGGAACAGAACGGCCCTTTTTCTGTTGCTTTTATGACTCTGATCAAGCACAATATCACCCTGATCTGATCTGCACCTCAGAGGCTCAGTGCACAGAGGCTGATTTTGCTCCAACATAAAAGCTGATGTCCACTTTATTCAATGGACGGCGAGCGCTTGGAGAGACAGGTATGTGGAGCCAGTGACGAAGGTGGGGTGAGGTGGGGAAGACAGAGCGGGATGAGGGATGGGTGAAAGGGGGGGTGGGGGGGTGGGGGGGGGCATGCCTTGGGGGAGGGGTGGAGGCCGGGTGAGGGGGGGGCAGCTTTAACAGGGGAAGGCAATAAAAACGTGTGGCTTCGCATTAAAAAAAAGAAAAAAAAAAGACTTCCTCGCCGCCGCCCGCCCCCCCGACTCCTCCAGCCTTAGAAAACCTCCTCGGCTCTATGCGAGCGACAGCGCGCGCATGCTCGTGCAGCCACACACACACACACACACACACACACAAAGAAAGAGCGAGCGACACACGCACGCATTCCTGAGAGCGTGTGCCTGCGCCTCCAAAATTCCACTTGCAGACTTATGAGAACCCAAAATATAAGCAGGTCCAGTCACACGCAAATACATGCAGGCACGCACACACACACACACACACACACACACACACACACACACACACACACACACACACACACACACACACACACACACATGCAGCCAGACCCCCAGGACTGCAGACCCTGCAGATACACACTCATAATGATCACAGCAGGGCATAAAAACAGCCATTAAGCAGCGGCGGAACTTTCCATGGGCCTGCCAACTAGCGCAGCCAGCACGCCTGGCATGCTAATATAGGCACATAAAGCTAAATGTGTACACCGGTGGGTGAGTGTGTGTGCGTGTGTGTGGGTCAAAGTGCATGCACACGCACACACACACACACAAAACTTCGGAGGCGACTTTCTAGCAATCGCCTTCGCCTTGTTTCTTGCATTTTGAAACGTCTCCCAGCTTGTAAATCTAGTGGTCGGTTATCTGTCTCGCCACCACCGCAGCCGCCTCCTCCTCCTCATCCTCATCCTCCTCCTCCTCCACCTCCTCTTCTTCAGTGTCACAGCTGCGGTGCAGACCAGGAGCAGTCGCCGGCGACAGAAGTGAAATTGATCTCTGAAGTCACGCGTTGAAGAAAACAACAACAACAACAACAACACAGTGGAGGTCTGAGGTTCCCCAGTGTGGTTGCTAATACTGTCATCATCATTATTATTACAAACACACTTGTTCTGTGACAGCAACTCGTCATGACATAGGTCATGGCTGGCATGGCACTACGGGAGAGGAGAGAGGAGGAGGAGGAGGAGGAGGAGAAGAAGGTGCTAGCGGCAGGGAGAGAAGTTGAAAGGCTCCTTTTATCTTCCTCGAAACTGACTGTCAACAATGCAGGAAATTATCATGGGAGACAAAAAAAAGAGAAGAGAGAGAAAGAGCTGGGGCTCTGGGTAGGAGGAGGAGCAGGAGGAGGAGGAGGAGGAGCAGGAGGGTAAACATTACAGGCAAACATGAGATGCTGGGACACTTCAACAACAACAACATCAACGGGCAATTCATACATTCACACAGAGGGAGAGGAGACACTGAGAGGAAGACGAAGAGGAGGAGGAAGAGGAAGGAGGGAAGAGCAGCAGAGACACAAACCAAAGCCAGGAAACAGAAAGTGAAAGAGGCGGCAAAGTGCAGATTACCAGCTGCCAGTTGGAGATAGGAACTGAAACTCTCCTTTCTTTTCCCCCCTCGGAATATAAACGACATTCTGTATCATTCTGGAGGGTTTTTTTTGTGTATTTTTTATTTTTAAATGTATCCCATGGCCTCCGGATGCAGCTTTACCAACACTTTTGTACCCCCACTCCTCCCCCCCTCCCTCCGAGGGATGCTGATAAGCCGCCGTCCGCCCTCGCAGACATCAAAGGAACGGGCAGAATGTGAAAACGCACACACACGCACACAGAAGCACACACTCAATAATGTCTTACAGCCGAGCGCAAATGAAAAGAAATCTACCGCTGACTTTTATTTTGAAAGGCCTAGAGGCGACACGGTGTGCCAGGTGAGGGTGAAAGGGGAGGATTGTAGAAATACTGCTTACAGTTTGTTTAATTTTCTGGAGTTTTTTTTTTTCCTTGAATCAAATCACTTAGAATTTTGCAGCTACTGTGTGAGCACTGATGCAGCGACACACCCGACTGCAGCAGCAGCAGCAGCAGCAGCAGCAGCAGCAGCAGCAGCAGGTTTGTGTTCTTTTTCTCACTGTGCAACGCCGCAGAGAGGATCGTGCGCGGCTCTCTGCGCACCAGTGACCTCTCACATCCCAAATAAAGAAGCAGCAGAAAGCAGGAAGGAGGTCGACGCGTCCACACGAGCAGCGCGCTCCTCGGCTGCAGCAGCAGCAGCGGTTTGGCTGAGAGGCACCTGTTGCCTTCCAGAATCAGAGGAGACGGATTGAATGAAGCTTTAGGCGCTGTGGACGACCGATGCAGCTCAGTGGTATAAACAGAACCAGCTGGACTCGGTCGTGGTCGTGGGTCTTCGTCAGGAAATTGGGATCGGGGGACGATTGTTTTGGATGCGCACGTTTTGCACGAGTCGTCCTCTGTCCTAAAGTGACTCTTTGGCCGCTCATCTGAACTTGATTTGTTTTTCAAGGGGGCAGAACCTTCTCTCCTTCTCTCTCTCTCTCTCTCTTTCTGGTGCCAAACGCCACAACTGCCACACAAGCTTGATCACCGACGACTTTCTGAACCCTGTTATCATGCAATCAGCGCTCGGAGAAACAGTTTAAAAAAAAAAAGAAATCAGGGCAGAGAGCGCAGCAGAGTTTGAATTCGTGCTTGTAATCTTCTAATCGTCGAGTGGAAAACCAGCATTACAGAGAAAAAATAAAAAGCCCGATCCAACGGCGGAGAGCGTTCACCCACAGCTCTCCACTTGGCCTCTACCTGCCCCTCCTCCTCCACACACACACACACACACACACACACACACACACACACACACACACACACACACACACACACACACTTTCCAGAGGCGCACCGTCCCATCTCAGTAACTCCGGAGCCTCCCACTCATGACCCGCCAGCGCCGGCCCGGTAACGCGAGCCCACCTTTGAGTCGAGCCGCGTTCTAGGTTAGAGTGTCAGCCACAATGGTCGTCCTGACCTCCTTTTTTGCCCCCCACCCTTGAGCTCATTCTCTGACATCTCGACACGCAAGGCAGCAGAGACAGACCGTCTGCAGGTCATCCAACAATTTGCTTCTTGATGAAGGAGTCGACAGAACGGCGGCAGCAACTCCGTCAACCCGACTCCTCGCTGCCTCTTATGCAATAATTTCATCTTGAAGAAAAACAAAAAGTAGCGGGGAGGGTATGGAGGGAGTGTTTCACAAGTGGCGGACCCCAGCTGAGGACCAACTGGAGGGATCCAACTCGCTCGCCCGCGCGCTTTTGCGTCACTCCAAGACGAGTCCGCTGCAAAACCGCCTCGACGCGTTCGAGTCCCGGCTAGCCGCAAATGAAGCCGACCCGTCTCCAAAAAGGGCGACGCGGCACTTCCTGTTTCCATCCAAACTCCTGCTCCAATGCCGTGAGCGTCGCTGACGGGCTTCTCAGAGCTACTTCAAACTACAACAACAACTACAACAAGCGCTCGGCTCTGTTTACATTCTGATTGTGTAAGTGCCGCACATCCAGTAGGCTTTGTCCAATAAGAGAGGCTGGCACTGAAGTGCTGCTATGTAAACAAAACATTACGAAATAAAATAAAAAAAGAAATATTTTGTGAGAAAAGAATATTTTCCAAACGGCATCCTGTCAACAAATGTTTGCCCCAATGGACATTAGGGTCTTTGTGATGTCACAAAGGGCAACCCAAACCTCTCCCAGGACAGCGACATGATCCGACTGTTTTTGTCCCCTTCTAAACATTTACAAGAGTGTTGCGTCGAGCTGGTAGCTGGATGCTGTAAACAGAGGGCTAAACAGCCAGCTCACTGGAGGGTTTTTTTTTTTTTGTTTCTTTGGCTGTTGGAATCATCCAGGAGTCCAGGACGCATGATAATAATTATAATAATAATAATAATAAATTTCTGATGATAGTTAATAACCTCTAAAAACGCAGACCGGACTCGGCCCCTCGACCTTCGGAGCTTCCGTGACCTACTAAGGACGAGCGAGCGGCTCTGAGCGCTTGCTTCACACGGTCGACACGAGACGTGCGCCTCGATAAAACCATCCGTGACAAAATACCTAAAGAGCAAAAAAAAAAAAAAAAGAGGAGAAGGGGAAAAAAAAAAGAAAAACAACCCCCGAGGCTGTCGGAGGCTGAGCTGTTAGCTAACAGCTGGAGAAGAAAAAAATAAATAAAGAAATCTGACTGAGGCTCTGGGTTAGAAATCTGACACGTTGGAAGGGAAGATAGAGAGGAGAAGAAAACAGATGAAGGAGGAGGAGGAGGAGGAGGAGGAGGCATAAATTATGAAATGTTATTAGAAGAAGAAGAAGAAGAAGAAGAAGAAGAAGAAGAAGAAGAAGAAGAAGAAGAAAGTGGGGGGATGACAAGGCCACATCAGCTCTTTCACCAAAGGAATGTCATGTGACGTCATGTATTTGGGATCGGGTTTCTTCCGTCTCCTCTGCGCCCACCACCACCACCACCCAACCTCAACCCCAACCGAGAAAGAGGGAAAGTGCGTGTGCGCGTGTCAGTGCCCCCCTTCCTCAAAAAAAAAAAAAAAAAAAAAAAAAAACGATTCTCCGAAGTTCCCACTGGATCCTGAACTAAAATACAGACACCGTCAAACTTCAACCTCCGCTCACTTACGTGCATCAGAATTCCAACCTGCCAAATCTGCCACCGGGACCGTTTTCATCATAACAGCGTATAACAACTATAGAACTATAGCATAGCCTCCTGTTATTATGGAGAGAGAGAGAGAGAGAGAGAGAGAGAGAGAGAGAGAGAGAGAGAGAGAGAGAGAGAGAGAGAGAGAGAGAGAGTTGTTGCGACCAAAAATATCAGGCTTAAAAACTCCAGTCAGCCTTTTTTTTTTTTTTTTTTTTGCATTTCAATTTCCCAACCACAAACACACACACACACACACACACACATACACAAAAAACAATCTGCTCGTGTTGATCTCCGTCTTCTTACGTGGAAGCCCAGATAACAACGGTGGGCTCCGAGCGAGCGCGAGAGACCAATGTTTGATTTCCACGTCTGCATCAAGAGGGAAAGAGAGGGAGAGGAGAGAGATTCGTGTCTTTTCCCCCCACTGCGCAAACAGACAGACACGTAGTCGGTTCTGTGCGCGAGCGAGCGAGCGCGCGTGCGCGCGAGGGAGAGAGGGAAGGAGAGTGAGGAGAGAGACTGGCTGGAATGCTAGGATATGCTGGAGTTGGAATTTTGTCTCCCCCACCAACACCACCACCACCACCACCACCACCCTCCTCCTCCAAAGTCTCTCAGGGTTTTCCCCCCGTTTTTCTCTTTAAGCGACACAAACTCAAATGCGCGCAAAAAAAAAAAAAGACAAAACCCGCACGTAGCGTCAACGATTTAATGATTTCGCAACACACACACACACACACACACACACACACACACACACACACACACACACACACACACACACACTTCTCCTCCTCTTCTCTCTCTCTCTCTCTGTCAAATCTGACTGCCTCAGCATCTTTCACTCCGATTTATTTTCCAGCAGCAGCAACAACAACAGAAATCAGCGCTCATTTCCTTATTTCTCAATAACATCAACAACAACAACCCCACCCCCCAAATAAAGAGTTGCCCCCATCAAAGTAAAGCACAAACAATCACCCACGGATTGAATAAAGTTTCCCCCCTTTTCTCCCCCCCCCCCCCCCTCCTCTCCGCCTGTTGCGCACTCACTCCATCTGAAGTCCTCCTCGGAGACAAAAACACATTCTTTGGTGGACCCGGACTCTCCAAACGCACATCCAGCGACGCGCGATGTTGCCAGGGCGCAAAAAAAAAAGAAAAAAGAAAAAAAGAAAAACACTGGGAGGAAAAAATAAAAAGAACACTTTTTTTTTTTCTCTCGCTGTTGTTTCTCAATAAAACTGGCAGACGGGGGATTTTTCTCACACACTAATATGCTCTTAAGTTTCGATTCAAGCCCTTCGTTTTCTTCTTCTTCTTCTTTTTCCTCCGCCTCCTCCTCCGCGCTCAGGCAGTTTTCCTTTTTCCTGGCCAAGTGGCCCAGACTGCCGGCGTCAGCGCTGAGCTCCACTAACACACACGCACGCACGCACGCACACACACACACACACACACACACACACACACACGGTCGGTCGGTGGCGCGCGCTCGCACGCACGCACGCACACAAACACACCGAGAGAGACTCGCACGCACACGCTCAGGCAGCACACGCACTTTCTAAAACTTTTTTCAACCATCGACTCCTCCGCTGCCGCCGCTAACAGCGCGCCTTCGTGGCCGCTCAGTAGAGGAAGGAGCTCCGGCTGGTTGAGCGGAGAAGAGTTAAAAGAGGGGGGGAAAAAAGACTCACCTCGCTGCAATGAAATGGTCTTCAGAGAGACACACGGGCGGACGGGGGACTGCGCGTTACTTCTCCCTTTTCCTTTCCTTCCTTCTTTATTTTTCTTATTTATTTATTTATTTTTTTTTATTCCCAGGGTTCGGCTCAGTCCTGACTGTCTACTGGCACTGCGCGACGCGGACTGCCAGCAGGCTCCGCCATGTCAATCAAAACGCGACGCACATGTGGGTCAGAGCCCGCCCACTTTACCGTAACGCAACGCTGGGAGGCGCAAGAAGAAGAAGAAAAGGGAGGAGGAGGAGAGGAGGAGAGAAAGAGGAAGGGGACGCTAGACGCTGCGTCTTCCTCAAGGGGCCAACTTTATAATCCATACAATTTTTTATTATTTATTTTTTGGTGGGGGGGGGGATTTAGATCGCGAGATGGTTTATCAAGAATTTGAGTTCAAAGAAAACATTGAGCATTCTGAGCCCCTTGTTTATAGGCTCCCTCTAAAACTACTGAAAGTGGCGTTTTGTTTGCTGCAGCAGTTGCAAGAGTCAAAACAAATACAAAAGGGGAAAAACATAATAATAATAATAATAATGATAATAATAATAATAATCATCATCATAATAATAATAATAATGAATTAGTTGCTTTGTCACTGTGTCCAAACGTTTTTGTTCAGACACAGTCTTGTGTCTGAACAAAATACGCACGATTGATAACGAATTAAACAAATACGCATGATAGATAAGAAATAGATTCCCTTGGTAAATGTGTGACAAATCTGTGTTGCGCAAACTCGTTATCCCACAAATCTTAAATGAGACTCTTCTATGAGGCACTTTATGTCAACATTCTTGAGTTTTAAAAAAGTACAATTCCGGGAAAGTATAACACACTTTCCGATGAAATACTTTCCTATGAACTGTTATTGTTAATTAGGTACACTATCTCGGATATTCACGTTTTCTATCAGTCATTGTGAAGTACTGATATATATTAATAGTACATTAAATCCCCTCTTACGACTCAGCTTTCTACATAAAGCTTTTCTTGACCTGTGACATTTATTCTGCAGCGGTTGTTCCATCCTAAAGAATTCCTGTCCTGCAGGGGTGTCACGATCTTCATGACAGGGGCGTGTGACCTCTTTGGGTAAATAAAAGCGAGCTGGGGCCAGTCTGGGCTGGCTCACATTTATCTGTCATTATGACACGCAGTCTCTCGCATTTAAATGACCTGCTGTGACCTGTGTCACTGCGCTCCCACTCCTCACCTGTCAGCGAAATTTTTTTTTTTTAAATCCATACAGTTGACAAAGGGAGAGAAAAAAGAGAGAGAGAGAGAGAAGCTTTGATAAGTCTAAATGTTACCTGACGACTTGGCATATGCAAAATAAGCAGATTGTCATCGGTGTGGAGGTTGTAAGCTGGGTCAGAGCTGAAAAACAACTCGGACAACAGGCCAAAGTCCCTCTGGTGGCTGTATCCTTCAGCTGACCTGTCCAAAGGCTCTGTGGTGACTTTATTGATGCATCCAATAGGGACAAGTCTGTGTGTTTTGAAGCGCAACAAGCCAAACAAACCAATGTTTTCTTGCACAGCTGTGAGCCTTTGAGCATTCAGCATGCCACCACTCTGGAAGAGATTATTCGGGCATGCCAGCGCTTGAAATAGAGAACAAAATGCTGCGTATAAATCAGGATTAGAGAGTGAACAGAATCTGTCAAATGCAATTAATGCCAGTTCAACTTTCTTTTATTAATCCTCATCACAAACCAACATGCGACGCACAAAATGAAAACAGAAAAAAGAGAAATACTGTGCAGCTGATCAAGGGTTCATACTTTCCATCCACTTATTGGACTGACTTGCTGCAGATCCCAGGGCCAAATTCCATCAGAAGTTCAACCCTGAAGCGAAAAAATGTGAAGAATCCCTTGGACATGAAAAAAAACAACAAAAAAAAACAGCCCAGGGTCAATTCAGTGGCTGCTTCCTGGAGACGGGTTCCACGACATGTGACGAGAGGTTCCGCGGGCGGCGGGTGCCGGCGCTTTCAGCCTTTTGCTGCGTCACGTTTCACCGGCATCGGCTTCAAGAAATCAAGCTCTCTATTCCGTCTTCTGGTGAGAAGACAGAAAACTCAGCCAAACACACTCATTGCCCCTGAGCTAGATATTTCTCCCACTGGCACACGCACACGCACGCGCAAGCACACACACACACACACACACACACACATTCCAGAAGCTGCCCTAAGAAAACAGCCACCGCTGCAGTTGTGAGGCAGCTAAAAGAAACAGGTCCTGGTGTGCCGGGTTCAGTGGCGCTGGTAGGCATGAAGATTTCATTTGATGCATGATGTACGTTAGAAGATTCTTCCTTCATCTTTCTACCTTTGAAACGGTTGGAAAAAGTATTGACTGCTTTTGCAGATGTGAAGCTTTAATCTCTGACCTGTGAAGCAGTGTCACATGATCAATTACGGCTCCCACCCCCCACCACCACCCAAAATACCCTGTATGATTCCTTGAATCTCCAGAAAACAGATAATGTAGCCCTCTGTTTGCAGCCTCTTTCACACACAAAAAACACAGACTCCTAGGAGCTTGTACACTATACACGCTGTGCACTTAAGAAAAATGAAAAATGAAAAGCAGCAAAGCCATAAAGTCATATTTTGAAGAGTTAAGAGTTAGTGGAAAAAAGACGGTCAAATTAAATTTTTGCTCCAATGGTGCCAAAACAATATGGCAGGAATATGATTTTCTTCTTTTCTTAATCTGAGGTTGTTAAATATTGAGGCCTTTTTTTTGTGTTTTTGTTTGGTCTCTCATTTGAAACCCTGCTGTTTTGGGTGGGTGGTCCGCCCAGCCTGCCAACACCAACATCCTCTAGGATTACAGGACCTGGACGAGGACCATTGAGGACGGATTCTAATCGGAGGCATCTTCCCACTTGGCGTAAACAATAACGGGGCGCATGAAGGCGTCAGACGTCTCCGGTGACGCGGCGGGAGTCAAACGAGGACTTAGAAAGTTCGGTAAAGCCGGAATGTGTAACAGGATGCCGGGACGGCGTTCCCGTGATTTTCTACGCTGGAGATTTTGCACGCTGGGGGACACTGGCATGTTCAGTCGGCGTGTGAAGGCAATTAAATAAAATCTCGCACTCCTATTAGATCTGTTAACTGGGCCAAAGTGGATTTGGACCTTTGCAGGCTGTCGTGGCTGAGGGAAGAGGAGCAGATCTTGGATTGCAGCTCCGCCACATCAGGGCCAGTTCCCCCCCCCCCCCCCCCCCCCAACCCCAAAGCAGCAGATGTTTACCGCCCAGCCAGCTGCTTTCCTTCTCTCCCCGGCTCTCCTTCTCGGGGATATATCGACATATTTATATATATACATATATTTTTTTCTTTCTTTCTTTCTTTCTTTCTCTCGTGCCCTTTAAAGCAGGCCCTCCCCTGTAATCATGCACAACTCAGTTCACCAGGAGGCTTTGAAGTGAAGCGGAATGCATCCAGCCTCCTGATGGTATGTGCACTCTTATATTCCTGCAAGACTGGAGAAAGTCCACCAGAGAGAGAAAGAGACTGAGAGACGAAAAAGGAAAAGAAAAGAAAGAAGAAGACGGTGGTGCGGCGCACAGATCCTCCCCGGCGTGCATGCGCGTCTTTGCATGTATGCATGAGTTTTATGAGCGCGTGTTGCGTCTACGGACGCGTGTTTGGCCTCTTCTGTTCGAGAGACACCAGGTGACGGATGATAATGGCTGTCTAGCGGCGGGGTGAGGGAGCTGGGCCGCGTTTGTGTGTGCGGCAGCTACCTCCTGCAGATCGCGGATGGAATTCAGCCCTTCGCCAGTTCAAAGGAGTCGAGGCAAAAAAAAGCCCTGCGCTCACCAACAAGAGCAGACACGTCCGCCTCACTTCTCGGCGCACCGGGGCCACGCGTGCCTGCCAAAAATATAACGTGGGTTATGTGTTAAAAGTTATTAAGTATTCACTCAACACGATGTCCACGATGATATATACGCTCCCAAATTCATACGTAATGTTTTTGTTAGCGGCAGCCGCAACGAACCCTCCAGTGGTGAAATTCAGCAAATTCACTTCAAACAAGTGTAAGAGTGTTAAGTGCGTTGGTGGGAGGTGAGGTCTATGTTATATATTTGCATGACCACTTATCCCTTTATAGGCCAGTGGGTGAATTACTTTGCAATGCAAAAATGTCAATCCCAGAGTCTCACTGGAGACTACATGAAGATAGTTTTTCCTTTTGAGTGTTTTTTTTTATTTTTTTTTTTATGAAAATGTTCCATTTTTGGCTGCGAATCAATATAGTCAGGCTAAAAGTGTTTCCAGAAAACACACAAACACACACACACACACACACACGCGCACACACAAATAAAAAGCCACAGCTGCATTCATTTCCTTATAAACACTCAGTCATGAGGAACTTATGTCACTTGTCATGAGGTGCACAAAATACCTCGGTGAGTCACTGTGTGTCGCCGAAACAACACACAGCAACGCCGCTTTTCAACTCGATACGCAACCGAGAGCCGGAAAACTAGACCCGTTATATTTACCATTACCCTATTGTTGTTTAATAACAAGCACGCAGACATCACCAGGAAGAGTTAGCCACAATTATTCACAGTAGCGATGTGTCTTGTCATAACAACGATTTTCTTACGGATCGGAAACTAAATGTGGTATAACCGGTAGAGATGCTGTTGACGAATACGTGACCACGAGGGGAATTTAAAAAAAAAAAGAAAAAAAAAAGAAAAAAGCTCTTTCTAATTAGAGATGCAAAATAAGACCAACACGCAGACACACTATTAAAAATAATGATAACATTATAATGGAATGCTAGAAGTAAGGGCTGCGAAGGCAGACTGCAGCACCCCCTACTGTCAGGGGTGTGCAGCAACACTAGTGTTCTAGAATGAATGGAGTCTCAAAAAACACTTGAAAACTTTAATTTCTTGCAGTTCAACAATTGCTGCAGCACTTCAGTGTGTGTATGCATGATGCCCAAGGTAGAGCAAAAGTAAAAATAAAAATCACAGCTTAAATACATAAAAAAAAAAAAAGAAAAAAAGTACCACCTCAATCCAAGTTCTGTTATCTGATGCTGTACAGTTGTTCCCTTTGTCATTTATACAAGCGCACACAAGTTAAGATCAGAACTATTCCTATGTTAGTACAGGGTATGAATTTCTACAGTGATGAAAAAAAACAACCCCACAATAGTACAGCCTCTGGAGACTGAGAATGACTCTGTAAAGAGGCAGGTTTGTATAAGAAAAAAAACAAAAAAAAAAAACAAAGGTGTCAATATTACAGTATTTATTGCTCATGGGAGAGAATTTGGTTCACTTAATTTCACCTAAAAGGACGAGTGCTGCCTCACTGCTAATTATCACACCAGAAGGCAGAAAATTACAGGTCTGCCTGTTCGAGAACGGAAACTTCAGCTGGTGCCTCTCAACTTCATATGAAAAGAAGATAGCAGGCTTGAGCCATGGCGCTTGCAATTAAAACTACGTGACTCAACTTTGAAAGATTCTGCAATTCGCGCCCCCTGGTGGTAACGAGTGGCAAACTGCGGCTGATCCCAGTGGACGGAGAACGAACATCCTTGTTTTGTTACTCAACGCACTTCAGACTTTCGGTCTTAATTTCAGCTAGGCCAGGCTAGCGCGCTAACATTCCCAAACTAGCAAGCGACGGCACAAGGTTCCACCAAGGTTGACTGGAGCTAGAAAGCTGATGAATGTAATGAATGTAATAATGAAACAATAATGCTCAGTTCAACAGCCACAACCTCGCACAACCGAGCCCGGTATCTGTGGGGATGCTTCAGTCCGCACTCCCAGGATGCCACACGGCTACGTTTTAATGTCACTCTATGTTTTATCTTCTTTTCTTTCTTTTTTAGCACGCCACCCTCTCTCTGACTCACACGTCTGGAAATCTGCAAATGCTCTGGCCAACTTGCATGCCTGTCTTTTGATTAGACGAATGCTCTTCAAACGATTCCTTGTGCTTTTTAAGAAGTCCTTGTGGTGGATTTATCCGAGGCTACATTGTCTCTGGCATCGCTGGCATGCCCTCCGCCTGACTCATGACCCCGCAGTGCTGCAGCACTCTCTATGTTACCCCCTTGATAAGATTGAACCGGTTCCAGTTGCTTGCCTTTATTTTTAAAGTCAACATTATCCGATTTTCCATTAGTTCAGTGTGTATTAACTTCCAACTCGTGTAACATCCGTGACATGACGCAGGCTAGGCTGCGCACCATCACAGGCTGCTAGCTGCCAACTGACGGAGGTGGGACTGCAATGTGATTGGCTAAATTGCCTCGTCCATGACATTTGTCTTGAAGGGGGAAAAAAAAGACAAGCAAGACTGACATTTCAACACAATGAACAGTCAAATCTGACCTTCGATGGAAAAGGCAGATTGCTGGTGGTGGAATGCCAACTATTACACTATTCCCAGCACACTCGTTTTCATCCTGAACAATAATGCCCCCTAGGAAAGAAAGAAAAAAACAAAGCAAAAAACAAAACACGAAAAAGCCACTTTGCATCTGCAGTCATTTTCGGTTTGCCATGAATCACATCCCAAAGGAAACGTGTAAGTGAAGGTCTTTTTTTAATTTCCATGCAACAACAATTGGGGGAGGGGGGGAGGGAAGGAAACTGGGAAAGTTGCGTTTGGAAAAAGGCCTTGCAGATTAGTCACGGTTATGATCACAGCCTTGAGCTTGCCAAAAAAATCAGCGGGAATAAATGATTAAAAATCTCGATGATCCAATTTTAGACCTAATTTTTTATTCCACTCCAGTGGGGCAACTCTCCATGATTGGTTATGCAAAAAACTCTCTGGATAGCCAGAAAACAGCATATTTAAAACTGCCTCCCTACGTGTTAGCTCCCTGCTAAAACTAATGCCTTGCTGAACCTTCTGCGTGTTTGGCAGGGGGACCAAAACAAGGCAGATTCATCCAATATCTGTCTGGTTGTGTGAACTGGGAGAGGTACCAGTGCCCTTTGTGACATCCAGTGGGAGGGGCCGCGATCATCCAGCAGCGCTTCCGATTCCTGGAAATCTCCTGCGATACTTTCTTCCGAGAAAACAGTCGACGCGCCTGGCTCAACAAACGCCTGTTTTCCGTTGTCGGTGCTAGTCCTCGTCATGGTGACGGTGACAGCAGCTTTCATGCCAATTTAGTGCCCGGCTCCAGCTTTCGTCACACACACACGCAGCAGGTGTGAGCTCAAGTGGCCTCAGATCGATTCCCAGTCGCTCAAGTCCTGCAGAAAGTGAGGAGGGAAAAAAACCTAGCAAGCTTTTTGGAACGAGAGGGTCACGGCTCCACACCAGGGCACTTAGCGGCTCAAAAGACTGGAATGGACATTCTATTACGCAGCAGCCTGGGCAAACACACTTACAGTACACAGTGTGTGTACACAAGCCAGGGGATGATGACGAAGGCGGTCGTGTGAAAGAGATGCTTGTGCATACGAGGGAGAAGGGAGAGAGGGAGCTGTGCACTCAACGGCCACTTTATTAGGTACCTGGTGGGCTTAATAGAGTGGCCAGTGAAAATATATGGACAACTGTTTAAAAACAAAACACAAACAAACAAAGCATACAAGAAGGAATTAGCAATTCTTATACATCTTTATTTAAAGTTTTAAACCTCAGACAGAGAGCAAGAAAGAAATGAAAGAAGCTGAAAGTAAATGAAGAGAAGAAGTCACAAGAAAACCATGCCGACGCGCCGCAGATCTGCAGACCTCTCAGCCTTGCTTCGCCTTTGCACCGAGGAAGTGCATCCGTGCAAGTGTTCTCTCCACCTCTCGGGGTCGGAGACGCACGGTCAGAAGTCTGGGTGTTGTAGAGAGTCTTCACTCGTCGCCCGACGCCGCACGTGAGCCCCGGCGACGAGACCGAGAGAAAAAAAAACAACAAGACAAAACTGCAGAGTGCAAGCTGGAGACCCGCCTCCTTCCACGGCCCCACATAAATACTGCGTCTGTGAGTGAGTGAGGCCGGAGATGTCCTCGGCGCCGAATGAATCGTCCTTCCATCTCCGTCAGTCCTCAGGGCGACAAGCGCGCACATCCAACCACACGCACGCACAAACCTTTCCTGGATTTGAAAGCTGCTGTGAATATTAGATACAAAACATATGCACACGTCTAACATAACTTACCCCCCCCCCTCCCCCCCCAACAGATATATCGCCCCGAGCCACACAGTGGCACAGCAAAAATACAAACGATACGCATCAGACGAAAATAAGTAATTAAATCTGCCATGGCTTCTTCTTATTACTGTTATTGTTCTGATAATAATACAGTTTAATACACAGTCAGGCACATTTACATGGCTGGAGAGCTGAAGCTCAAGGTCCTCAAGGCCTCACACCCTCCGTGAGCTTGTCTGTCTCCCGTCTAGCAACTACCGTGTGTGTGTGTGTGTGTGTGTGTGTGTGTGTGTGTGTGTGTGTGTGTGTCGCGTAAAGGAGTACAGAACCAGTGGAAAAAAACAAGAGCTGTCCCATTTTCTAGATGAAGAGCTGCACAAGCGCAGACACACACACATACATGTTGGACTCTGGAAACGTGTTCCCATGGTAACAGTTTCAATATATACAGTAAACAGCCCCGAAACAGAGAGCCACACACACACTCACGCACAAGCGCACACACACACACACACGGCACGATCCTGAAAACTGCGCCCCGCCATCGGTAATTTATGAGCAAACACAGCCAGTGCAGTGTACACACTCACACCCGTCCGTGCGAGAGCTGCACAGCAAATACTGGACTCATTAATAGTCCAGGGCATTATTAATAAGGAAAATAAAAAAAATCTCTGTTAAGAGTTTCTCATCTATGAAAATAGTTTAGATTTTTATTCTGCTTTAGTCAGACTTTTAAAAAAAATACAAATTAAAAGGTAGTGCAGCTCAAAGCACAGAGTTAGCATTTTGCATAAATAGTCTACTTCGGATAATAAAAATATATTCATATTTAAATATATCTGGCGTGAGCAATTTTCCTTCAGCTCTAAAAGCCCCAAATTAAATTTAAACGTTTCTTTCTTTCTAAGGCAAACATCTCAGGCGAGGAATTCAGAAAAACTTCAGCAAAGGAACTGAATGCAGGTCACCTCCACTCCTGGTGTTCACGTCGGCTCTGGGTTAGGGCGAACTGACCCTATAGAGGTCCCTTACTGGGAAATTGCCCCTAACTAATGTTTGCCACAGTGCCACGTGTCTCGAAACTGTTGGCCAACTCCACCGGAAATGAGAAATGACAATTTTTCAAAAATATATTTTGCTCGCTAAAATGTGCAGCTTTGGCAAATCAGCCCATTGTGATGTCACAAAGGGCATGGATCATGCACCATCTATCCCAGGCAGTGGCAGCCATGCATTTGGTCTGGCCTCTAAAACTGTGTTTTTTTGTCTCCCAAAACATACGGAAGTCCAACAAAGCATCAGTTTTTGCAGGAAGCTAAAATCTGGTTGTTGTTGTTTTGTTTTTTTTGCTACATATACTGTTTTCTAGAGATCGATTTTTGGGGCTAATCAAATACACATGGCATCTTCAGTGGAATTAGTGGGAAAAAATAATAATTTGAAAAGTGGTACAAGATGGAACCCTTAAAAAGTGTGCCATATAGAGAAGGCTCATTTTAAAACAGAAAAAATGCGTGAACTGTGGGGGGGAAACTGTTCTGGAGTTATTATCAGGAATTCTGCACAGTCAGCAGGAGTGTGACTGAGGCCAACAAGGTGATAATGAGCTACTGCATCCTAAGAAAAGTGCAACAGGTGTGCGTGTGTGTGTGTCTTTGTGTGAAGAAACTCTACCAGAGAGTCTGATATGTCTCTGTGTGTGACTTGACTAAAATCAAATAGTCCATCTATTTTTTTCTCCCCCTCTCTCCTAAAAATCCAGAGGCGGAGCTCCGACACGCGAGCGATGCCGCTGTGCGCAGTACCGCAGAGCAGCCACTGGGGTGCGCAGTTACAACCGCGCTCAAGCTGCTGCATGAATATGTGAATATGGGGCCGTATTCTCTTAAAACGGCGTGTACTTCCTTTTTTTTACGAGGGACACGGTGACTAGTCCCCCCCCCCCACCCACCCACCCACCCCACCCCCTCATCTGTCTGCATGTGTCATGATTCAGCAGCCGGCTGGTGCCTGCTGGGAGCCACCATCCGTAATAATCCCTTCCCGTCTCTCGCTTTTCTTTTTCTCTTTTTTCTTTTATCCCCAGAACCGGTCTACCTGCGCGCTGCTCGCCTGCAGTCGACCCGGCAGTCGGCGCTCATCACAGTGGCAGTCAAGACTCAGGTGATTGTCCTCGAGCAGGATTGTCGGTGGGGCGACGACATTTTACACGTATTAAAAATGTCCCCACGAGGGCTTATTTACACGCTGCTGCTTTGTTTGCCAGGTAGAACACGGAGCCGTTATTGCACTAGACAAAGAGAGCAGTGTTGGTTGATGTTCACACGCGCACACGCACACACACACATGCACACAAACAAACACACAGACACGGTGACACATGGTGAAGAACCTCCAGAGTCTTTGGAACAGATGCAAAAGCTGCTTCCTGTGTCCTTGCAGAGCACACCATGCTTGCTTTGAGAGTTTGTTTCCATCTGAAGGAAACTTCTGACACTTGTGCTCCTGTCCGCTTTCCGGAAAGGAAAGGTCCGCGATATTTCCAAAAGAAATAAAAAAAAACCGAATAAATCATGCCGTCAGGTCGGATATGACCAGCTTCTCCATTTTATTGCCGATGTCTCCGGTGACTTGGAGCTCCTCGGAGTCGTAGTCGTCATCGAAGGAACTGTAGAAAAAGACGGATCAGAAATCAGTCAGTTTCGAGTCAGATCAAAACGTAAAAAATGTGTTTCTGCTGGGTCGTACCCGTCATGGAGCTGCTCGTTAGCGGTCTCCTCTGCCACCAGGATCTCGTACTCCTCTGAGGCGTATTTATCCCAGTCGGACGGCTCTGGACCTTCACTGTCGATGTCCTGAAGCAATGAAAGTCAATTTATGAGTGGCAGCGAAAAAGGAAAAAGCTAAATGAACAGAACGTACGGTGATTTCACACATTGCTGCATGAAAACGAGGAAGGAAGCCTTGCAATTAGATACATTTCAATCTTCCTGTTGGACCTAAAGAGTTCCCGCCCAGTGTGGACGTGACGGTGAACCATACTTAAAGCTAAGGATCAGTCCGTTTTTAAAATTCTGAGGGTTCGCCTTAAATAGGAGCGCTTGAAATGAACACAAGAATGTTCACCGTCCGAAATCATCTTTTCCCATCTTTCCAAAAGCCAACAAGCGGATCAACTTTCATCTCTTGCAAAGGCTTCAAACGAGAGCCGTTCACCGAAGCCGCACCTTTTGCACAGCAAACGGGTCTCTCTGTTCGTGGTCCAGGTATTTCTCCAGGTTGAAGAATGTGTCGAAGAATATGTGGGCCATCCGGCAGCGCTTCAGATCCCTCAGGGTGATTTTACCTGCAGGAGCGAAATCCGAGTCAGGTTTGAGGAAATCAACAGGAAATGTATGCACATACACACACGAAGGAAGAAGAAGAAAAAAAAAAGAAAAAGGGGCCGTCGTGGTCGTTGACCTTGGGCTTCGGGCTTGACCAGGTCCAGCATCTGGCACAGCAGGTCCTGGAAGGGCAGGGGTTCGATGCCCATCCGTTCCATCCTCTCGCACTGCTCCTCGTAGAAGTACTCCAGCTCAAACATGGACAGGACGCCGTCTCCGTCCGTGTCCATGCAGCGGAACCAGTACTCGATGCTGAGGACAAGGATGAGGATGAGGAGGAGGAGGAAGAGGAGGACCCGGGTTGATTTCGAGCACAGCAGGATATTTGCCGCACACGCTCAGAGGGGAACGTGAGAAATATACCTGGTTGGGTTTTTCTTGTCCTCTTCCGATATGAGGAACCACACAAACTCGGCGTAGCTCATCCTGCCTTCTCTCTGCACGGCGTTTCCCCTGGAGGACGGACGGGAAAATTGGATATTAGCAATCGACGCCTGTTTATATGTGCGTGTGTGTGTACGCGAGCATTCGCAACTTACCGAGTAACGGCGCCCGAATACAATCGCTCAATGATTCGGTTTGATGACGCTGCCGGGGAAAAGACAGAAGAAGAAAGACGAGTCGGTTGGAGTTCGGCAAACATCTGAGTATTTTTAAGGATTTTTCTCAAAAACACTTTTGGATCTGGTTTAAACCAGTCCCTCTGGAGCTGGCTGACATTTCTCCTCCTCCTCCTCCTCCTCCTCACCATGGTCGTTGTACCGCGACAAGTCCTTGGGGTCGATGTAGAGGTCGTGGTCGGTGTCCAGCTCCCAGAACTTGCAGTAGATGACGTAGAAGTGCTCGTAGGAGAAGTAGTCGGTGATCTGGTTGATGTCGTCCTCCTCCTCCAGCAGCGCCAGGGTCTGCAGGAAGTTGCTGCGGCGCAGCTCCAACATGGTGATGCGGCCCGTCCAGGAGCGGTTCACCACGTAGAAGACCCGCTGGATCACCTGCAAGTCATTATTGTTTTGGTTAAAATTTGTATTTATTTATTTTTTGCGGTGAGGCGAAAATATTGGCGATAAGGTGATAATACACAATAAAATCAATTCCATATTGAGAAATGCAAAGTTAAATTGAATGTAATTCCTTAACCTTCCCCTCAGCTCTGCTCGTTTGGGAGGGGAAAAAAACTCCCAGCGACAGGCTGCTTTTGTCCTGACTCATACAGGAAGAGCGAGAACTGGGCTCCCTGTCGCTGAAACACAACACTGGCAGCTCAGCGAGGAGCCGATTAGCGGCGCCCCCCCCCGCCTCCCCACCCCTCCCGGAACTCGACCCTCTGATACAGTAGCCGGTCAGCTGGAAGGGAGGGAGGAAGTGCCTTAATATGGTCGCGCGAGCGGTCAGCCCGCCTCTGCCGCTGCGGCCACCGGGGGCATCAGTGTTTCCATGACATCATCACGTGGGAGTGGACGGCGCACTGGTGCACGGACGGGCCTGGACGATGCGGGAGGTATTTCCACACACGTACACACACGCGAGCAAAGCACACACACGCATACAACTGGCAGTGGGGTGATTGTGTCAGTAGTGGTCGTGCAGTTTTAATGACACAACAGAGGTTCAAGACCAGTGTTGCTGGGATTACTCCATAAAAGTAATCCAACAACTGATTACTGCTTAAAAAAGTAATCAGATTACTTTTTTCTTTAACTGCTTTGTCTCATAAGTAATCAATCACTAATGTCTTGTTTCCTGCTCATAATGTACAACCAACCACAATATTCTTTAATTTAGACGAGATGTAAAATAAACTGTCTGTTTTCCCAGCTACAAACGCAATCGCTGTCTTTTCTTTTGCCGCCGCCGTGCTTGCGTCGGTGCGTCGTCGCATATGACTGATGTTGCACGCACAGCTGCGTCATCAATCTGCGAAATTTCACACATTTTGTGGATAATAAGACATTTTTAGCTTGCAAAATATTTCAGAAAAGTAAAGGAATCCTTACTTGATAAAGTAATTATGATATATAACTACAAGTTTTGCCACAGTAATCCTGTTACAGTACTCCGTTACTAAAAAAAAAAAAAAAAAAGTAGTTTCATTACAGTAGTGGATTATTTAGTAATAGATTACTCGCCAACACTGCTAAAACTAATATTTTGAAATTCGTTTCTGATTCATCTGAAACTTCCGGTGTCGCAACTTTGCTGAACTAAAAATAAATAATGATAACAACAACAATATCTGTAGATCTCAAGAAAACAGCATGTTTAGTCAGTAAAAGCGGGAAAAGATGGGTTTTCTCGTTTCAGCTGAGCTTTTCAGTGACTAGAGACACAATCAAGCCGGAGTGGATGCATCACATGGGACTTTCAAAAGTCACATTTGCACACGATCGGCAAAATGCATGAAAATGATCCGTTCTGACACAGACCCCCAGGTTCCCGTCTGCGGTTTTACCATCAGATCTGAGAGCATCATCAGGCAATCAACTGTCCTCGGCTCACGCACCATTCTCTCAGAGGCCGGAAAAGTAGCAGCGGCAGGGTTTCAGCGTTGGGACTCAAACACACAGGCGTGATGTAAACGGTGCAATTTACCGTCGTTATGTAGCGGGAATGGAATTCAGGTGCGTCCTTCAGAAAAGTGAGACCCGGGTGTGTGTCCACAATGTCCTGAAGAGGGGGGAAAACAGGAAGAGCGAGATAAACACGGGCAACAGATTGATTGCAAATGTGGAAGGAAGACGCTCGGCAGCAAAACGAGGACGTACAGCCTGCGGACGTGAGACAGCCGGACGAGGGGAGCAGAGGAAAATCGAGCAATGTACATGTGACGGGAAAAAGTTCCTGCAGCCTGCATGACGACTACTATGAATTGCAAAATATAGTATATATGTACGGGGATAGCTATGTAGTAAGTTAGTGTATATGTTATGTATTTATATGGATATTAGTGCATATACTGTATATCATGTGTAATATATATGCATATATATTATAATATACTATATTGCGTGATATCATATTCATATTTATAAGGACATATATCTTGCATATTTGAATTTTTCTAATCATATATATATAGATATTTATAGAGAGTATACATGTTATATATTTATATGGGTGTTTATATATTATGTATTGAGATGAATGTCTTTGTAGCAATATTGGACAATATTTTTGCTACAAACGAAAGAACAGGTGAAAAGGGTTAGGAAATGAAAAAGGTTTTTCACTTCTTCCTACTCCTTTTTCAAACTATGTGCGGCGTTTTGTGATGTTTTTACTTTTGAATTTTTATAATTTGTACGATTATTTATTATTCCTTTCTTTCGTGTGTACAAATAGTTGCAGATTTTATGTTTGAAAATAAAATGTATTCATTCGTTAATTCATTCAAAATGATTTCTTTTGTAGATGATTTTTTTTTTTAGTTGGAAAAGGCTGCTGAGAAATTACAGTCAATAAACAGTCACTTGTATTGAAAACAGAAGATGCAAGAGTTGCAAAAACAATTTCAAGCGTAAATACTTGACTTGCGTTCTCTCATCACGCTCATGACTAACCACTGCGCCTTGCGATTTCCTTTGTTCTCACCTGCAACAGAGGAATGAAGTCCTCCTGTTCAAGGTAGTTGCAGCCGGGCTTGGCAAGGAGGTAAATGAACCGCGACGCGTCGTCATGACAACTGTGCAGCATCCTGCAGAGACGACGGGGACAAAAGAGAAAAAAAAAAGAAAAGAAAGACATTTGTTTAGTAATTCCACTGACTTCAGACAACTCTCGATGACTTGGGCGACTCTGGCGACGGTGTCTCACTTCCTCCAGGTTGCGACGAAGGAGTGGACGGAGACGAAGCCCGTCCTCTCGCCGCCGGCGGAGTAGAACATGGCAGACTTCCAGTAGAGCGGGCAGCCGCACGTCTGCAGGGGGGAGGAAGACGAGGCGACAGCTGCCGTCACTTCGGCCGGCAGAAAACATCGCTTTTCGCGCCCAGTTCAGAGAATCTGCGCAGAATTTGACGCTGACCTTTGCTACTTTGCCCATCTCGTAAATGTCGGCCTTCTCCTCCTCGAAGTCGGTGAAGGCCGCCTCCACGGCCGCGATGGCGGCGTCGCGGCCGGCCAGCGTGCCCATGGCGGGCAGCCCACGGGGGTAGTAGAACCTGGGAATGTTGAGGGCCGGCGGGGGAGGAGGGGGGGGCGGCGGAGGAGGGGTGACGATGACGGGAGCCAGCGGGGGGCTGGGCGAGCGCTGGGAGGGGGCCGGCGAGATCGAGGTCGGCGCCGGAGCCGGCGGAGGCGTGCCGGGCTTCTTCTCCGGTTTGGTCTGGACCTGGAGGTGGAGATGTTAAAAAAGAAGGAGCACGTTTTTAAATATTTGATAATGTTTTGTTTTTGTTTTTGCTTTTTTTTTTTTAATGGGGTGTTAAAAATCTCAAAAACAAAATAATGGAAACCATTTGTCGAATTGATTGGGGATTTATTTTGTGGATTTTCTTTTAACAAACACAAGCTTCTCCCTCCAACACCAACCGCAGCACCTGGAATGAACAGAAAATATAACCACACCCCGGCTCCAACCCACCATCAAGCGCTGGTCCTCGCAGGTGTAGAGGGCAATTTTTCAATTAAACTTAAATGACATCCAAATTCATTCAATGCAAAAAACACATTTCAATTCTTAATAATTTTACTTCAACTTATCCGTCTATAAATGAAAAAAAAAATAAATTTTCAAACGGTAAATTAGTGTCAACGTGGGGAAGACCTGTGCGGTGTTTACATTTCCCGCTCGTCCCTTTTAATCTGCTTGGCCCTTTAATCAGACCATTGTTTAAAGTGAGTCTAAGAGCAGCACTCGCGTTCACGTCTCATTTCATCGTCGGGCTTGATGTGGCCTCTTGCGCCACATCAGACCCCCCTGCGTCGCGTCTCCGGTCTGTGTCTGGGTCTCGCCTTCAAACTGCAGCAGCGGCGAATCCAGACATGAAGGTACCGTTTGCCTCACCTGCCTTCACTCTTCGCTGTTTTATTTTTTTATTTGGAATCGGGGTGGGGCGGGGCATCTTAATTGCTACATCAAGCAGTTTTCCCCAGGAACGGAGACAAGACAAGACTCCGCTTTATGACGCTGACGGGGTTGTTTGGGATGTGTGTGTGTGTGTGTGTGTGTGTGTGTGTGTGTGTGTGTGTGTGGGGGGTTGGATGTGATGGAAACTCCCGGCGAGTCATGATCACCCGTGCAAACAACAAGGGACTTGTTTTACAGTCGCCACTTAAGACGGATTTAAAGGGCAGGCGAGGAAAGTTCCAGGTGGCAGGAGTCTGTGCCGGGGTTCAGCTTAATTAATTTCAACTCGGAGTCCTTGACTGCTTGTTATGACAGCGGGAGGGAAAACAAACGCTGAGAGAAATGAAAATCAATTTGCATTCTAATGGAGATGCAAAAAGGCAAAACTATGGATTTATCTTGTTTTGTTTCAATAAAAAAAAAAAAAGAAGTGTATTTTAATTGTATTCGTGGAGAGTGTCCTTGCATTTTTGGGGTCAAAAAAAGATAAATGTCTGAGATGTTTTCATTGGCTTAAGAAGCATTTAAAGAATATTTACATGAAGAGCGAGAGCACGTGTGAGGAGGTGGCCGTATTGGTCGACTGCAGTGGGCCAGAAGGTTGGACTGCTCACACTTTATTAGCGATGTTCGACGACATCTCAGCTGGTATCAGAAAGATGTGAGTGAGCTCAAAGTGGGACGTCAGACATCAAAGGCTCAAACCCGGGCTTGAAATGGAATCTAAAGATGAAACATTCGCATGTTTCCTTGCTGTGTAAATCAGCCAATCAGGACACTGCTGACTCTTGAGGCATAAACATAGTGCAGGCGTGGCCAAACTACAGCCGGGGGGCCATATGCGGCCCATAAAGCTTTTTAATCCGGCCCACCGAACTTGAAGAAATGATATTAATAGTCAGTAAGTCATAAAACAGCTTTATTTCGTCCATGTTTTCAGTGTTTTCAGAGTCATTTCAATAAAGAGCGAAATACTGTACGCTTCTGTTAATTTTCAATTGACATTAAAGCAACATGTTTTCTACATATCCCATGATATAATCTTTCCTCCTATGAGGTGGCTCACCAAAACACTCCATCCATCTGCTGCTGCTCCGGCTCCCTCGGTCACGTTTTAGAACCCACTGTGGTTCAAGTTAGCCCACTCATGACGTAGTGCTTTCAATGACATGTATCCGGGTACGAATGTCTCTGCAGTACTC
>NW_027466057.1:320000-695000 GCF_046127955.1 Nelusetta ayraudi
TTCAGAGCTGCGGTGGGAAACTTTACACAATCCCTATCAACAAAAAAGCAGCACCAGCTGATGGCTGAGCACTTGTTGTTCCCACCACTTCCTGCCTCATCAGGGGGATGCGCTGGCGATATCGTAATGCGCGTGCGCGCGTGTGTGTGTGTGTGTGTGTGTGTAAAGAGAGAGCCAGAGCAGATGCCGTCGTGCAGCTGTGTGCTCTTTTTCAGCCTGGCTGACAGTGGGTGAAACCTTGCCCACTGCTGAAGACTCTGCCTGGTCCTATAAGCAGCCGCGTCCAGCTCTGGACCTCACTCAGTCTGGGTTAAAGTAGTTTAGCCTGGTGCAGCAGCATGAAGGGAGCGGGAGGAGTGAGACTGTTGGATGTTGGATTTGGTGCAGGAGCCGGCAAACAACTTCAACGATGCTCCTACAGTCACTTTGAGAATCAAACTGAAAGGGAGTTTCTCTCAATTGCTATCAGACACTTACTATAACCAATAACAGCATGCTCCATGCAAATGTGTACATTGTAAATCTTGTCATAGTTTATTCGTATTTGATCCTTTTATTCCTGTCAAGCTGCCTTGAGCTGCTCTGTTGTAGAAATGTGACATTTATCTTCAATTCTATTGACTCAAACCAACTGATAGTAAAATCTTTGACCTCAGGCCCTGAGGTCGGTGACCTTTAGGCTGCGGGAGACGCACTTTGACTTTGGGCGCTGACGACAGGTGTGTGTCAGTGCGTGTGTGCTGACTGCAGCAATCCTAATCTTCCCTGGCTGCTGTGGGAACAGGTGAGTCGGCTTCCTCTCAGCTGCAACAACAGCAACTACAACACACAACCACACAAAGAGCATCCACACACACACATTTTCCTCTAGGCTCCCATCAGCCGCCACCAATAACGTGCATCTGCAGCCTGAAGGTGATTGGTGGCTGGATTCGGGCAGCAGGAAACTACTCCTTCCCATTGCAGCCAACAGCGGTGGAATAGTGTGAACTTAACAACTTCCTAAACGCAAACACACACACACACACACACACACACACACACACACACACACACACACACACCTGCTCGGCGGCAAAAGCGTCCGTCAGCCCAGGCAGGCTAAAGTTATCCTCCTAAACATGGCGGCTCGGTGTCCGTTTATTTCTGCCACAGGCGCCGGGCAGACTTCGCGCACGATTTACACTCAGTGCACGTGGGACGACGCACAAAAAAAACAACAACAACACACAAGTTTGTATTTAAAAACCAAGCTCTGGCGTGAAATAAGCCACCTCGGCACACGCGGATTATTTTTGGAACCCGCGACGAATCACGCCGATAACCGAGCGCACCACTTTGTGCCGCGCGTCAGCCAGTTTGTTTTCTACGTGCTGTTTATTTTTAATGATGCGGTAAAGCTAAGTGCCCCCCCAAAAAAAGCCTAAACTTGAACCTGATCTTGCAGGAAAGGCGACCCCTGCAACCGCACGCCTCACTTTCAGAGCGCCACCTGCCAAAGTGGCACCTCAGAGGCTGCGACCCCCCACCCCCCCCATCCCCGGTGGATCCAGCGCCGGGAGCTGCGACGCCTCCAGGCGCCTAGCGAGCCAAACGGCAGGAAACGCGGCTCTCACTTCCTCTCACGTACAGCGGGAAGCGACAAACGCAACAGAAGTTTCCCTGGGAAGCCCCCTCTTCACCAACTGCCTGCCTGCCTGCCTCGGTCTGGGCTGCAAGGAAGCTCTGCTCGGTTCAAGTCAAATCAGGGCCGGACACGGTCTGCTAGCTAACATCCGACGAGGAGGAAGAGGAGGGTTAGGGCTGGTCTTCTGACATCTAACCGCCAGTAAGAAGTAATAATGAGAGCGATGATTATATATTAACAGGATGGTGGATTTGAGTTGATGTCTTTGGCAAAAACAGCTGTCGTTTTAAGAGAAAATTGGATCATTGAGACGCTTGGATACCTGCAAGACGAAAAAAAAAAAAACAAGCAGGCTAGAGTAGACCAGGCCAGACACAAATAGAATAGAATAGAATAGAATAGAATAGAATAGAATAGAATTTTTGACTGGTAGACTTTTGAGTTCCAGGGCACAAACCAGCCGAACGTCTTTTTGCAATCAGCCTGCAGCCAAACAGGCACGTTCAACATGATTACCCGCAGAATCAGGCAGCAAAGCTTCTGCCAGCCCGTAAATAAACCCTCAGGGCAGATGACTTGTTGATCCACTCCGGGAGTTTTACTCCTTGACGTCACCCTCGTTTCTCGGCAGCGTGAGGAGGCGCTCATGGTATTTTTTGCGAGTGAGAAAACGGCGTCCTGCAGATGGCGCTACAGCCCAGGAGGAGAGCCCCTGGTGGAGGCTGCACAGCAGGAGCTGCCGGTCACTAGGGGGTAGCAGCTCTCTGCCTTTCAAACAGGGCTCCAGTCACGCTGACGGGCCAGGTCTTTCTTTTTAGTTTTGCTTACTGCATATAATCACAGATCAGCTTTTTGTCAGAATGAAAAAAAAAGAACCCACATGGTTACATCCAATGGGCCACTGGGGAGCCAACGTTTAACAAAGCCACCTGGATTTGCTTCTCAAATTAGGAAGCGAAAACATGCTTCTCTCTTTATGGACAACGTCATTAATCCAGAATTAAGGTTTAGGCGCCACAGTTTTCAACACGGACGGACTTTATTTTCTTGTGATGATCACCGTTTCCTCTCCTCCATCCTCGAAGTTCGCTCTGGTCCCCTAACAACGAGCCCACATGGGCCCCATCCAAGCCGTCTGAGGAGTCTCCAGGGAACAGACGCACACCAGAGTTCAAAGGGAGCCGAAGGGCGGGGCCAAGGCAGGGCGGCTGGGAGCGGCGGGTGTCCAGGGAGAGGGAGGCGCTGCACCGTTGGCAAACACGTACGTGCACGGCCAGCGGCGGCGGCCGCACCCACGTACGAATTGTCAGCAACACTGAAATAAAAAATAAAACCAAACCCAAATTCCCCCGGCGCTGGGATTTTGCGTGGGAGAACCCCCCCCCCTCCTTCCTAAACACGTCAGCCAATCAGATCGCACAGCTGATGTTTCAGGGAAGGGGAGTCCCGCCATGGCGTGTAAACATGTTGTGGCAGTTTCCATGGCGTCACACATGGAAGCCCCCCCCCCACCCCGACCCCGACCCCGCACGCACACACACACAAGAAGCGTTACGCAGCAACAGTTCCCGCTATCTTCCCAAACTTTTTCGCATGTAAACGTGGCCTCGCGCGCGCACGAGCCAACACGCCCCGAGTGCGAGTTTGGATGCTATCACCGGCCGCGCCGGGAGCGGCGGAGCATGATGTCACTCGGCTCGACGCGCTGTCTCGCAGCCAAAATGTGTCAAGTGTGCAGTTAAAGGGACCGTTGGCCTGTCGGCTGCAGCAGAAGCACTCCAGAGCTCAGGAGGGGAGAGAGAGAGAGAGAGACAGAGAGAGAGAGAGAGAGAAGGATTTCACCCAATGGGAGCCGTGCAGTGCGACCCCAGGAGAGAGTACGACAACAACAACAACAACAACAACAGAGGGGGGTGGACATTCTACATGCGGCCACGCGGCCGGCGTGGTGTCATCTGAGCATCTGGAAGCAGCCGCCGCGACATTAACACCAGGCTCGGACCCAGAATACACCGCTGGCGGCCTCCTGGCGCAGATAACATCAGCGGGGGGGAGGCGGCGCTCGGAGGCGGCGGGCTGTGTTTACAGGCAAGCCCGTGCAAGCGCTGGAGTTGGATTGCTGGATGCAAAACTCCAGAACGGTCACACGGATCGGATCAGGCGTTCCCAAACACCGAGTGGTTCCAACGCAAAGAGTTTATCGTTTGGAGCTACCGGCTCTTCCTCACATGTTTTAACATCTGGGAATAAAACGCTTGTAACGTCTGTGCTCTTCCTCAGATGTTACAAACTTTTTGACGTCTGAGGAAGAGCTGGCAGCTCCAAACGCCATGAGATAAACGATAAACTCATTGCGTTGGCGCCACCTGGTGTTGCGGACCATTTTTCTTTTTTCTTTTTTTCATTAAATGTAAGTCAAACAATCAATAACGTAACCAGGACGGTTTTTCTCAGGTTTTCCTTGCTAAGGGGAAAAGTAAATACACCCAGCAAATGTACATTTAATCTAATTAAGTTTGAGAACCACTGCATTAGAAATCGTGGCCGGAGCCTCTATCATGGTGAGTAGTAGCTTTCATTTTAAGGGGAACTATCCCTTTAAACGCAGTTGGACTCCCAGCACCAACATCTGTTCGCTTCTGTGCGTATATGTAAGAAGAGACAGGGAGGACGGCCGCTGAATGCTCCATTGTCCCGAGCTAACCTTGGACGGTTGGACGGAACTCGTTTTGGGAAAAAAAAGAAAAGAAAAAGGTCCTTTTTATCAAGCGGCTAAACGAGGCCCCCGTGCGCAGAAAGGCATTGTGCACAGTGTGCGAGCGCGTGCACGTGGACCTGTGAGCGCAGGCGCCCGCATGCCTGCGTGCCTGCGCTCGCAGGTTAAAAACGGTCTTTGGCCCTGCTTGGCCAAAGTTCCTGCTGTGACTTTATTTCCTGTGTGGAAGGAGTTCAGGAGTGATGTCATCCTCCGCTCACAGGGAGTCAACAACTGTACACCCCTACGCACACACACACACACACACACACACACTGCAGCTCTCCTTCCCCTGATAATACCTGTTCTCCCTCTTTTTTCTCTAAAACAATTCCTCTCTCCTTCAAATCAAATTCCAGGAAAACTAAAAACACTCCTCACTCCTCCCCCTTGACGTCTTGGACAAACATTCTTTTCTTTCCTGTCTTTCTTGGAGTTTTTTATTTTGTCTATGACTCCTCCTGTCCATCCATCTCTGCGAGGTTTAAACTTAAAAAAAAAAAATAAAAAAAAAAACTTTCAATCATTTCTACCAATTTATCAAAGCACCTCTGTGCCAAAAAAACCCACCAGGTACGAAAGGTCAACGGTTCCTTTCTTTAGTTACGGAGAGGACGAGTCAAAAGAAAAAAAAGGAACACTGACTCACCCAGTCCGAGACAGACGTTATTTTCAGATATGAACACGCGAAGCCGGGCTATAAAAAAAAAAAAAAAAATCAGACATACCAGACCGTTTTGCCCAGCGCAGTGCTTTGGAGTGTGCCCTGAAATTGCTAGCACGCATGATTGTATTTAAAATATTTGCATTTAATTTTTAAAGGAAATCATCATTTCTATTTCACAGCCTGTCAATTTCGTGTTTTCAGTGACGGCTTTCCTGGTCTCCGAAAAAAACAAAAAAAACACTCAAAGACGAAGTTCAGCAAGATCTCCGACATTTCGGAGAACCGCACGGAACAACTGCCACCTGCCTCCCTGCCTCCCTGCCTCCGGCGAGTCTCGCCGACCACAGCAACAGCCGCGGATTTTAGCCAAATTTAAGCACGGCACCGCGGCTGCGCCCGCAATCCTCCTGATTTATATCAGCTGGCATCCCCGTCTCCATGGAGATTAATGGGCCTCTTCTGACAGGTGTAGAAAGCCCTGCATTAGTCTGTCAACAGCAGACCCAACAACAACCCCCCCCCCCACCCACTCCACACACACACACACACGCACATGCACCAAAAGCGCATGCACACATGTACCCAAGCTAACATGAGGATGCTAGCGCTGTGTGGCGGGGAAAGGGACTTAGCATCAAAGTCGCGGGGTCACTGTGAGGTTGGGGCAGGGGCACAGCGTCAAAACCTTTAAGTACTTATAGGCAAGGTCACTTCCTGGCTGTGTGTGTGTGTGTGTGTGTGTGTGTGTGTGTGAATGGCCTTGTCTTGTCTTGTTGGTAGTTGACTGGCACTTTAATGTGCGAGTCAGACAGAGGACAGGGCAGGCGCGGAGGAATATTAGCATAATTCCCAGCGTGCCAGGGTCAGTGTTGGGTGTCCCGGAGCTATTCCAAAACCTCAGCTGTGACCCCCACAGTAACGTCGGCTCGGCTTACCCCTCGCCCCGACAAAGGACGCAGACAGACAGACAGAGCACAAACGCTCGCCCACAAACTACATCGCCACGCAGAAAACCTGCGGAATCGCGTCGATTAGCGCCACCGTCACGTTAGCATCTGTGTGCGCGGCGCTAAAGTGCTTTTACAGCACGAAAAAGAAGCAAACAAACACGCGCGCGCGCGTACACAGGTCCATTTACACCGTGGCGACAGTGAGTCTGTTAGCGAGATGCCATAGTACAGAGAGGTGTACAGATTTAGGCCGCTATCACACTTCACCCCGCCAGCGGCGGAGAGGGTCCGGAGGGTAACGATACCGTTAACACTCGGCGTGCCAAACACGCACGCAGGCGCACGCACATAGGCAGGCCAAGGACCAAGCTAACCCTGCCCTCCAACCCCCCGCCGTGCTCAAAATCAGCGCCTCTCTCTTCTTTTTTTTTTCCTTTTTTTTCCGCCACTCTGCTTCGCGCGCATGGCAACAACTGTTATTCACGGTGACCCAAAATAACACCGGCGGGCCAATCGCAGAGCAGGAGGGGAAGGAGAGGTGGCGGGTCAACGCGGAGCAAAGTGGCTCCACATTTTTATTTTTTTGGTTGTTGTTGGGGTTTTTCTTTGCAGGTGAGAAAAGGACTCCGACTCGGGGGGGGGGGGGGAGGTAATGCAGAGAGAAACACAAAGGATTAAAGGTCAGAGACATTAGCCTCTCTCTCACAACTGCGGACGGCGTTCGCGGGAAGTCTTTCCGACGGCTCGACGTGCTTTCGGGAAAATCAGACGCAACACTGCTGACATTTTGCACCGCCAGAACAATTATCCGCTCGTCTGAAGAATTCAGCGCAAATGACAAACGAACGCGATCGAGTCGTATGCATTACTGACGGCTTTGTTTATGTTTCGCCCTCGTGCTTCTGCACCTATTCCCGAGCGGAGGCAGCAGCCCTCCGATCAACAATCAGGTGATTCATCGCTTTAAGCGGCCGGCCCGACCGACTCTCTTTATTGAATAAACATCATATAATGAATTGAATTGACTGCGATGTCGTGTTTGTTTGTCTTGCTGTCAGGCCTCCTATTGCTAACAGCTGTGATTCCCCCTGACAGGGAGACCGGTATTCTCAGAGTTCCTGCATCGTTTTAAGAGGACTCGATTTGGCAGACGTGACAGAATCTCCTTGCAATATGAGCGTAGCAGATTGTCTTGACATATTAGCGCACATTTCACTAGCATTCTTGTGGATGCATGATGCTACTGATGTTAGAACGACGTCATTGTCTCCCACTTGGCTTTTTTTTTTTTGCGATTGTGATACAACGCACTTATGTTGCCCACAGCAGGAGAGAGAAGAAGCAGATATTAGTTACACTGTGCATAAACACACTGTGTATAAACATAACGGAGGTCACATGTACGGTATTTCATAGCTGCTGGCTAATCAAGAAAAATCAAGTCTGATTCAACGATTCGATTAATCGAAGGATTGACCTGTAAAGTTAATCCTTCGATTAATCGCCTCCTGAGAGTGGAGCTGAATGGAAGGACGTGAGAAGAAACACGGAGGCGGAAGCAGAAGCAGGAACACATCAACAGGGACGGAGACGGGACGGACAGGGAGGCACGGAGGAGGAATGAGATCGCATAATTATGTGTTCGGGGGTTGCTGTCTGCTACGTCTGTGGTCGCTACCATGGCAACTTCATTAAAAAAAAAAAAAAAAAAAGCCCTAGGAGTCATCAGGGCATAAGGTTACTGCACTGAGTAAACAAGCACCCATGCAGTCAGGCGAACGGAGGGAACGAGGGGTGGTGGAAGAAAGGAAAAGGAGAGAAAATCAGTCGGACGGGGGGGAAATTAAAAGTGACCCGAGGACATAAAAACTGACATCAGGGATGACTTGAGAGTCTGCGTAGGTGGTAATGAGTGTTTGTCTGTCGTATGTAATTACCTAAATCTTCTGTGTGCCGCTGCTCAACACCCACATCACAGACCAGCCCCTCCCACCTCCTTCTAAGTCCGTTTTTTTTTTCTTTTCCTTCCCTTCTTTCAATGAGGACAATTCACTCGCATATAAACAGCCGCGCTCCAATTACCGCCAGCCTCTCGTTCCCTCCGTGGTCAAACCTCGCATTACTTTTAAACACTCCCCTGGGTGGGAGAGGAGTGCGCGCACAGACACGCGCAACCTAGCATAAATGCTTCAAAACTAGCCGGTACCCAGGAGTTCTTCTGGTTCTGAGGGAACAACCTACTCAGGTCCTGGTGCTGCTGGTGTTGAATCTTGTTTGTCCTCTAATTACACTAAAACACTTTGGCCATGTTGTCATACTGGACCAAGTGTTTGCTTTTCTCTTTGCCATCACTTTTTTTCGTGTCAAGACCTCCCCCAAAACCAAACAAACATGTATATTTCACTCACCCTTATCACCTCTGGGCTCTGCTGTATGAGGAGGGTCGAACCGGCATCTCTTGCAGCAGCATCAGCGGCGGCAGCAGATTCCGCGGCCGCGTCTCTGCCTGCGACTGCAGTCGGGATGGCGGGAGGCGGTGTTGCAGCTTCCGGTTCTGCCACAGGTGCATCCTCGTCTGAGAGCGTGGAGGGTTGCGCACCCTCCGGAACGAGGCTGGATTCCGGATCACTCTCAGCTGTTGAGGATTCAGCGGGCTCCTCTCTTGTCTCTGTTGTCACTTCTGCCGTGGATGATGGTTCAGTGGAGGCCGTGTCAGCTACTGGCTCAGAGTACACACCGAGAGGAGCTTCAGGTGCTGCCACAAGTGCCAGCGAAGTCAAAACTGCAGAGGATTGTTTTGGCGGTATCGCCGGGACCGTGGTGATGTCTATGGATGGGGCACTGTGACACTGCAGTGGTTGCGGGCTCTCTACCGGAGTGCCGGCTCGACTGGTGGTGGCGAGCGTGCCCTGCAAGAGCTTCATCACTTCCCGCTCCTTCCCACTGCTCCTCTCTGCACTCCCGGTGCTCCCCGCCCCAGAATCCACAAGCTCCTGGGCAAAGCTCTCGATGCTCTCCAGGATCCTCAGCAGCAGCGCTCCATCCTCCTCCTCACCCACCACCGCTTCACTGTTCTCCCTCGGCTGAGGGGTGAGGCTCTGCGGGAAACCTCTGGGGGCAGAGCCGTTCATGGACAGACAGGTGTCGTGCTTCCGCGCTGGGAAGGGAGCGACTTTCGGCTGAGCCAGGGCCTCGCCGGTGCTGGCCTGCTGGCTTCCGTCCCTCTTCCTGGTTTTGGCAGGAAGTGGAGGCTCGCTTTTCCTCGGGTGGCTCATGCTTTGAGACAAATTCTCCAAGTCCATCAGCAGCTTGTCGATGTCGTCGTTCCTGTGCGAGACAGCTCTGGCTGCTGGGACTTTTTGCGAGATGGTTGAGGGCCAAGCAGGGCTGATGCTGCTGGGCAAGCAATTTGTTGCACTGTGGTGAGGGTGCAAATGAGACAGGTGCTGTCCTAACGTTCCGTTTTGGTTGTGGGTGGTTTTTACACCATTCGTTGGGGTGTGTGTCTGCGGCAGGACTTGTTCTAAAGGCTTGTCCATGTCTGCTTCCTCCTCTTCGATATAAAGAGCCTCCATCGGGGATGCCGGAGGGGTCTGGGAGTACGGTGGCGTGGGGGAGGCGTGAAGAGGGGAGGGCGAGTGCGTCGGTGAGGATCTGGAAGGAGAGCATGTGATAGATGGAGGGGAGAGCGTGTGCTGCGTGATTGTAGGAGCATGAAGATGCTGCAGTCCATTGGGAAGCGGAGAAAGTCTGGATGGGGAGGTCTGGATGGGGTTGGCAATGCCGGAATCTGGTTTTAGAGATGAAGACGGAGATAAAATAGTAGGAGTGGAGGAGTGAGACGCAGCCTTTGGCAGAGGGGGCGACTGCACCACGTCCTCATAGCGAGGAGGTTGCTCGTTGCCAAATATGGGAGAGTACGGACCTTGCTGGAAGGAGTGCAGAGTGTTCACGAGTTCGGCGAGATCATTGGGACCACAGCCGGGAACACCGGAGCCTCCAAAACTTCCAAGTCCTTCCAGCTCCAGAGGAAGTTTCTTTAAGTAGGAGTTAAGTCTGGACATCACAGCGCGGTACACACTGTCAGGACTGGCTCCTCCATCCTCTTGACCTCCACCGGCCTTGCGCCGTATGCACTGCTTGATGATGTCTGTGCACTTCTTCAGGTCCTCGGAGCATTTGAGGAGAATGTCGAGGCAGGCGCGGATATCCTCCCCGCCAGAGCCTCCAGCACCCGCCTCTGCTTTGGTCTTCTCCAACAGGCGGGTGATCAGGTTCTCCTCTCCGAGGGTGTTGAGGTACAGCGAGGCCACCGTGTTCAAGCTTTGGTCCAAAGATCCGATGCTCGACAGGCTGCTCGTTGATCCTCCTCCGACCTTGGTGGCTGACGACAAGCTGCCCGTGCTCGACTTGAGCTTCGTCTCCTCAAGACCTCCGCCCTTAGCGGGCAAAAAAGGTGGCAGGTTCTCATCATTGGCGGCGACCGAGTCGCTTGTCCCGCCGCCATTTGTTGTCCCATTTGTGCTGACGCTGGCGCTGAAGTGGCCGTAGATGATGTCCAAGTCGGTGGAGCGGCGACTGAACGAGTCGGGACGGACTTTGCGACCTTTTCGGAGCGTCACGTGGCTAGAGGACGAGAGCCGGAGCTTGTCAAAGGAGAACTCTTTTATCTTACCACTCGCCAGGTTGATGGCCTCCTCGGTTATATCCTTGAGGCTACCCGACGAGCTCAAAGTCCCAGTGGAGCTGACCACACCAGGGGGCTTTTTACTGCGCCAAGGAGGGCTGTCCTCCCCTAAAGACAGGTTCCCGCTACTGCTTGCCCTTTCAAGACCACCATTGTACCCAATGTCCATGGTGAGACTAGTTTTCACGTGGTTAGGAAGCTGGTGAGCGACCACCGCACGGGAGTGCAGGGGCGAGTTGTTCGGGTCGACGTAAGGTGCAGGGTCCGGCGCAACCAGCAGTTCGGAACAAGTGCCGCGGTGCGCGACCGTACAGTCCAGTCCCTGGGACAGCGCCCCACATGGTCCAGAACAGTAGTGCACAGCGTGGGAGTGAGTGCGTCGGTCCACAACCACGCTGTTGTAGCAGCTCACGCTGCTCACAATCACACGGTAGGCTGCTGCCATGGTGATGGAAATCCCTCAGGGCACACACGGCTCAAATAATCTCAAAGTGTAAAGCAGAAACGATCAAGAAATCCCACTGGGTTGAAAAGTTCTGTTGAGGCTCTTTTTGTAAAGGCAAAAAAAGGGTACATCTCAGGAAAAAGAGAAATAATAGCCACCGCACAATAAAAGGAGGGAAAAAATGCAATCCACACCAACAAGGTCTGATCTGAGGCTCACATTTGAGGTTCAGAGCTTGTTTTCAGGCATGCAGAGGCAAAAAGGAAAGGGGGAAAAAAATCCTTGTCTGAAATCTCCGGGCCTTTTTAATAACAACAGCTGTAAGCTTCCTCCTCTCTCCACAGGCGCCGTCTCCGCTTCCTCTCTAACAGCAGCTCATTAGCTGCTAATGACAGCCACGGAGGAGGGCGACGGCAGAAGATCCAGCTGGAGTATCAGCCATCCCTCCAAACAAATAGCCACCAGGGGCCCAATCCGAGGCCGGCGAGGCCTTAACATTCCCCCACGGCTGGTGACCAGACGCTGGAAGAGGCAGCCTGAGGTCCTGGCTGGAGCCGAGATCCGCTCGTCCACTCCAACACAGCTGCAAGAATGGCAGGGGACCGGCCGCAGATGGCCGATTGCCACTTTCTTTCTCCGTCGAATGTGTGCGCCTCTCTTCCCTCCCCTTGCTGTCAACCATGTGTCAGAGGAAGCGTGTGATTCTGACGAGAGGACGCCACCTGCGAGTCAGCAGAGAGACGGGAGGGGGGAGGGTAGAGGGGATGGGGGAGGAAGAGGGACAGAGAAGGAAAAGGGAAGGAGAGAAAGTCAATTGCCAGGACCAGAAAGTGAATCTCACAGTGATGCCAGTCGTTTTGTAGCTTTAAGGAAAACATCTCCCCCCCCCATCATCAGCCTTAGATACACACAGATCACAAAAGGGGGACGGACTGTCGGCACGGAGTCGCGGTGGGAAAAAGAAAAAAAGGCGAGACAGCGCCGTCGTCATCACAGCGGGGCTACAAAAAGCCTCTGAGAACCCGAGACGCTGTTAAACATCAGCGGGTGTGTTACAATGAGGCGACGGCAGCTGCTTCTGAGACTCTCCCATTAAGTCCTCGCGCATATTGTGCTGTTGGTAAAAGGCTTTAATGCAGCCGACGCACAAAACAACATCATCTCGTTGGGATGGCTGCGAGGAAGGACGACGTCGGCAGCAAGATCTGCTCGTTATCCAAATCTGCCAGTGCCACGTCTGGATAGGTTTTATAGCTTAGTATAAAAAAGAAAGACACACAAATCATTCCAGACGTGGCAAAGCGTCGTCGATCAGCTGGACTGGTTCACTCGGTGTTCTCAGATGAGGCGCCAGCATCTGTAAAAAGTCTTTCAAACGGTTCCCACTGATCTCTTGAGGGGCACCCTGGACTTGTGGATGGACACGAATCCCAAACCTCCTGTGAAACCTCTTTTTTTTTTTTTTTGCGTAAATTCCTGTGGTTCTGTCACAGAACAGTAAAAGTCTGCAAACCTCTCTGTGCCATCAGATTCACGTTGAGTGTGTGTTGCTGGAATGTGTCAAGCGATTGGAGGAGGAGGAAGTTTGGATTGGCGACCGGGCCTTCAGAACTCTGAGGTTTGTATCAATCTCATTTCCCCCTGCAACTTTCCCCAGGGACATTCCACAGACCGGAGCGCCGCCAGCTGTTTATGGACACGGCACGCGGTTATTAACTGTAACTCCAGCAGCGTTGCGCACGGCTGGAGGCCGCGGTGAGCTCGACGCCGACGCCTCTCGCCCGGGAACTGGAGAGACCTGAACTCCAAAGACTTTTGGAGGTTTTCGGGACGTTCGGCCCGGCCCAAGACACCGGACAAAACAACAGACAAACAAATAAAGAAACCAAAAAAACACTCCACGCAGGCTCCTACCTGCAGTGGAGGAGTTCTCAACGCTAGCACAACGGACGCCTGAGCGACGTCTAAGCGGCTCATTACCAGTTAAGATAAACAGTTGGGACGTGTCATCAAATCCACGGTGCGAACAAAATTGGGGAGCGACGGGTCAGAGAGAGAAAAATAACAATGATTGGTGGGTTTGCCGGCGTGTTGGGGTGGGGGTGCGGAGGGGGCTGGGCCTGGACAGCACCTGGAAAAACAACTATTAAGGAGCTGTATGGAAAAAACAGACGGCCACCTAATCATCCACCCCGCCGACCCCTTCCTCCCAGAACAGCTGCCCGGCCGTCGGATCGGCCGCTGCGACGGGAAGCGACGCTTCCTGGCGATCTGAAAGATTCGAACCCGGAGTCCCCCCCCCCCAAAACCTCCCCCGACTCAGTCCTGTAAACAAGACGGCAACTAGGCCCCCCGAGTCTCTCCCCGAGTCACGCCCACTCGCCGCGGCCCGCACATGCCTCACTGACTGGCTGATTGATTGATTGCAGAGAATTAATAAGATAGGGAGAGAGAGAGAGAGAGAGGGAGAGAGAGAGAGAGAGAGAGACAGAGAGGGGCATTCTGTTTTTTCTGTCTGTGATTTAGTGGCAGCCAAAGTCGTTGGCCGGGCTTGGGGTTGGGGATGCGTTTTTTATGAGGCGGGCGAGCGGAGGATGCCGCTAGCCGAGGTGTCGGCTTACGACTTTAGCGTCAGTAAGGCGAAGCCCTCAGCCGTCATCGGCCGAGGCGCCTTTCGGGAAGAGAGCTCGTCTCCTCTGCGACGCCTGCAAGGAACCAGAGCGGATCTTTCAAACAGCGAAGGGCCGACCGGCTCGCTGACCGGCATCTCAGCTCGTTTCCAGTTAGTTTGTTCGCTAACTGGAGTGTGTTTTTACTGCATTAAATGCACAACGAGGGGGAAAATGGAAATACTTCAAAACACAGTCATTCCAAAGCCTTGTTCCTGCCTTGGCTCCTGTCAGCAAGCGCAGGCGGCGGGCAGAGAAGGCAAAGTGTCGACCTGCCGCTCGGGTTTATGAGCGTCCGACCGCCTTTTCCTCCCCTCCGCTTCCTGCTGCCGCCCACCCCACCCCCGCTGTTCCTCCCTCCTCCCCCTCCGTCCACCTAAAAGCGTCTTTCCTCAACGCGACCTTCACCAGGAAGCACTTAATCATCGGAGGCCGCCTCTGTCACAGCCTCCCGCTCCGGCCGCTAAACAGGGAATGCCTGGGAAGCCCAACGCCGCCTTTCTGCACACGCCTTTGTGTTTGGCATCGGTGTGTCTGTTTTCAAAAAACTGCTGCTTGCTCAAACCCCCTCCCCCTCCTCCCCGCCTCCACCGAACAGGGGAAGTGGCTCTTTGTGAATGAAGGAGGAAAGACCCGGAGAAAGGAACCCCAAACATGCCTCCGGGGGGAAGAGAGGAGGGCAGGCAGGCCCGCACTGGTCTGAGGACACACTGGCATCATGAAGAGCAGCAGGAGACTCTGTGTGTGTGTCTGTGTGTGTGTGTGTGTGCGTGTTGACACACGGCAAGAAAAGAGGGATTAATGGGGCTTTTTCTTCTCCGGGAAACACAAACACACACGCCGCTCTGGTTCCCTCCTCTGGATGCGACAGTCATCAGGGAAACCACTCGCCCGCTGTTTCTCACCGTCACTGCGGTTCTGACCCACTTCTCGTCTGATTTTGTGAATTATTTATCAGGGATTCCAAGTGCTGGAACCCCTGTGACACACACTCTCCTCTTCCCGAGGAGACAAACTTGTTCTGCAGCAACGACAGCTGGCTTCGTTTTGAGGAGACGGACGGCTCCATCTTCCGCAGGGACTTCATTCTGATCATACCGACTCCTGACTGGCGGCTGCAGCTCAAGTAAGACAAAGTAAAAAGAAATGAAGAGCGTACAGATGTTCTCGGAGTGAAAAAAAGAACAAACTAAAAAACAAAACTGAAATGAAACAATTCTGAAGTCACCGGCCGCCAGCGCCGAGGAAGACCCGCATGCATAAGGGTCTTCCGGGAGTCGGCAAACGATCCTCTGCTCTAAATTCCTCTGGTCTAATAGGGCCAGAGAGCCGCTTTAAAACACAGCAGGCTGCGACAAAACGCAGCGGGAGGCTTTTGGTGCCCGGCGGAAAACGAGGCGATAAGTCTCAGTTCCGCAGGAGCCTGGAGGGGATTTTGAGGGGTGGGGGGGGTGGGGGGGGGGTTGTTTATTAAAAAGAGAGAGAGAGTGAGAGAGACGGAGAGGGAGAGGGAGAGGGAGAGAGGCGATGTTGGGATGTAAACCAGACGGCGGTACACGAGCCAAAGACAAAAAACAAAACAAAGCAAGATACACTGGAGCAGAATCAGACGGGAGATCTGACACAATTAAGGATGAAGGACAAATAAGGTTCATTTGAAACAAAGTCTCACAGCCGCGGGCGAGGAGGCGAAGGCAACTCAGGTGCTGCCAACAAAAGTAGGGAGCGTGTCAGGTTCTCACACATCAGCAGAATCTCCAAAAAGAGTCTGAATAGTCTTTTTTTTTTTTTTTAATAATAAAAAGGGCACGAGTTTATCATAAAAAGCAAAGAGTAAATACCAGGAAGTGATCGCAGGCGAGCGAGTGTGTGTGTGTGTGTGTGTGTGTGTGTGTGTGTGTGTGTGTGTGTGTGTGTGTCTGCATCTGGCTGAAACTCGGGGTTCCTGCCACTTCAGTCTGCCAAATTCTACAGGGCTGGGACCAAACCCAGGCAGCCGAGAGCGCAAATCATTTAAATCGTGCAAACACACACACACACACACACACACACACACGTGAACATGAAAACCCATGCACGCACACACACACACACACAGTTGTGAATGACGAAACCACGTCTGCAGGCCCGGCGAGAGCAGAGCTCCGAGCTCCGAGCTCCAGGATGAAGCAGCAGTTCTTAGTAGGTCAGAGCGGCCGCGGTGGGAGATGAGCAGGATCGGCAGCGTCGGAGTCTCAGGCATTTTCTAACGTAAACACGCAGGCAGGAGACGCAGAGCAGGGGAAAATGTTGATTTAACGGCGTCGCGACTGGCATTTGTCTTAACGCTACGAAAGATTCCAACAAACGGCGACCGGGGTTTAAAAAAAAGTAAAGCAGAAAAAAAAAAATGTCTCTAGGACCGAGATGGAATCCATTTTTCAAACTGGATGAGACGTCTGGGGTCAGCTTACCCCCCAGTTATTGGGCTGTAATGTACTGTCGGGACACGATGGGCCTGAGTTATTTCCCCGACTCCGCTCCGCTACTTATTAATGTCGTTCACGTTTTACGAGCGGCGCAGATGTCGGAAGGGTTAGCGGGAGACTGAGGCGAGTCCCCCGGGGAGCCGCCGCCTGGATCGACCGCGCGGATCAATCGGGAGCCGCCGAGAATAAACTCATTGACCGCCTCCGACCTCGCGCCGCAGCCGGATCGAAATCCACTTCAGCTGCAATAGTTTTTTTTTTATATGTACTTTTAACCACAATGGACCTTGCGCTGTGTAATTAAAGTGTAATAACAATAATGATGCTTAAAAAAAATAAATAATAATGATAATAAAATGAGAAAGTTTAAACGTAAGACGCAGTTTGAGAGGGGCCACTTTGTGAGGCACAACGCTCGGCAGCCTGTCAGCGCAGACAGCCAGTCGGTGAGTCGGTGAGAAAAAAAACAGCGTCGGAATGTTGAATAAAAGGGATTTTAGTGACTTTGAACGCCACAAAAATACAAATACAGTGTGTTTGAGTTTCAGCTTATCTGCCTCTTATCTCCTGCCCACGTCCCCGCCTCCTTTGTATCGAGGGCTAGCCTGACCCCGGCAACACACACACACACACATGCACACAAACACACACACACACACGTGCGCACACATACTTCTTCACCTCCTGCAGCGCATCAGCTGTTCCCTCCCGCCCCTCCGTGCGAATGGCTCGGCACCTCATTAGGGGGCGAGACGGAAGCCCCACGCGCACACACACACACGCGCGCGCACACACGCGCGAGCACACAGACAATATTAACGAACGTGCGTCTCAAGGGAGGCGACGGCGGAAGAAGGAGAGGATGTTTTTGAGCCAGCGAGTCGATGAGGAAAAAGCAGTGAGTCACATCTTCTCTGGTCCTTGATGTCTCCTAGGTGCCCTTAAAAGGCCAGCACACACACGCACACACACGCACGCACGCACGCACGCACGCACGCACACAAACGATTGTGCCGTTCCAGTGCAGAGAGCAGAGAAGGAAAACACGCAGCCAGTGCGCAACACTGTGCACCACATGAGACCTGGATGATGAAAAGCTGGCATCCACTTCAAAAAGTTCCAAACCTGCACACACACACACAGACACACACACACACACACACACACACACACACACACACACACACACACACACACACATAAAAGCTTAAGCACACACACTTATTCTGCACACAACGTGAGCTCTGCACAATTGCAGAAAGACAAACAGTGTGCAGCGAGACCTCACATTAATAAACATGTTTATCTATAGTCCATTCTCTCGATCCTGCATAAAGCTCCACATTCAGACACACACACACACAACACACACACACACACACAGACACACACACACACACACACACATCACGGATGATGTCACTTGTTCTTTTAGCACCACTTTGCTGATTTGCAGCAGACTCGACACACAAACTCGCACAGGCCTCAGACATTACAAATGCACAAACTGCAGACTGTCACACAGGGACTGCAGACACACAAATACATATTTTTCCAGCGTGCACAGACGAGATGACCTGGATTTTTTTTTGTTGTTTTTTTGTTTTTTTTTGGGCTGCCGGTAAAGAGTTTGTTCCTGCTGCCACCGACAAAACCAGAGCCGGAGGCGGTCGGGCCGGACCGGCGCGAGCAGATGAAATTATTAAACCGACGGATAAAAACGCTTTTAGTTTGAAATCAATCAGCCTTTAAGCAGAGTAACACAATAGAGTTCCAATTGGTGGAACAATGATGTCTGAGTTTAAACACAAAGCTGAAAGACGAGCCGAGTCTGAATCAATGCAGCCGCAGCAAGCAGCAGCAGCAGCAGCAGCAGGAGCAGCAGCAGCAGCAGGAGCAGCAGCAGCAGCAGCAGCAGCAGCAGCAGCAGCAGCAGGAGCAGCAGCAGGAGCAGCAGCAGCAGCAGCAGCAGCAGCAGCAGCAGCAGGAGCAGCAGCAGCTTCGTCCTTTTCTCGAGAAAGGCCTGCGATATCGACGGCGCCCCATTGGCTGCTGGTATATTTAGGCAGGCTTGAGGAGAAGGTAGCGTCGAGGCTGGAGACCTTGCAACTGGTGGCTCACAGGCTCGAACCAACACACCTCTCGTTGGTTGGTTGGAGAGCTCGGATATCCTGCAAATCACAACCGCTGCAAGGCAAAAGAAATGAGGCAATACCTTAAAAATGTTGCTGAGAAAAAGCTTATTTTAAAAAAAAAAAAAGAAAAAGAAAAGACTAACTTCGAGATACTAAAAGATGCATCTTTGCTTCCAATCACACAATTAGGAGACAACTCAACCACACGCGCTAGCAGAAGCCGCGTGAAAAGCTTCTTATTGTGACTCTGCACCAGTCCAAACACATGCGGGATGGTTTGTGGCCTGTTGGATGGAAGCTGCATCATGAGGTGTTTATATAAGAAGACAGTGGAGAGACGTCCTTCTGTCTTTCTTTCTCTCTTTCTTTTTTTTTTTTTTACATACATCCATATAAGAGCATGTTTAGACTGGAGAGTCACAGCGAGACTAACTAGTCTGAGAGCTTTCTGCGTCAGTGTGTGTGTGTGTGTGTGTGTGTGTGTGTGTTTGTGTATGCATGCACACTGCTGTCCCTGTCCATCAGAGGGTCATATGAGGAGCAGATTAGGGTTTCTGGTCCTCAAACACCCCTAGACCGCCCCCCCTCTCACCGCCTCATCGTCATCGTGCTCTGCGAACCTCACTGACTCACCCAGCAGCCGCCGCCGCCGCCGCCACCGCCACTGACCGCCCGGCGTGCAAAACTCACCACATCTAATTCAGGACGACTCTGGTCCAAGCTTATCACGTTCGTCATCCCGGTTGCATCCCATTGCCCCGCCCACCCGACCTCTGAACCAGTCAGACGTTTGCTGACTGATGATACTTTGAATTAATAAGCCTGTGATTTTGCCGTCAGTGCAGCAGAACTTTTTCTCATCATCCTTTAGATCGCCCGCCGTGTTGAGCTCCTCCAATCCCGCTCTCCGTCTCCCCTCGGCCCACCCGACTCCCGGATGCGACTGATTTCTGCAGCAGCGCGGCGTCTGACCACCCTGTAATCAGGGTTTCCATGATGTGCGGCGGTAATCCACTTCATCCCTGTTATTAGCGGATTCTATCCGCCTCCTCCTGGATCCTCGCTTGTCCGCTTCCCTCGCACTCGGCCGGTTCTCATGCACAACGTTGCTGCGCATGCATGCAAAGAAGATTCCGATTTTCATTTTTTAATTAAAAAAAAACAAAAAAAAAAACAACCTCATCGTGAGAAGAAAGCAAAAAAAAACTGGACGAATCGAATGTCTGTAGCTGTTTAAAAAGCAGGAAACAGTCAGGAAAGAAGCTAAATAGCGGGTAAATTAAATGAACTTCCTAATAGCATAGTTGCCGAAGTCATATTTGAACATTTTCGGAAAAACAAGAAAAAACTAATTTTTTAGCAAGCACGTTGGTATTTTTTTCAGATTACACAATTTGGCCAAAAAAATGACTTAGGCAATAATGCTATTAGGCTAACAATATATTACTTTTCAACACCAACACGGTGGCCAATTAAAAAGTCCGCTGCCGCTGACACAAGGTGAGGAGGGAACCTCCGCGCGGCGTTATTGCTAAAACACAGTTCAGTCTACGACTGGCTTTTGGCCCAAAATGCAGTTCCTGCCTTCGCCTGCCGGTGGCTTTGATAAAACGTTTTCACAAGCCGACCAAAAAACAGCTTTATAGATTAAAAAAACAGGAAAGGAGCCTCCTCCCCACTTTCATCTACTAAAGTCATGGCTGAGCGGAACCTCAGCTGAGGGAAAAGGCGGTGGTGGCGGCGGCGGCGGCGGCGGCGGCTGTTTAAGTCGCGACATTGAGATCTGTCGGCAACCAAATGACTTCTGGGCTTCATTACAGCAACAAAGAACTCGGAGCTCATTTACAAGTCAGCTGTACAAATAAATACATCACACAAACACCAGGGAGGGCCGCAGGAATACAAACACACAACTCTGCTGCTGCTGCTGCTGCTGCTGCTGCTGTTTGTCTCTCTCTCTCTCACACACACACACACACACACACACACACACACACACACACACACACACACACACACACACACACACACACACACAGCTACCGGGTTATTTCCCTCCCCCAGTGTTTGGAGTCTATTCCTGGAGTTTGTGCTCGCGACCCTGCCGGTCACTGCCACACGGTCAAATGTCCGGCTGTCTTTTTAAACTCTGGGGTCTAAAATGTGCGCACATGTTTTTGGCTCCTCGCTGAACGTGATCCGCGGGGACAGAATGCGCTGCTGTTGTTGTTGTTGTTGTTGTTGTTGTTGTTGTTGTTGTTGTTGTTGTTTACCAGGTGTGGGCTGTATCAACACAGGCAAACCTTGGTCCAAAGAAAAAGTGTAAAATTCTAAAAGTAACGTTACGTCTTAGGATGTAATAATGCAGCCACTTTCTTGCAACCGTTGCCTGTTCTGGTGACCCTGAAGCTCGCCGAGTCGGTGGAAAAGGTTGGTTTTGCTTTTTCAATGCGCCTACACCACATCTCTAATTTCTTCTGTAATTCGGCTGCAATTCATCTTTAATCCCATCTTTGGAAGGGCGTTTGACTGTCAGGCTTTCTCGGATGGCGACGACCGACTCTGACAGCCGACGCTGAGAAGGCAAAAACAGACGTCAAGTGAGACACCGAACACAAATCAAGTCAAATCAGCCGTTTCAGTTCATCATCAACTTCAAGCAGTCAACTCCTCTTTGTGCAACTGCCACGACGTGGTTTCGTGGGTTCATTTTTTTTTTAATCGAGCTCAGCCGTTTCAGACGTCGACTCGGCGCGTTCCCATTGGCTCGCCCGCAGACCGTCAGCGCCAAGTGCACTCGAGCTCCGGTTGGGATGCGGCTTCAGCCGAGCGTGTGGCTGCGGCTCCTCGGGGCTTCGGGGTCTCAACTCCCTTTTTAACGAGACGCGGCTCCCTCGGCAGAGCTAAAGTTGGCAGAGTCACGTGCACGTGCTCACGTGTCTCCAGGTACGTATGGAGGGAAACAGGGCTGGTGGGACTAAAGGTCATTGTTGAGTCTCAATTGGCTAAATGTCAAACGCTGCTCAGCGCGAGGGCGACGGGATAATTGGGATCCTGTCGCAAAGATCCGCTTTCGTTGCCAACGCAGGAAACAGAACCAAATGAAAATGTCTCTGCGGCGCGGCGAGAAGCAAACGCATCCATATTCTAGTTCCAGTGACCTTCTGGTGGGCGGCGGATGTAGCCAGGAGCTAGCAGAGCAGCAGCGATCCGAAGCAACCGCAGTGCTCGTTTCATCACTCGGCTTCGCTTGCGTCCGGAGCCGCTGTAGTCGCTGTACGAGATCTTGATTCGACCCCGAGACTGAGGAATCAGGCTCGCTTCATCAAGTCCCCATTGTGTGCATTTTAGAAAAAATAGCGAGGCGGGAGCAAGAACGTCCTCGGAGTTCACGCATGATCGTTGCCAGGTTCAAGTGTTGCACAAAGCCGAGAAATATCTCGGTCAAGAGATCAAATACTGACTCGTCGAACAAACGGCCCTTTAGTCACGACGCACCTTCAGTTCAGTGGAATTTCTAAGAGACTCGTACGAGCAAAACAAATTGTGATCAATGTTTGATGGAACACGGCAATGGAATTTCACATACAGGCATACGGGTACATAAAAGAAACTTTTTTTTTTTAGTTTTTGTCATACTTTAGAAAAAACATTTTTTTTAGTTTCTACACTGGCTTGTAGCAGAATGAGAACAACACCCCAACCACTGTCACAGCACACCCTATAGGCCAAACGCTATAAAATACAACTATGGTTGCCTGCCCGGCACCTTGTAGGCACAACTTGCCTGTCTTTAATCTTCGGTATTTCTTCCTCATCAACATCTTCGGCTTCTTGGTATCGTTTATATAAATACTGAGCTAGCTAGCTAGCTAGCTTGCTATAACCAGCCAGCCAGCCAGGGGTTGATGCTATGAGGAATAACCTAAAAAATTAGGCCTGCTTTCACAAAAAAGGTACTGGGCAGGCGACCAAAACCGGCAATTACACCCAATGAAGTCAATAAGTATGGACTTCATTGTATCAGTATCAGTAGAAACAATAGTGGAAACTATTTTGAAAACATCATTTTAAGGTAAGCAAAACTGCCCAACGTTGCTTTCAGCGTCACTTTTAGCGTTCATTGAGCGACGACCGAAAACGGAGGCAAAGGACGGCAAAAAGAAAAGGAAAGGAGAGTCGGGGGGGGAATAAAACTGCGAAAAACAAAACAGAGCCCACGTAAAGTGACTCTAAGTGGCTGCAGAAAGAAATGAGCCATCACAGCAGAGCGACACAATGAGACGGAAAGAGTTTGTTTGTGCAAATACGTTGTAAAAGTGGGTTTGGTCTCAGCAGAGATTGAAAGTAAATATAGAAATTTTTGCCTTCAAGTGTACAGGCTGTATTTATGGGTGTTCACTGCGTCTCTGTGTGCGCGTGCGAGTGTGCACATCTGTTAGTAATATGGCAGCACAATGGCAAAGATTTACTACATGAGCTAACCCAGAGTACAGCTTATTAGACTGCAATAATGTCAAGCCAGGGTTTAACGGAGAGTCGAGGAGGGGTCGGGTGGGTTGTGTGGGGGGGGGGGGGGGGGGGGGCGACCTGCCTCCTCCGCTGTCATCACGCACACACACACACACGCACAAGTTTACACAAGCACACATGCTGCGTTTCTCGTCAGGCTGCCCAAAGCGTAACAAGTACTGCCTTCCCTTGTCGGGCAACGTATATTATATATGAGGAAAGTATCTACCCTGGGGTAACACACTCACTCTCTCCCTCGCATTCTCTCTCACACACACACACACACACACACACACACACACACACACACACACACACACACTTTGTTCCTGTCTTTCTAAAGCACCTGGAGGCTGAGAAAAACAACAGGACCTCAGGTTACATCCCAGTGTGTCAGGAGCACAAAGACAATGGGCCGCAGCAGCACATTATGACTCACCGCGCCACACACATATGTACACACGCGCGCGCATACACACACGCACATGCGCGCGCGCAGAAAGCGGCGCAGAAAAGAACATTCCCTCATTAGCGGCGGGGCAGGGCGGCGGTTCAAAGGCGGTGAGGGAATGTGGGCCGGCCACTGCGACTCCGACTGGCTGCGAGCCGGGAACAGCACGCTGACTAATGTCACAATTTATCACACTAACACACTGACCAATCGCCTGGCAGGTCTCACACATGCACGTGCGCGCGGGCCCCCGACCGGGCCAAGGGTGATGTCAGTTTTGGACTGTTGGACCATGAGTAAGCGACGGAAATTTTTTTAAAAAAAAGTTTAGCAGTTAATCGAATGAATTAATTAACTTGCTTTGATTGACTTGAGTTTTTTTGTTTTTTTTTAACTACAACAACTACAAAATACAAGCCAAATTGGTGAAACCCCATTAAAAAAAAATTGGCAACAAAAAAACATTTTTTTTGAAAATCGGTTAACAACCTTGACATTCAGATTAAGCAAAATATCCAAACAGGATTTTGCCACGGTGAAAATGAATGCCGACATGGCCGGTCAGCTGTTACTGCTCCGAGGAAAGTTTCCATCGCTGGCATCTCGTGCAGAGAATGCAGACTTGCAGACAGGATGCCGTCATGGGGGAAAAAAATTAAATTAAATTAAATTAAACTGTGAGCACCGAGCTTCTGTCGGAGCGGCTCGTGCACTTTCTTCCTCTGCAGGACGGTTCGCTCCGTCCTGCAGAGGAGCTGGAGGGAACCAGGACATCATCTTCTTCATATCAGCATCATCTACACCATGATGATGATCATCAACATCATCATTTAGTCGATGAGAAGGTTCAGAAGGAACACACACACACACACACACACACACACACACACACACACACACACACACACACACACACACACAAAATCACACACAAATCCCTTGTACATGTCGTGCTACGGCACTCGAGTAAATATTCCGAAGTGTCATGAGTCACATCCCAGAACTTCATGTCAGCGTCTGTGAATGTTGCTGTAATAACTGAGAAGGAGGTCGACGCCATATCGAAGTTCGACTTTTTTTTTTTTTTTTTTTAACATCAGCCGCTCATAAATACTCTAAACGTAAAGCTACGTGGCTCACGGCCAAGTCAGGCTATAAAACAGGAGCTGGCCGTAAGGACAACCCCCCAAATCCCCAACTCCCCCCCCTCGGTCTCCACCACCATCTGAATTTTCCGGCGAGCGTCACTGAGCCGCTGGCAGTCTCGGCAGGCAGGCAGGCAGACGCGCAGTCATCGGCGAGACGCTCTGCCAACCCCTCCAACCTCCGTGTCCGCACATCTGCCGGCTATTGCACGCGCATTTTGCGAAGAGGGAGCGCTTGCAGCAGCGGAGGTTTGCAACTCCCTCACACACACACACACACACACACACACACACACACACACACACACACACAAAAGCCGCGAGCATTCAACGACCGAACCGGCGAAAAGAAGGGGGGGGGGGTGGGGGGGGGGGGACAGCTGTAAGGATTCATCCCATTATGTCCAAGCACATGAGAAGCTCTCTCATCTCTGGTTTATTGGTTCGGAGACGGCCGGCACCTGCCTGCAACAGATGAAACTGTTGCGTAACTTATTCCCGTAACTAGTAATTCGATGTTTAACTGGATTTATTTTTTTTAAAATTGGCTTGAAAAACAGAGTCCAATTCTGACGGCTGATCTGTTCGGTTGGCAGCACGAGTCGATTTAACTGAGGGAGCTGCTGGGTCGCAGCAGGCGGAGCAAAACTCCAAGAAAAAACACACTTTTTTTTTTTACGTCTTCCGCTACTTCACCACAACGTGGCGTGTTAGATTTGTTCGCAACACAGCAATTTCTGTCCGGTGTCTTGTCAGTTGTCAATCTCCCTTTTCAGGCGGCGCCTTTTCACGTCAACAGTCAACGCACATACGCATGCGTGCACACGCACGCTCTCCTGATCCCCGGGGATTAGACTCCTCCAGTAACAGTGACAGTGAGACTGTTTGGACCCTTTGAAGTCGGGAGTCGGTAAAACCTCTGAGAAAAAAAGTGCCTCAGAGGCCTTCAGCCTGACTCCGCCCTGCGAGTCGGCAACTTCCTGTAAGAACCTCATTAGGCACGTCAAGAGGGGACGTTCTTGTTGCAATAATGATCTACTCAGAAAGCACCGGACCTTCAGTTCGACCTTGAATCCGCCGTCCCCTAGGGAAGTATTTCAGAGACGTCCGTCTGAGGAGATCTCCTCAATACTCTTTTTTTTTCCAACCCTCTCATAGGATTACAGTCTCAAAAAGGAGATGTTGTGGCCATTTATTTATTTTGGGAGAAAATAAGGCTGTCGATCAAGCTTATGGGGACAGAAAGAGAGTATCAGGCACTTGACAATTTGAAGGGGAGGAGGGAAAAATACACAAACTTGAGATAAAAACACTAACTGGGCAACAAAAAAAAAATCACAATTCCTGCCTAAAGAGTAGCAGGGCCACTTTCATGTGGCCTTGCCGGAGACTAAAAGCAGAGAGGAGTTTCCATCCACTTCGTTCTGCAATCCATCATCGTCTCTTTGGCTCTTAAAAAGGGAAGACGGGTGGAGATGGAGATGGACGGGGTAAGAAAGAATAAAGAGACGATCCTTAAAGGGGCAGAGCCGTGAGAAAAGTGTTTGCCGCCGCACTATTGGGAGATCAGTACGCTGCATGGGTGTGTTGCAAAAGTGAAGGGTGTTGGGAGAAGAAGAAGGTGGAGGAGGAGAAGAAGAAGAAGAAGAAGAAGAAGAAGAAGAAGAAAAGGATTTCTGCGCCATTAAAAAGCATCTGACTCAACTTGTTCTAGTTGGTAATTAAGAGAAACGCATCGCTGCTGATTATCCTTCCGAAATACCCACAAAACTAACCTTTGTTTTTTTTCTCTTCGCCGTCCCCACTAAAAAACATTTCAGGAGCAAAATAGAATTTGCAGCGGCGGATGTCATTATCTGAGCCGGGTGACTTGTCACGAACTAAATATAAACCTGGTGAAAGGGAGAAGGAAGGAGGAGGAATGAGGAGAACGAGAAGCCGCCTTAAAAAAAAAAAAGAAGAAGAAGAACAACAACAAATTCCCAGAGGAGCGACGAAGGGAAAACAATGGAGTGAAGAGCCAGTTGGTCTGCGGAGGTTCTCAGTCGTGAAAAGGTTCTTCACCAACAAAGGGCCGTCTGAGTCGACTCAAAGTTTCACATTTGACCAACGATTTAATGGCGTTCCCCGTGGAAAGTCTTTGACCTTTTTCCTTTTCTTTTTTTTTTTGTTGCCCGTGCACGTGTTTGTGTGCTCTGGCTCCGGACCTGTGGGAGTGGACCGATCACAACAACACAGTCCCCGCTGAATCCCTCCCTCCCTTCCTCCCCGAGGACCCCGGGCGCTGAAAGGTCCCGCTGGCTCCCATGAGTCCCGAGTCCCACGCAGCCCATCGCCGCTCCGAAATCTGTGTCGCTCTCCGGCATGAAGCTCAACAACAGCCGCAAATAGACCAGTAAATCAGCGCTTAATCACAATGTGACTGTGAACGAAACGGCGTAATTGCACACATGGGGCCACGTCTGCGTGTGTCACGCATAAAGGCAGCGAACAAGCTCAAAATCTTGCATCTGGAGACGTTTAAAAAAAAAAAGGAAGAAAAAAAAAAGATGGAATGGCAAAGTGTGGGATTGTATTCTTGTAAGTGCAGCTACTTTTCTCCTTGTGGCGTGTGGTGTTGATTTATTTATTTATTTTTTTCAAACTGTGCATCCAATACAGCTTCAATACAGAAGATAATGTCGAAAACAGGATGGATGTGAAGTGAGGAAAACTGGGAGGAAAACTGTGACTTTACTCTCACTTTGAGTACAGTTTCGAGCTCCCACCCTGCAAAAAAAATAAATAAATAAATAAAAAGCCTGGAAAAATATTTATTCCCCATGTGTTACTACGCCTGTCGACTCCTGACTCAGCGAGGGAGCGCCATCTGTACACGTAATCGAACAAATGTGTCCGAGTCTTTCTGCCGTGCGTCTTTAACTAGAAGACTTACATTAAAAGAACAGAACACACACACACACACACACACACACACACACACACACACACACACACACACACACACACACACAAGAGAATAACACCAAACCTTACAATTAGGACCAGACGGCCGCTGCAGCGTCAGCGCCTCGCGGCCAGCGGCTACACACCGCAGGGCTTCACAGAACTCCTGCCAAAGAGCCAATCGGGAGTGAAAGCGAAACAATTGAGTTCTGTTCCATCTTATCTGGTTCTTCTCTTTATCCGGGTCTTCTCTCCATGTGGAAAAAGCAAGATGAGCCTGGTTAAAAAAAAAACAAAACAAAACAAAAAAAACCTGTGGGAGGTTGGCAAGAAGGAGGAGAGGGCTGTTTTTACAGGTGAAGCCTTTGGTTGTTCTGGCAGAACAAAGACCTCAAAGGGAGCGAAGACGGTCGCAGGACGCAGGTGATGCGGCTCCGACGAGCCCGGCAGCCTTTGACTCGCCGCTGTTCAAACACGAAGCATGCTGGATGACTTCACCCATGAACCAGCGTCGGTGATATCAGACTACCGCATCTCCCTGACACACACACACATATATATATATATATATATATATATATATATACACGCACGGACGATGATACGCCGACACCGACGATGACATCATGCGCAAATTTATACCAGCAGTTATCTCAAGGACGCAGGAACGCCGGGCCGGTCCTCCATTCCAGAACACGGAGGAGTGGGTGAATGTTTTGAGCTGCGTAAATCCAGCAGCTGAGTGACTGGAGTTTTGTTTTGAGTTTTTGGCGTTTAGCCCCCGACAGGCTGGTGATAAGGCACCAGGAGCAAAAATGGATAAGGGATGGAGAGGGATAAAAAAATTTAAAAAAACAAAAGGGGAAAGTGTTGTCAGGATTTGCCTCGACAGATCTGAAGCCGGAAGACAAAACAAGGACGAAGCCGAAGATGCTGAGGAAGCCCGGAATCCTTTCTGCAGGTAACATCTGGCTGTCGCAGAGAGGGAGTCTTCCTGGTTGGAAAGGAGGGGGAGGGGAGCTCAAGATCTCTCTGCACCCGAAGCCTTGTCAAGAGCGATGTCATCATTTCGGGTGAACTAATCCTTTAAAGTTGGGAAAACTTTTGCAAACCTCCAGAAGTAAGAACTCGGCTTTGCTGAGCGGCGACGCCTCAGGGGAGGATCGTCAGACAGAGTCGCTCTCGTCTGTCCGTCCGTCCGTCCGTCTCACAGCAGGGATCCGGCGCCTGTCTGTCCGTAACCACGGCAACCGCACAGCTGCAGCCTCTCGCCGTACAAAACCAAGAAAAAAGACAAACGGAAAAAAACATCCGACTGGGAGAAGGAAAGTCGCGTGGCGAACAAAAGGCGCCTTTGTTGGGGGGTGTGGGGGGGGGGGATCAAGTCGAGGACGGAGAAGATGAACAGAACGGTTCGATATGTCGCGCTCACGCTTCGCGCCCGCTCGTCTTTTTTTGTTTCTTTCCCCCAGCGGTTACGCCGAGTTGAACGCATTAATCGCAACCAGCAGTGGCCGTGAAATCTCCCAGACTTACCCGGGACTCCTCCTCCTGAGACAACGCCGGCATTTTTACGAGGCGGAAATGAGGCGAAAGGCGGCGTGAAAGCGGGACGAGGAGAGCGTAGCATCGGGATCAGTCAGACCCCGCCGACCGCAAACAGCCCCAACATCGGCTTTTTCCCGCGGATCACGTGGAGGACTTAATCCACCTGGCCGAGCAGGAAGCAGGTAACGGGGCTCGACAGCGGCGAAGACCGGCGGACTCGAGTCGAGTCGCTGAGCATTTAAGCGGAGGGAATCCAATCATTTGTTCACGGGAGGATTTCCGAGCGTGAAAAGGGAAAATCAGACGTGGGGGGGGAAGACGCTCCGGGTGAAGATGACAAGTGCCTGCACACTCTATCATGGCCAGTAGAGGGCGAAATCACAGCTGGCAAACAAAACAAAATTTTAATTCCTGTGCAATTAAAACAAACAAACACTTCCATTATTTCTGACTGGACTATTTTAAAAATAATTTTGTGGGCAATTACTCAAAACAGCACTTTATTGCTAGGTCAACGCACACATAAATTGTCCGTCGTAAACATTAGCTAGCGACGAGCCCTGTCCACTGTTTAGGCCTTCGCAAACGATTGCATGACGAGCAGAGGAACAACTTGGCCTTTTAGTTGCGTCTACATATGCAGAATGAGATGTGTTAAAAAAAAAAAAAAACGTTCAAATTGGACGGACGTGTCGCCACGAGGCTAGAAAGCAAAACGACGCTGCCTCACGTCTGCCAACACGTCGCAGTCGCGGCAAATTGGCGTGAGTCCAGCTTGGGAGCGTTGACCTTGTTTCCACCAATGGGCTCTGCTTCCAGTGTGAGGAGCGCTGCAGGGACCCCCCCCCCACATCAGCTGTAGGTCACTAGATGAAGGTCGCCGCCCCCCCCCCCGGCCGCCACCGCCGCACTACCTCCTATGGCCACCAGTCCTCCGTCGCCACCAGTGGAGCTTCTCCAGTGGCTTCAGGCTGAACAGAGAGAGAGCAGCAAGGTCGCTTGCAGAGGAAGAACCCTCCTCCTCCTCCTCCTCCCCCTCCTCCTCCTCCTCCACATGTTAATGTAGTTACTGCAACAGCCTCCACTCTGGCCAGGGACTCCGGCTGGCATAACAAACAGGAGCGACGCCTGAAATAGACTCTCCACATTTCCCAGGCTGCGGCGGCGGCATTTCCGCTGGAAAGTGAAATTCCCAGCGACGGATCAAACGGTTCGCCCGCGTGTCTCCTCCACTCTGCCTCCCCTCTCCCCACCAGCTTTTTCTTTTTTTCCTAGCAGCTCCGTGTCAGTTGGGTTTCCCTGCAGCAAATCCCCCCCCACGTCTCCTGTCACGTCTCTCTCTCTTTCTTTTTTCCATTTTTTTCCCCTTCCCCACTCTGCCTTTCTCCCACTGTGTCCCGTGTTCCTCCTCCTCCTCCTCCTCCTCCTCCTCCTCCTCCACCACCTCCTCCTCCTCCTCCACCTCCTCCTCCTCCTCCTCCTCCTCCTCCTCCTGCGGTGGAGGCACTGAGACGGATGGTCTGCCCGCACTGACCAGAGGAAAAGCAGCGGCAGGCCTCCGCCGTCCAGTCGGCCTCGTCTGCTTTACAGCTCAGGATATTGCACCTCACGGCCGCTGCGGGCAAACACGCAGACTCTCCAGCCTGATGAGGTCTGGCTTTGCCTAGCAACCTGCCTCACATGTCTTTCTCATCTCTCTCACTCACTCAATTTTTTTTTATACATATACATATATATATATATATATATATATATATATATATACACACACATATATATAGATATATATCTTGCATTATCTGAAATTGCATTCTGCCGTTTTGCACTTTTGCTGCAGAAGAAAATATTTTCAGCCGCCCTGTTTCCATATTAAAATCCTGCAGAAAGCGCAGAAGATATCGTTGATGGTGCGCGCAAAAAAACCCAAACGCGCATCGCGATTTCCATGCCAGATGTTAGCATGAGCTAGCACGATGACGCCATTGGTTTCCGTCCCTGCACGCTTGTTCGTTTGTTTGCTTGTTTGCACTGTTACATGTGACATGGTTCGGCATGCAGGGACGGTTTCTCCTCTCCAAACACGCTCCCTTGGCCTCGTCCTCCGCGAGAGGGTTGCAACACAAAGACGGAGCGACAATCAGAAGGACGCTGAGGAATAAAGAGGAGACGGCAACAATATTTTTAGCTCCAGAAGACCCGTTCGAGTCCCGAACCCATGGCCAGGAAGCGAAAAAACAGATCCGAGACCGTGAACGGTGCTGTTGGCTAGTTAGCCGCTGTCTTTCTTCTCTCTTGGCAAGTGCACTGGAGAAACGCCTGGTTCCGATTCAAACATCTCCGCGCGTGTGTTTGCGTGCACGTGCATGCGTGCGTGCATTTTAGAGTGCACAGTTCGGAGAGGAGTGGGGGGGGGACAAAGAGAGCCAGTGTGCGCGGCCGAACACAATCAGCCACTCAATGGAGAACCATTAACTCATCGCACACAAACGCACGCACGTACACGCGCACGCACGCACGCAAATTCCAGTCCGCGGTGACATTTGGAGCCCCGGCCGGCCAATCAGCAGGCTGTTTACCGCCAGCAACAAAGGAGCCAGTCAGTGTGGCAGCAAAGCAGGATGGGATGAAGCGGGTGAATCAAGTACGTCACACACACACACACACACACACACACACACACACACACACACACACACACACACACACACACACACACACACACACACACACACACACACACACACACACACACGAAATGGACCACTTTGGAAAACACTTGCGTGTCGGGTTTGATTCCCTGCACACGTATGAAGCGTCGCCTTGAAAACAACTTTCACGAACGACAAGAGCGGAACGTTTAGGTTCAACTCGTTCATTCGGCCCCCGGCACTGAATGAGATCATTTGACAAAAATCATTAAAAAATCATTCAAATTAAATCCCCATTTCTCAAACAGCCTCTTTATTTGCTGGGAACTCCATTCAAACCAGAAGACAAATAGACGATTTCAACCAACGGCGCCGCTGAGAAGAGGAGGTCAAGTCTTATTTTCTCACCCGCAGGTTTGTGTTAAAACACTTTCGCGACTTACCTCGCCAGCAAAAGGCCAATTTTCTCCAAGTGTAAAAATCACATCAGCGGTCTCCTAGTATTTCATTAACGGCCTCTGCGATTGGCCAAAGCTGTTTTACGCCACTCAGGGAGGAGATGATCGCAGCTCGTCACCGGTCCAGCTCGGCACCTCCACACGCAATAAGATTCTAAGAGTCTGACAGCACCGTCACTTACCGGCAAACAACCTAATCCAACCCGCCCCCCCCCCCCCCTCCACCTCCCCCCCCCCTCCGGCTACAGCAGATTTGCGGTCGACCGCAAAGCCAAAAAAACACAAACAACAGAGGGAAGCGGTTCCAGCAGGGACGGAGAGAAGTATCGAATGAAACCAGGAATACGCATCGTGACTTAAGGGGGGGTGGGGGGGCGAAGGGAAAGGAGCAAAACACGGCACTTCACACACACACACACACACGCGCGCGCACAAGCACGCACGGGCACACTCACACTTCTCACTAACACACTCACACTTTCCCTGTCACGTCTTCATTTTTAGCAGCCGGCAGCGTTACAACGGAATATGAGACGACCACCCACACACACACACACACACACACACACACACACACACACACACACACACACACACACACACACACACACACACACACACACACACACACACACACACACGTGGACGCGCACATATGCTGCTGGGAAATGTGAATGACTGTGTCACTTCAAGTGCCGCGAGGAGGCTAAATACAATAGAGCCTTGTGCTGCACACATGAATAACTCACAGCTTTTGTGTGTGTGTGTGTGTGTGTGTGTGTGTGTGTGCGTGCGTGTCTGCGCGTCTATGAGCCCATGTGTGTGTGTTGCACAGGGTGGTGGGTGTGTGTGTGTGTGTGTGTGTGTGTGTGTGGGGGGGGGGAGGCAGCCAGCCACATAAATCACACTCGGAATCAATTAGAGGGCATAAATGTGAGAAGTCCTCCTGCAGCCTGGCACACAGTTCTGACGGCGGCTTGATTACAGACCAGGCCACGCCCCCGCGACACCCAGACCTAAACACACACACACACACAGGGCATGCCATGGAGTAAATTAGTAAATACGTACATAATAATTAAAGCCTCCTTTAATGCGCTCACCTACAGTAGCTGTCAACAACACGGCGTCAGCAACTTATCCCGACGTGTGTGTGTGTGTGTGTGTGTGTGTGTGTGTGTGTGTGTCTTTCAGACCAAACACACCTTTTTGTTAATTTGCTATTGCATAACACTGTTTTATTGAGCGCACTCCTGTCGTGTCTGCACTCGTCTTCCTCCCAAGCTATCAACGTCCTTTTTCTTCTTCTTTACTTATTATTAACAGGATAACACTTTCTTTTATGTAACCGGGAAAACATGGTTCATGGCTGCCACTAACAATCATTACTCAACTATTCTGCATTGATTCGTGGTTGCACGTTGCACGTTGCCCTCGGTTCGACCTCTGGTAAAATTAATTAAAAATGTTAAATCTGTGTTTATGATCAGCTCTTTACATGCCTACAACGCAGGGTAAAGTCTTTGCGGTTCGTCGTTTTTTTGCGCATGTTAATCTTCGCTAAATATTAGCTTGTAATGGCTACCGCGATTTTGGCAAACTAGAAACGTCCAGCCGGCGACTTTGCGAAGAAAGGGGCCGCAATCCATTGGAACGACGCTAAGCCAAGCCAACAAAACGGTCGCTGTGATTTTAAATTCTGCACTGATGGAAAAATATTTGCATGTGCCACAGACTTGGAAGTTCTGGATTGAAAAATAACTCGCAGCCCTTTGTTGGAGGTGCAAAAACCTTCCTCCGAAGTGTAAGAGAACCGTGCGGACGGCGAGGGCAGCCCTACGGTTGTGCACCTTAGCACAACCGTTACACCTACTGGTCTTTCACACGAGAAGCATCTGGTTGCGCGAGAGGCTTTTTGCAGCAAGTGCTGAAAGCTCTCGACGCCTGAAAGGCTTTTTTTTTTTTTTTTTTTTCTTTCCCCCCCACATACTTCAAAGAGTAGAAGGGCAACCGCCAAAGAGCCAAACAGGCATCGCTGTAGTTCGAAAATAGCATCTATATCAAGGCCGAGCAGACACGGCTGACGCACTGATCAAGAATCACGGCACGGGATAAAACAGGGCGTTGGGTGTCTGCATTTAGTGACTCAGTCAACATGTCCAACTTACATCTGTCTGCGCCGAAATCCTCTCAGACGCAGTCATGACTCCGTTACATCACGGCTCTCCCCGACCAAACTCTGATGGGACTTTGCTGCTGCCGTGTGAAACGAAACAAGAGCGGGCCTGGATTGAAAAAAAAAAAAAACACACACAAAACGCCGAGAGGCTTGGATACAAAAAAATATAGAAAAATCTCGCAGGAGGCCATGAGAAAAAAAAAACAGACGGCTTGTAAAACGCGCAATTAAGAAAGAAAAAACGGGCGGGCGCAGACTGTGCCGCCCATTTATCCGCAGCGAGCCGCCCCCCAAAAAATCAAAGCATCCCGAAGAAACAAACACATTAGAGCGAAACGGAGCCGGAGCCGGGCAACTCGGTAAACTTGGAAATTAAAAGGCTTGAAATGGACTTCCCTCCGTCAGCGGCGGCAGCCAAGGGGGGTCGGCGATATTAAATTGTCCTGTCGTTCAAAACCTTTTTGCATTTGCGCAGTGTCACTGGATAATGACCTGGATAATGACGGTGGATTGGGGGGGGGGGGGGGGGCTTCCTCCGATTGGCTGTCGCGCGGACGGGAGGAGAACCGGGAGTAGACGGAAGACGCAGAGTTCGTCTCCGGCCTCGGACTCGCTGGCGTGAATTTGATCATTTCTCCCTCCCTGTTGCGTTGGGAGGCTTGTATGCGTTCACACGGGGAGCAGCGTATTCAGCCTCAGGCTGCTTCGGCGCCGGGTTTCGCCAGGTGACAGCATTCCTTGCTGTCAACACATCCACCATGTGACGAATTGTCATACACGGCGAGAAAGCGCACATTTGAATGCAAAACTGCACAAGAAATTGTCAAAAAGTCGCAGCCTGTCAGCCAAAATTTCAAAGCTTTGAAAATTTTTTAAATGGATTAAAGCCACTTCTCTAATAACTTCATAGTTTGAACCACCATAGTAGCAAAAACCAATCCATTTTAAAACAGACTTTTCTGGCCAAATATACTCACGTTCACACTAATAAAATACAAAACTCTGAGTCTGTCTGTACAATTTGATCCACCTTTTGTTTAGACGTGTGGCGTCGCGACTTAATCCCGCCTGCAAAGCCACACCCACTGCCTCATCACCTCATTCATACTGTTTTTGTTTTTCTCCTTTTTTTCTTTTGCCAGCAGTTATGACTCCGTCAGTCAAGCTCTTCTCTTCTCTCCAGCGCCGCGGCTGTTTGCTCCGCTAGCTGATATCACCAGAGGTGTGACTCATAGCTTCAACCATTCAGCCTCTTTTCAGTATGGAACATTTTTCTTCTTTTTTTTTTTCTCTTTGAGAGAGGATTATTCTGAAGGTTACCTGAGGCAACGTAACAGGGAGTGGGGGGGGGCAAAAAAAAAACAGAAATAATGGGAGCTGACTGGCAACGCCAAAGCCCAACTTCAAGACCTCCCGCTTGCAAATTTATCAACCGCCACTTAAAGTGGCCAGTAACCAGCCGGAGCCGTCCGCTTTTACAGCAGAACCCATTCAGTCTTAATTAAGTAATTGTCGACTCCTTGAGTGCCTTTAATTCGTCACGAACAAAAATTTGCCCTGAGTTTAGCTTAGCTCCGCCCTCAAAGGGGCCGCTGTCCAATCCCACCAAAGCAACCGCAAAACGAAAGATGAAAAGTTACCTTCTCTGCCGTTTTCGTTCCTGTCTTTCCTGTCTAGTCGCCAACATTTGTGCAATAAAACAGCAAACAGTGAGACGCGCTGACGTTTCTGCAGCTGCAAATGTCTTTTAGCCCGAACAGGATTTTAACGGGGCGGGTTTTCTGTCTGTAACGTCGCGCGCGGCCCAGTGCTGAGCTTGCTGACGGAACATGTGGTAAAGTCAACGTTCCGCTATCATTTCTAACGCAGTGTTTGTTCTCCTGTCGTTTTCTTTTAAGTCCACGTGACTCTTCAGTGGGGAAAAAAAAGACGACTGGCTCCAACCACTCTTGTGTCGGCCCGTCCGTGGCGCGCTTGGCAAACCTTCTACCCAACGCCGCTGCCCGAGAGTGCTTGTTAGACATCGCTGGACCATATTTGTTTAGGTTGTTTGCGCGTGTTTGAGCTACAGGAAGAGGAAGACGTGCAAAAGTTTATTTGAACCCCGGGCGCGACGGGAATACGGAGCGTTGAAATTCGCCTGCAGGGAAGCGCATGTGCACGTATATGTGTGTGTGTGTGAGCAAGAGGTCGTCTCATGGTGATGGGATGTTTGAAGCTGGCTCATTTTAGCACCACACACACACACACACACACACTCAAAACTTCCACATTCCCCACAGACCGTGCAGAGTTTTGGTCTTTGTGGCCTTCTGAGAGTCAATGTGTCCAGCCAGGCTCGGGTTACTTGCAGACAAGATCCTCTCTCTCAGAAACACACACACACACACACACACATTCCCTGACATTTCCAAGTATCCATCACCTTGCACACATACACGACCAGCGAGCGGCGAGAAGAAAAGCGCCGGTGTGTTGCCCCCTTGTCTGACTCACTCCCTGCCACTCTCCGCTGACTACAAGGAGCCCAGAGAAGAAAAGGACACACACACACACACACACACACACACACACAGAGCGGAAAGACAATCCGTCCCCGAGGAAGGAATCCTGACCGTCGGCAGGGATTCCGAGAATGAAGGTGACGACTACTCATTCCACAGAAAAAAAAGAAAAAAGAAGAGGAAGAAGAGCAGAGCGACAATAGGTCGTCTGTGGCGGCTAACAGGCTTTGAACGCCTCTTCGTTCCTCACAATAAATTCAATCAGCCACCTGTAGCCACCAGTGGATTACACACACACACACACACACACACACTGAGTTAACTGGAGCCAACAATAACTCAGACATGCTTTTTTCCACGTTTTTTTTAAAGAGGCATGAATCAAAAGTGTGCCAACAAGCAGAAGGAACACGACCTCGCTAGCTTGTTGTTGTGCGTCTGTTGTTGCGAGTGGCGCCGGGAATTCCAAAGTTAGTAACGTGGCGGCGCCGCGAACCCACAAAGAGAGAGAGAGAGCGAAAGAGAGAGAGAGAGAGAGAGGGAGAGAGAGAGAGAGAGAGAGGGAGGCAGGAGATCGAGGCAGTGAGGTCAACATGCAGGGTCACGACGAGGAAAGACGCGAAACTAATTGGAGGCGACGCTTAAGAGTGTGTGTGTGTGTGTGTGTGTGTGTGTGTGTGTGTGTGGGAGTGAGAGCGGGAGAGTGTGTGTGTGTATATCTATTCTGGGAGAATTCCTGAGGGGAGACCCTATGACTGACCCCCACCTCAAAGGATCTGTCAGGATATCATCAGCCACCCACACACACACACACACACACACACACACACACACACACACACACACACACACACATCTTAAGACTTCATGTTACCATGACTTTCTATCTACACTATCGTGTATTCCAAAGTCCCTGAAGGTACTTCTTTAGTACTTTGTAACACTTGTGCATTTTTAAAAAGGTGCAATCTTGCTTTACCCAGTGTACTGCAAGACTGAACACATCACAAGTGGCACTCTTGCACATTTCTATCCTTCACGATTCGTTGTGTAGCCTACATTAAGTCGGGCGTGCTTTTATTCTTTTGCAGTATATTTGATTTTCCCACGCGAGTTTCAGTCCCTCCCTGGACGTGAAAGAAGTAAAGAAGACCGAACGTAAACAAAACATGGCCGTTGGTGTCATTTAAAAAATGACAGACTGGCCAAGTTTGCCTCCTCGGCTGGCTTCCCTTCCCGGGTCGTGACGTGTTGCCAGGGGCAGGTCGCTGCCCACCTAGCGGTGCTGTTTGTGCCGGAGCTCCGGAAACTTCCTGTCAAACAACACAACAGGATTCCGCGCGCACGCGCGCGCGTTCTCACACACACACACACACACACACACACACACACACACACACACACACACACATACACACACACACACACACACACACACACACACACATACATACAAACGAGCGATTCCCCGTCCACCGCCGCCTCTGTCAGAAAGGGTCGCGAGCGCGCGCGCGCGACAAGTAGGAGAAGGCGAGGAGGGGTGGGAAAATAAAAACGCCCTTATTGAATTCCGACGCCGCTGACAGGTTGAAAAACCTGCAACCGACGAGACAAAATCCGCCGCTTGAACGGCAAAGTTTCCAAACACAGCGAAGGGAGAAAACACCCATTGTTGTTCTGACAGTCATCTCTCCTACCTTCTTCTTCTCCTTCTCCTCCTCCTCCTCCTGCTCCTTCTTCTGCTTCTCCTCCTCCGTCCTCCGCCAGGCGTTCCCCCTTAACAGAACTCTGTCACGACGAGCTCCGCAGCCGCCGCCGCAGCGCTGCCGGAGCCGACAGCCGCCTTTCTCATCCGCTAACCGGGGGAGCAAAGCAACGGAGCTCCAGGCGCCTGCCGCTGCCGCTGCCGATACGCAGCAATCCGCGCACACGCGTTCTTTGTGTGCGTGTGCGTGTGTGTGTGTGTGTGTGTGTGTGTGTGTGTGTGTGTGTGTGTGTGTGTGTGTGTGTGTGTGTGTGCGAGCGCGAGGCGCGCGAGTGTACGTGTAAGTGTGTACGTACGTGTGTGTGTGTGTGACAGCTCACGGAGAGAATGAGCAGCCGGAGGAGAAGCGGGCAACTTTGGGGGGTGGGGGGGGGAGTTTCCCTCTGGCGGGGCGGAGGCTGGAGGAGACTGACAGGCGTGCACAGGGCGCGAGCAGGGCGCGAGCAGCACCACCCAAATGTTTGCAACGTGTGCAACGCAAAACGTGCAATAATCAACGTCCGACAACCAGGTTGTGCAGCTTTGCAAAAAAAAAAAAAAACGTCGTTAAACCGTCGATGCTAGTGGGTGTTCGTGTCAGACGCCTTCTGTTTCTCTGTTAGCAAACGTTTCCCAATCTGCTCGTTTCATTTTTATTTCACATATTCAGCCGGTAGACAGCCCGGGGAGAACACTTGGGACAAGGGGGGAGACCTTGTCGACAGAGACAACAACAAAAGAAATTGCACCATGGAACTTGTTGTCTGCATCTATTGTAGTTTAGATTATTTCTGCAGCCTTGAAGAAAACATTTCTTCCAAAGTGAGTTTTAGTTCACATATTCCACCTGGTAGAGTGCTGTTACAGTTACAGAGGCTCGTTAGATGCCAGCTAGATGTTGGTTCCTGTCATATCAATCGCAGACTGGCACCTGTCAGAGTGCAGAGTGCGGCTAGAAGTCCTCCAAGAATGGCTTCAAGGTTGATTTAACTTGTTTTTCTTTATTTTTGATTTAAAGATGCTAAGCATGCATACGTGTGTGTGTGTGGTTCGGAAAAAGGGGACAGGAAAACAAATCAACAAACAACTAACGACCAGGACATGGCGTAATCAACCTTTGAGCAAGTGCACCATAAGAAAGATTCAGAACTTGTTTGGAAGGTCTCTGCGGCATTTGTTGAGCACATTCAATATGTTGGGTTTATTTGACATGTTTGACATATCAATCATGTACGGTTTCATTTTTAATAATGTTAAGTATGCTGACATTTCTGTCCCAATCACGCAAACTCATCATGTATGCACGACAAAATGTCGTCTGAAAATGTTGTATTTTTCAAAATAAACCACCAGTGCGGTTTAACACGTCGAGGGGAAGAAAAAAAAAGCTCCACTGTTTTGGAGCCAAGGCTCAAAGTGCTTAAAGTACGTCAATAAATTTGAGTGGTCGACCTTTGCTTGAAACCTGCTGAGGTCTGTTTCTCTCATCAATGGATTGAAAAAAAAAAAAAAAAAAAAATAGAAAGCCTGAAAAAAAGAACCTGGAAAACTGTGTCCGTGTTTGGCCGCAGACATAATTTAATTGCTACTTTAAGGCCCCATGCTTAAAAATCTATGTTTCTATGGCGACCAAGTAGCCAACCAAACTGAATGCTGATACACTTTGACTATAAATGCGGTGCGTGCAGGAACGGAGTGGAGGCTGATTAAAAGAAAAACAGTTAATGTGTCATTGAACATACACCCTGGAGGAATCCAGTTATCATTATGTGTAAGCAATTCAAGTAAGCAATTAATACATTCCGTAGAATTATTGTTCATCACTCCATAACAAAATGTATGCATGCTTCTACGGTATATCTTTAAGATTTGTGGCAAGTTTGTTTTTTTTTCCTGACAACACACCAGGTCACTTCAAGGACCCGGACTCTGTTCCTGCACAACCTTCAGCAGGAGGTGGCCTCCGGTCCGAGCAGCTGCGACTTATTTGTTGATTTGTAAAACACATGTACATCCTGCCTCTTGTTTTCCTCCCTCACTCTGTTTTTTTTCCTTATTCATGCCCAGCAGATGGGACGGTGGAGCTTCGGCGCCCTTAACTTTTGCATAGGTGTAATGAAAAACCCCGGTGTTGTGCACCGATTTTAGACGGGGAGGATTATGTTCCCGGTGGCGACATGAGTTCAGGAGGGGACATCAAAGACGAGGCTCATGTAAGAGCGAAAGCATGCGCGGATGCTTCGCAGCAAAACCTCCTCTTCCTCGGGTCTTCCGGACACAGCGACAGCTGCCCCAGCACTGCCTGTCATGCAATCACACACGATCCAGAACCTGGCGGCACGTTTCTATTGTTCAGCCTGATTGGGGCGCCCGAACTGATTGCATCAGGGTCAGGTGGGAGACCTTCCTCCGGACTTTTTGTTCCGCCGTGTCGACAGAAAGCGAAGGAAATCAGCGCGGCGGAAACTCAAAACGCTTACGCACGCTAGATCTGCTCTTGAATTTACCCTACATGGTCAAGGAGGGTCTCCAGCAATGGCATTCTGGCGAAAAGGAGTGGAGGCGGCCGCCAGGCGGCCCGGGTGGTGGATCAAAAAAAAACTACAGCGATGACCTCAGCCAGAGAGCGGGAGAAGAAAAACAGCTAAAATTGGGACGTCGTCTGAGGTTGCACGGCGCAGTCGGTTGAGACGTTGCCATGTTGATGAGTGAGAATGAGGCCTGTTGATGAATGAGGTGGCGCAGGATTTAGTTTGAAAGCTCTCCGGTTCTTCACACACACACACACACACACACACCTAAGAGGTCCCACCACCGAAAAACTCGCAGGAATGTATCTCCAGTGACAACATCAAACCAGCCATCACGAGGTCTGCATCACATGACTTAGAAGTGCTAGTTAACGTGTGTGTGTGTGTGTGTGTGTGTGTGTGTGTGTGTATGTGTGCGCAACGCCCGGCTGTACCTCAAGGTAAAAATAACCTCCAGAGTTGGGGGGAAAGAAGACGAGGCAGAGGAAAACGTAGTGGCGGACAGCAGGAAAACATTTCAGAGCACTTACATAAGGCATCCTGCGACCGGAACGCGCTGCGACGTTACCACACGTCTAATTTGGTTTCGACTATGACGCCGTCTGACAAATCGCTAGGAGCGCTGCGCCCCTTTAAGGCCCCACTGAAGTGGAAGCAAGTTCAAATTTTTAGGCCATCCGGATCAGGCTAGCGTTCCAATAGTCGGTGAAATGGCGGTACATTTTCGATAATTGCAGACAAGGTCAATGCAAAATTGCAAATCTGGAAAAGTGACAAATAAGATCGGATATACGATACGATAAGAATATTTACAATACAGGAAACTTTTTTTTTTTTTACTTCAGTGCTGCACACATTGCCCGTTTCCACATGAAATGAGGAACACATGACACATTAGTAACACACAGCAATACATCGCCTTGAAGAGTCGCGTGACACCAATGGGCTAAATGAACATGAAAACAACTCAATTACATACAAAAGCACAGAGTGATTCCATCTTTTCACTCTTTGTAAGTCTCAGAGAGCCTTGCACGGCAAAAAATATATTGTCTTGTTAATTATGCTTTTTTTTAGCTTCGCCGTGGTAACTGTTTACTGCCCATTTTGTGAATCCGAATAAACAAGGCTGTGGCTGCTTTAATCAGGAGAAAGCGAGACAAACACCTCGGCTGAATTATCAATGAGGCGCCGGATGGCGGAGGGGGGAAAAAATGGGGGGAAGAGAGCTGATGGACTGGAAAAAGCGGGCGGGGGGGGTGGGGGGGGGGGCAGCAACGAGGGCGCTGACACATCGTGACAGAATGGAACAGGGAAGGCCGCTCGGCATACATCATACATACTCAGCATATATGGCAAACGCACACACACAGACGCACTCACACACGCACACGTACAAGCTGCGAGGTTTGAGTGCAAGACACCTGGACGTGAGCATCTGCTGAAAGGAAGCCACATGCCACAAATACAGTTTCACAAATGGAAACAAGGACGCGGAGGTCACGCAGAGACTCCGACACTCACTGTCGGGCCCTGAAGTAGGGAGCCTACTGTATGAAGTCAAGTGAGTTGTGTGTGTTTGTAGGTTTTGTCCTCTCTGTGTTTGTTGTGGTCTTGCACGGTGCCAGTTGTCAACACCGGCTCTACTCCCCAGACTGAGAGTCTCTCTCTCTCTCTCTCTTCCTGACCTCCTCAGCTTCTCCCCTGCGCCTTCTACCGATTTACAGAAAAACATTTTTCGTCCCAGACTCCACTGGAACACCCTTGTCGGATTTGCCCTCGCAATCAGCCCTCTGTTCACTGCCAACAGGTAAAAGCTTCATGCTAAGCAGGGATGCAGTACCTAGCTCGCGTCAGACGACATTGCATCCATCCAGCTGGGGCTCCTGTCACTAATCTGAGTCATCTGTGTCCTTTGTGACATCACAGAGGGATCATTTCCAGTCTGGAAAGTCGACTTTTCCAAAGAAGACTTATTTTTGGTCTGGCAAGAGAGACGCTAATGTCTAGTGGGACATTAGCGTGAACATGTTTTTGCATTTTTTTTATTAAATAAACATTTGAACAGGGCCTTTAATGTTGCGACTCGCCGCCCGTTATCTGCCTGTTTTATCGGTCCGGCCGTCCGTCGGTCGGCATCAGTCACAGCTTTGCGGCGACCGCAGCAGCTGTTTCCCATCTATGCCGCCCCGCAGCAGCTGAGGGACGAGGTGGTGTGAAACCACGTCTAACATCTTGGGTTCTGTCTGAGCAGAGAGCGGGAGCCTCGTCGGTCACAGAACATCAGGATCCCATTTGGACCAGGAGGGGGAGGCAGCCTGGAGCGGAACAGGGCGTCGACCCGGGTGTAGCCAGAGAGGAAGCCAGGGGTCACATGTCTGCAAATCTGCTTGTTTTTTTTGGGAGGTTGTTTTTTTTTTTTTTTTGATGCAGGTTCTGCCACATCTGCTTTGTTCAGACGACTTAAAGACTGTGTTGTGGGTTTTTTTTTTCCTGCGTGTTTTTGGCAAAGTCCTGCGTCTTTCGAAAAACTCACCTTATCAGTGTTTCCACAACGTTCGTCCCCATCCTGTCAGTGAACTCGGGGAACTGCTCAGTCTGTGCTTTTCCTTCCACGCGCTTTTCAAGACAGCGCGCTCACACAGGCCCGTTGTGGAAATACGGCCCTTCGTGATGTCACAAACAAGCAGGATGTAAAACATCCTCCAGGCAGGTGACGCTTTCATCCTGTGAGACCGTCACATGACCTTCGAAGCATGTGGAAGTGTTGTCAAATGTTTGCGTCTGGAAATTAGCCCTCTGTGATGTCACAAAGGGCAACATACCTCACTGATGCATCTTCAAAATGAAAGGCATTTCATTTGCCCTCTAATAGTTTTGAGCTACCCGGTTTTTGTCCCCTTTTAAACAGGTGGTAGGTCCAGAAATGCATAATTTCTTTCATGTGCTTTTTTTTTTTTTTTTGCAGGAGGCTGTAAAAAGTGGGCGACGTACGACTTTTGAGTAGGTAGTAGGCAGGTAATCCTACAGTGATGCTCCACCGGAGTAAATAATAAACATCTGAACATGTGCGCGACATGCGAAACATGCCGAACACTGCCAGCACTGTCCTCGTGCACCCCCAGGTCAAAGGTCAGGGCTGAGGCATGCGGCTGCCCGCGTCGCCCCCCAATAAGGCCTCTGCCCTTTTGACTCGGCCCCAAGTGCACCAAGTTAGAAGACGCTTTATCACAAAATGTGGGAGAAAGGAAAAGTGGGGGCGCTGGAAAAACTTCAGTCTTCCAGCGGCAACGCGATGAGGCGGCGCTGACCTCGCGGCGGAAAGACCCAGTCGGAGAAAATGTTCGGAAAACTGCCGTAATACGGTTCGTAAAAGATTTGGCGATGACGCAGCTGACGGATCACCGCCCACATCTTTAGGTGATTCATCTTAAGCAGAGTGAGCCGGCCAGACCCGCGACTTGAACCCATTCCTGAGACTAGCAGACTAGCTGCTCTGCAAGGGCATTGGATAGTGAGGAGGTCTAAAAATGATGTCCTAGCTCATCTGACATCTCTCCTCTGCCTATAATAATAATAATACTAATACTAATAATAATAATAATGATAATAATAATAATAACAACGTGGCCTTGAATGCCTCGCTCCCGTGTCAGCTCTCCATCATTCCGGCTCTGACACCTGGGTGTGCTGGCAAGCAGAAAATAACAACATGTTGCTGTTTGTCATTTCAGAAATAGAGCTTGAAAGCAACTGGGCCCCGTGTGCACAACATTCCTGAATACCACAACACGCAAGTGTCATCGCAAAGGCTCGCGTGCGTTCGTGTGCGTTCACCTTGAGACAACAAACGCAAAACCGACAATAAATCAATACTTCAAGTAAGGCGTATTTAAGGACGACGGCCGCATAAAGTTGCAATTCAACAGCAACCTTAGGGTCAAAGGTTGACGTCCAGGGGTATTTCTTTGCTTTTGTTTAATTCTTCATTATTGGTAGTCAGTAAATCAGGATGAAAATTGAAGAATTCCAAGGTGGAGACATCCCAAATGATTTATCTCCTGCACAGAAAGAACATTCATTGTCTTACATCAGATTACAAGTTATTAATAGAGCTGTTTTCCCTGCCTATTTAATAGAACAAACTGCTTTCAGGCTGCCAAATTGTTTTACATCAGCAGTAGCCAACTTTTTGTTCTTATTCTTTTTTTGCCTCCTTTTGAAAACAGGTGCTGGTTAAATCCTAAACTATTTGAAGATGATGATGCTGTTTTAATTTTTTTTTTTTTTTTTTTTTTTTTAAAGGCATCTTTCTGACCCTCTGCTGCACTTCTCCGCTATCTCCACCCACATCTTCATAGGACTCTAATCCGACACAGTCTGCTGGTCCGGCTGCTGTGTTTTGGAAAACCAGCTCTGATCTTTGTTTTGCATTCAGGTCCACAGGGGGGACAGGCTATCCGTTTAAAAAGGCAAAACTGTGGCAAGTGGTGAATAAAATGAGATAAATAGCCCGCAGAGCGACACTGAGGTGCAGCACCATGGCAGCACTGACAACATGGACTCAAACCGTCGTGTGTGTGGTCAGACATGCAGAGTATTTATGGGCAAATAAGTTGTGTTTGTACACCTCGTTCCTGTTCCCCTTGAAAATAAATATCATCAGTCTTAGCAGGAGGCAAACACTATGCTTCTCTGCAGAAGGCTGCAAACAGAGGGCTAAACACATTGGGGGATAATTAATTATGCAAACATACTTCTAGTCTAGCGTGGCAAAAGGAACATTTTGCACAACATGGGACCTTTAAAACACAACTAATGCTTTGCATAAAAAGTCTCATTAACTAAAAATCTGTAGTAACACATTTGCTCCTGTGGTCAAAGATTCTATGGACCAAAAGGACTTTGTTTTCAACATCAACGTCAAAGCGCCATGCTGCAATCTGCAGCTCGATCCTGCCCTCGCCTGGCTCTATGGGTGTACTGCAAAACGGCTGCCTTCTCTAATAGTATCCAAAATAAAATAAAATACAATAAACCGACGCCGATCCTGCCTGCCTCCGTCTCCCCTTGCACCGGCTCTCTCCACCTTGGACTCTCCGACTTCATTAATAAACACTTTAAACTGCATCAGTGTTTGTCGTGCACTTGAGTCCACCAACACCTGACAACTGGCATGTAGATTATTCTACATGCCATTATTCTACTGGCATGTAGATTATTCTACATGCCAGTAAAAATGCATGTAGTTCTGCAGATGTGCACTTATGCAGGCCAAAATATTTAATTGATTATTATTATATTATTAGTATTATTTTAATCTATTATCTCATCTATCTGATCTAGCTACACATAGGAGCTTCTATTAAGTACGTCAATAAATAAATAAAAGGAATGAATTGGATGGTTTGGTGATTTTTCTTACGTTCCTGTTGCCAGGGCAACTTTTAGAAGCTTTTAAGCTAAACCAAAAAAGACATGTAATAATCTTTTGAGTGAAACTGTTACAATAATTAACACTGGCTTCGGATGAAAACCGGTAAAAGGTGAAGTTTAACGCTGAATTTCAGACTGACTCCAGTCTACCCCTGCAGGTGTTTGTTCACGTGACCAGGCGTGGCCAATCAGCGTTCAGCATAAATCAAGTGGCGTTTGCACTGCGGAAAAGGGAAGCTGGGGAAGCGGGGAGTGCTTTTTTATTATTATTCATATTATTAACGGGCCATTTTTCAATCGTTTTTCTCGAAAACTCTGAATTCAACCATTTGAAAAATATATTTCATCACTATCACTTTAGCCTACACGGTGGAAAAGCTGCCAAAATAGACGACCAGGATCTCTTTTATTTTGAAGATCCACACCGGAGGCGCTCGTTTCTTCACTTTATTTCCACTCCCATAATAACCCCGGAGTTTGCCCTGCCTTGCCTGTGCCTCCAGTTGCCTACTTGAGAGGTTTACAGCCACAACCACAACCAGCATCACCCGCAACCGGAAGGAAGCTGCGAGGCGGTGGGATACAGGATGAGGCCACTGCTGGTCGTTGTCCCGCTGTTATTAGCGGCGGAACTGGCTTATTATATCTACGTGCCGCTGCCCGACAGCATAGAGGAGCCGTGGAAGCTGACGATGCTGGATGCCACCTTCCGGACAGTCATGCATGTGGTAGGAAGCCGCCTGTCTGTAAAACCATTTAGGTTGAATTTGCTCTGATTTGCGCATGTGTGCTCATGTGTGTCTGCAAGGATGAGTCGTGGCAGTGAATGAAGTGGAGGGTGGCAGGTGGCTCGTAAACTGCATGTGGAAGCCGCATTCATAACCTATAGTAATGATATTATCAATAATAATTAACACACGGCTGTTGACCTACTACCAGTGCTGCGGAATTTGACCCCACGAGCGTGTGAACTCTGTGAACACAGTCGGTTTGGACAGAGGTGAACTGATTTTGTTATTGGTGTGAAGTTGTTGGCTAAAAATTCATGTTCTTGTCCTCTTGGTCTGCTCTGGGCAAACAGGGCAAAAACACATGGCTGTAACACTTTGCGTGGCTCGATGAAAGAGGCCCCTTTATTCTGTTTTTTTCCCCCTCCTGTTTTGAAAAGCTGAGCAATTTTAATTCACACCCCGAGTCATGGGAGCCAATCGGTCACAGACTTGAGTCGCAAAGTCACAGAAGAGAGTTTTCCCTGAGTTTCAGCACGGGCGGAGGTCGACCTTTGGTTCATATGACACAGGTCCTGGCAGATCCGTGCAGATCAATGTTCTACCTTTGGAAATCCAGTTATTCCCCTCGCCAAAAGGAACTCACAAACAACTGTGTGGTGACGTTCTTGTGGGTGTAAATCAAGGAAAGAAGGGAAAACAAGTCCATTAAAAATCTAATTTCTTCTGTGTGTTTTGCGCCCTGTTTGCTTATGTCTCCATCTGGCAGCCTCCGGCAGAGATGAGAGCCAACCTCAGCAATTACGGAGAGTCCGAAACTGAAATATGCCGCCGGGTTTTTTTTTTTTTTTTTTTTTTTTTAAAAGTGCATAATGAAACCCTGATGGGAACAAGATGTCTCAGTGAAAAAGTTGCGAAACTCCTCGCTGTTGTTGAACGTGAAGTGCCCTTCCCCAAACACCCCACCTTCCTCCGAAAGCAGCATAGGTATATGGACGGCTGCCTTCCATCGGCTGCGATGATGCAACCTCACCTCCTTCTTCCTGTTCATCTGGTCCTCAGGCCTCGTTCAAGGCCTGGCTGTGCGGCAGCGACTACATGGAGGTCATGCAACAGACCACTCAGGCGCTGATGGGGGGGTCGGCCGGCGGAGAGGGGCTGCCCGGGGTCAAGGTCAGCGACGTCACCTTCGCCGGCGTCCCGGTGCGGGTCTACGAGCCTCCGGCGGGGGGCGAGGGTCACCTGAGGAGGGGGCTGGTGTATTTCCACGGTGGAGGCTGGGCCCTGGGCAGCGCCAGTGAGCACACACACACTCACACTCTTTTCACCTGAAGGGTTAAAAAAAAAAAAAAAAAAGATTTTTAATAACTCGCCCTCTCTCCTTCTTATTACCCCCAGAAAGTGCAGCTTACGATGCAGTCGCCCGCAGGGTGTCTGACGAGCTCAACGCCGTGGTCGTGTCTGTGGAGTAAGTAAGCGCTAAACCAGGCATGGCCAAGCTACGGCCTGGGGGCCATATGGGGCGCGTTAAGTTTTTAATCTGACCTGACGAACTTGAAGAACCAGCTGTATTCCAAGGTTCGAGAGTCATTTAAAAAAGAGCTAAATACTGTGGAGCGTCAAAGCTTGTGTTCATTTTCAATTGAGATTAAAGCGAGTTTCCTACATATCCCATAACATATATATATATATATATATATATATATATATATATATATATATATATGTATATATATATATATATATATATATGTATATATATATATATATATATATATATATATATATATATATATATATATATATATATATATATATATATATATACACCCAGGGGCCACCCCTGTGCTAAACTCTTCCGCAAACAGCAGCAATGAGGCAAACACTTTTCGCAAGCCGGCTTAAACTTTTTGCACGTGGCCTCTACATCGGGCTCTCCGGGATAAAATGTGTGTGTGTGTGTGTGTGTGTGTGTGTGTGTGTGCAGGTACCGTTTGTACCCGCAGGCGATCTTCCCGCTGCCGTACCTGGACTGCCTGACCTCCGCCAAGCACTTCCTGTCGCCGGAGGTTCTGGAACGCTACGCCGTCGACCCCGAGCGGGTCGGCGTGTCGGGCGACAGCGCCGGCGGCAACCTGGCCGCTGCGGTCGCTATGGAGGTACGCTCAGTGGCGCCGCCTGCTGTCAGGTCAAGGTGTTGAAGGATTCGGTGTTTTAAAACTATAACTCGACGACATAACCCGTCCATCGCTCCTTTTGCATGCGCCGGTCTTCAGAAAGTCTGTGCTGTGCTTCAGTTTAGCAGGGAGTTTTGCAGGAGGCCGTAAAGAGAGGGTAATAATAATAATAATAATAATAATAATAATAATAATAATCAATGATTTTCCTTCCCAATCATTAGAGAATGAGTTTGATAATCGAACAGAGGAGTGTTATGGGCTTTGTAAATCAGAGACAATTTCAAGGCTGAATAAGAGGAAGTGATATTGATTGAGTCAGCGGATTGCTACCCGTCAGTCTTGATACATTCAAACCGTCAGGAAGTAGCATGTTATGTAACATTCCAAACATGCAATGACAGTTCCTCAACACGAGGCTGTAAACAGAGGGCTAAATGCGAGGGTTTTTGTGGATAATTCAGTCTGGGGTGAAATTCTTTCTTCTTCATTCAGATCCCCATTAGCTTCTACAGCTGTGGTCGCTAATCGTCCAGGGATCCACATACAATAAAACATTACACAGATATATAAACATACATACATATAGTACCTACATAGCACACAGTGCAAAACCTATAAAGTTCACAGAACCTAGAAACACTGGATCTACGTTACTTCAATAAGTAATGAGTAAAGAGTAAAGAGTAAAAGACCAAAGAATGAAAATAAAACCTGGAAATCGATCTATGATAGGACCTTGAATCATATAAATCAACAGCTATCAGAAGCTATCACTCCTCTTTTTCTCCCCAAGGTCGCTACCGACGACTCTGCGCGTGTGAAGTTCAGCGTCCAGGCGCTGGTCTACCCCGTCCTCCAGGCCCTGGACTTCAACACGCCCTCCTACCTGCAGAATCAACAGATCCCTGTCCTCTACCGCCCCCTCATGGTCCGCTTCTGGATGCAGTATCTGGGAGCCCCCCTCTCGCTGGAGCCACAGTACATGGTGAACAACCACAGCTCCCTGGACCAGCCCAACCTGACCCCGGAGCTCAGGTCGCGGGTGGACTGGACCGTCCTGCTGCCTAAGAAGAACCAGGAGGGCTACGAGCCCCTGATCAGGGAGAGAGGCCTGAAGGGGACGACCAAGGCGGTGCAGCAACTGCTGGACGTGAGGGCGTCGCCGCTGCTGGCGGCGGCCGAGGTTCTGGCCAAGTGCCCGCGGGCGTACGTCCTGACGTGCGAGAACGACGTGCTGCGGGACGACGGGCTGATGTACGTGCGGCGCCTGCGGGACGCCGGCGTCACGGTGACGAGCGACCACTACGAGGGCGGCTTCCACGGGTGCTTCACCTCCACGACCTGGCCGTTCGACTTCGAGGTGGGGAGGAGGAGCTTCAGGGCTTACGTGGACTGGCTCAAAGACAACTTGTGAGGGGGAGGGCGACGAGGAGGGAATCGCGAAGGGCTGGCGGTACATCAGCAGCATTTTTAAAAGAAAATTCAATTCAATTTAAAATTCCAGATTTGAGCTCAGGGCCTTCATGTGCCTGCGGTTACGCACAGGCTAACGTGGTACATTTGATGTTTACGTGACGTTTAGACGTTTGTTAGTTTGACTTATTTATTATATCACAGTGGTGAGTGACACTCGCACTGATACCAGCCGCACCTCCAGTTGCTTTGTCTCACATTTGATTTTTAAGGGCTAAATCTCAACAGCAAACATTGCGCCGCACCCTTCATTTCTCAGTATCACGTCAACGTGTCCATTGAACTTTTGCCTGCTGCCTTCTTCAAGCTAACGCGGTAATTTCATAGTGCTAACATGCTAAATTGAAGAACCTGATTTTTCCATGCCTCAAAAATATGATTATGGCGATGCTTACAGCTTGGCTAAAAGTCTAATAGAGGATTTAGTCTCTTCAAAGCTTTTTATTTTCTTATGGTCTGCAGCACTGATTGTTTAATGCTGTGAAATAAACTGCAAAACTTCAGGAAGCGTGCACTGATGGTGTGTTCACTTGACATTCACTTCCATCACATTCATTCCCAGACTTACACTTTGGAGTCAAAGTTAGCAAACTGCTCTTTAACAGGAACTCTCTCGATCTCCTGGTGTCTATTTTCCAATCATCGCTCGTCTCCGTCTGCTGGTACTGAAACATATACAAGACCTGATGTATTTTTACTTTCCTTCTTGACAGAATGCAACGGGCTTCTAACACACTTTTCAGCAGTGGAGTTGTCCAATGGTAACATTTTAATGTTGGGTGTATTATGATTGTCCTACTGCTCCTGTTGTGAAGGTCTTCCTGTCTAAAATGTCAGCAAAAAACAAAAAAACCAAACCTGCTGTCCAAATAATATCACAGAATAATAATAAAATAATTTTTTCCAAACTTTTTTTTTTTTTTTGCCATTTCTTTGTTTTACATGTAAATTGTCAAGACGTAGACAAAGGGAAAAAAACAGGGGAAGGTTGAACTTTAAAAATATATATATATATTAATTAACCCCATGGGAGTATTTTACAACCGGGATCTTTCCACGGCCTGGTTTGCAGGCAAAAGTTCACACTCATGTCTGGGTCACTTAATCCAGCATCTGACACATTTTGTTTCATAACTCTATTATGCAAGCTAGAAAAGTAAAAAACAAACATAGGCGTTGAATAGATGGCTAATGTGTGCGCAACTTCAAGTGCAACAATGGCAAGAAGACACAAAGCAAAACTGGTTGTCGTTTGACCATTGGCCACACCTCCACTCTGTGTGTAGGTTGTTTCATCACTGGGGCATTTAAGGTTAAAGGCTTAAGAGCATTTAGTGTGGCGGAAAATCTAATAAACTGATGCAGGGGGGTGGGGGGAAAGGTCATAATGGGGAGTGATTGGACTTACGTAATGCTGAGGTCATTTCTCAACATTTTTTTTTTCCATGCAGCGGCTCAATTCTTCATCGTTTACTTGAAGTTAAATATTTATCTGTGTAGGCTTGCCTTGTTTCTACACTGCCACATTCATCAAGCCAGACACACAGCCAGAAACACTCTTTGCCTTTTGTCCGCCTTTGTACAATAAATGAGATAAGACGCAGCTGTGGCGCTTGCACGGGAACTTCCAGGGAAATTCCATCACTTGGGAGAAATGCTGGGTGGACGAATCCGAGTGGAGGAGGAGGAGGGGAGTGGGGGCGGGGGGGGGGGGGGGGGGGGGGGGGGCAGCAGAGAACATCACAATCATTTATCTGCTACTTGTCAATTCAATTTCCGGAGATGCTGCTGCTCTAATACACCACATTATTTATGCTAATCAAAAAGCTAAACCAGCAGCTGGTTGCAATTTAAAACACATTTATTAAGTCATTTAATCCCACGTTATGCAAATTGTGTTTTCAAAACATCCTGAGTCGCTGAACTGGGCAGAAAAGAGGAATTCTCATCTTTTACTCCCTAATTGTGTGCAAGCGGAAATGGCCTCTTGTGATGTCACAAGGGGACCTGAAACCTCGCTGACATCACGTCAAGGTCCGTGACAAACACATGCAAGTCACGGACTCGCGGTTCACAGCCACTTTGCTGTAATTCTTTCCCAAACATCTGTAAGTGTCACCATTAGCGGAAAAGCTAAAAGCTAGTATCTTACCAGGACGCTGTAAGCTGAGCTCGCCAGAGTCCACGGTGAAAAAACCAGAGATGTGAAACAGAGAAGATGATGACGATGATGATGAAGTGGAAACCTCTGACTCTTAGACTAACACAATATTTCACATTCTCACAGTGATAAACTCCACCTTTTAAGCTGGCGAGCGAAGGGATAAAAGCCTGTCGGGGCTTGCCACGGCATTCGGACGAATGCTAGGAAGGTCAACGCGTCAACGACTGAGTGGACCCGAGAGGAGGAAGCGACAACGGTTCCGAGACTATGTCTAAACATGCCTTTAAATTATTATTATCAGAACCTCCGCGGTGGAGTGCACAAAGCCATACAGACGGGCAGTCCTGATGCACGTTCAGCCTGTCGCTCATCCGTCAGGCTGTTGGTTTTTTTTGCCATGGGAAAGAAGGCAGGCATGTCTCCCATGGTTTCATCTTCCCTGCCCGAGGCCAGACACTTCACATCGCACTCACCTTCTCTTCCTCCCCACCCCACCCCACCCCAACGCAACCCACCCCACCACTGAGAATTCGCTCAGTGCAGGCAACACAGGAAGCTGCTGTCGTTCTCCGGATTTTATAGCTGCAGAGGAGGCGACGGAGGCAGCGCGGAGGTTCTTGCTTACGCACAACGTTCTCAGAATTCAAAAATGTCGACATGTCGAGCAACACGCGTGTGTAAAAAAAAAAAACCTACTGATGTGCATTTGAAACAGAAAATTAATAGCCACCTTTAGCTACTGTATATCCTTTTAAAAACCAACCTTTGATTACAATAATTTAGAATACATAACATTTAATGTATAATAAAATGAAAGAATATCTGCCAGGAAATTGAAAATGCAGAAAACTTCTCTTGCAAATGGATGAGAAAATATAACATTTTGCCAGGATTCAATGCAATTAAAGCATTGTCATAACAACTGATTTGACAACTGAGTTCCGTAAATGTGTGGTGCATTCATCAGGCTGGGAATTGAGGCCGACATCTATTGGACGCAACAGAACCCCACTGTCCAAAAATGGTAATGACGACTTAAAGCTGCCTGACTACTGCCTGGACCGTTCTGTCTCTATTTTGGTTTGTTTTTGTTCTAGTGCGATTACAACTGAACCCAAATGACCTTCTGGGAGCTCACACAGCAGCAGGGTGGAACTCCTCAAATCAGGTTCAGCTGACTATCCACTCGAAAAAGAGCTCAAACAGCCATAAACTCCAATCACATCCAGCCCAGTGTGTGGCGGCGAAGCCTGGGCTGGCCTAGCAGGTATGCTAACGTAGTGCCACCTTCTCGCAGAGTGTGGCGCTATGGGCAGTTGTAGACAATTAAATTGTGAAATTGTTGCTCCTTTGTTTTGTTAACAATAATATTTAATCCAAGAATGCAAATCTTTACAAGTATCTCAACTTATATCTTTGTTTTTCAGCAGCGTCCCACCCACGAAAAACGCTACAAAAGTCGGTTCAAGACGAAAGAAATTCCAGGGACGGGCAAGGTTCACTCCCGCTGCCTGCACGGCTCCCCTGCGACACGCACAACGTCAGGCCCGACAATAAAGCAATAACAATAGTGGGTCATTTGGCAATAATCTGTAATCTTTTCCTCAGATCATGTAACAATTGCAGGAAAGAGTCAGGAAATAAAGCCACACTGACGATATTCTACTGATTCCAACACAATGACCTGCGTTCTTGCACCGGGGTCAGGCGCAGACTCGGCTCTGCGCATGGTTGGGGGGGGAAGGGGTGGATGATTTTTTTTATTTTTTTGTTGGTCGAAAAGTCCAAATTCATACACTGACACGTATGAATGAAATGTTGGAAAAGAGTCCGTGGAACACAGCTGAAAACGGGAAATTATTACATGAAAAGGTAATTTGACAAAAACGTCCCCACGATCACATTCTAGCTCTTATTTAGATTGTCCCTTTATAACCCTCTTATAAAGGGACAATCCCAGGTTCTGGTTATACTGCCGCGCACTATCGCAGCACAGATGCTGCGGTCGCCCTCGTTTACAAGCTAGCCATCACTTCCTGGTTCTGTCACAACAAATAATGCTTTCCAGAACCAGTAACGCAGCCAATTAAGACAGGAATCCACGCCGACAACGTCTTCGCTTCACCAATTGTATGCTGTTTTTTTGTTGTTTTTTTTCGGCTATGTGGGTGGGTGTGCGGCTATGCAGGTGTGGCTAACAAACAAGTGCCTCGTCCAGTCAGCCTGCGTGTGATGCCGCGCCACACTTTGAATGAAACGCTCAACGGAACCAACTGCAGTGTTGCCAACTTAGCCGAATTAGAGAGAATTCTGAGCTGACTAGCAACAGTTGTTTTTTTTCTCCGAAAAGCGACTAGCGAGAAATCTAGTGACTTTCCCCGCACTCATATGGTACTTTTAATTGTCACTTGTTGTAGGCTCCTACGTGGACCATAGAGCAAGAATAAAAAAATAAAAAAAAAGGAACTCCAGCCAAAGTGTCACTTTTCACTCAGAAGCAAGTTCACTTGTAGTTCTTAACATATTAAACATGTTTGTCTGTCCCACGAAAGCTATTTCTGTCCCATAAGGCCCTCTATGACAATTACATGCGCATGCCTAGTTATGCAAATGAGGTGATTACGTAATTTAGCGACTGCCAATTGCTACTTTTCTTCAATTGGGCGTTGGCAACGCCGTGGACTGGTCCGGTCACATTGCCACCGGCTGTAATCGAAAGCGACGAGGACTTCTTCTGCACTCCCGCAACTCCTTCTTTAAACTGTGGTTGCACTTTCATTTATTTTATTTTATTTTATTTTTGTAACAGTTTTGTGGCGACGCCCACGTGGTCTTTTTGTGGGTTACCACACTTCCCACAGGCGGGATATTTTTCTTTACCAGCCCATTTCCTCCTGATCAAAAAAAAAAAGAGAGAGGAGAAGAAGAAAAGGACCTCCCTAAATCCCGAGGCAGCTGCACCTCCTCACCTCTCCCTCCCTCCCCTCTCTGCTCCACCTACACCCAGCCGCTCCTGCTCGCCTCACTCAGTCCGCCTGTCCGCCTCTGTCCGAGATCGCAGCTCTGCAGCTCGGCACGACTCGTCCCGACTGGAAGTGTTCTCTCTCTCTCTCTCTCTCTCCCTCTCTCTTTCTCTCTCTACCCTCGATCCACCGCTCGCGAACTGACTTCGGGCCGCCGCGGACATGGCCGTGCCGGTGTCCCTGCAGTGTTTGGGGCTCGTCACGCTGGCGGCGATCCTGCTGCAGACGGTGGCGGTGGCCGTCAGCTTCATGTACTTCAACCGAGTTCTGAGCACGGTAAGATCATCATCTTCAAAATAAAGGGTGAGGGCGTGACCGCCACCCGATTCCGATTTGGATCGTGAAGCGTTTTGACTTTTTTTTTTTTTTTTTTAAATACAGGAATACCATTGCGGTTACACAATATCATGAGTTGCAAGGCAGCAGGATGGAAACTCACAGCAGTTGTTCTAGAGAGGTTTCTGCGCCACTTGAGCGACATTTTATTTTGATTTTTTTTTTTTTTTTTTTTGTAATTTACTTTTCTTACCGCCGAACAATTGCAGCAGGAGAAAGTTGGCCGGTGGAACAGCAGATGGTGCAACACAATGGCAGGATATGAGGGCAGTTCGATGTTTTTGCAGGGGTAGCAGGAGATGGATGGAACGTTTGAGGCTTCTCTCAAGGTAGCAGGTGGGTGTCTGAGCTGTGATTGGCTGGCTCGCCCATGAAGCGACACCCACCGCACCTGTGACCCTGCCTCAACCTCTGGGCTGGCCCCCTGGGGGGGTGAGAGTAGTCTTGCTCAGACAAGCCAATGGTGTCTGTCGGCCACCTGAAGAAAAGAAATAAGTCAGAAAAAAGTGTTTTTAATTAAATTCTAGATATTGCTGCAAGTCGTCTCTATAGGTCAATCCCCAACACAAAAAGCTGTTATAGTTCTATTTGAGATGAGTAAACCTCATCTAACCCAGTTTTAGTCCGGTATTAAAATAATATCCAATAATTGATTATTTATCCATAAAAAAAGTTACATTGAATGTCGTTTTTCCCACATTGTCGCCCACAGATGCAGGACAGCTTCTTCCGAAGCAGCGTTTCCTGCCTGATTAACGCCGACCTGCTGTCCGAAAACGTTGCGGAGGGCAAGAAGAGCGACCCCTGCTGGCAAGTGACGCAGCAGCTCCACCACCACATCGAGAAGGTTCCACTCTACTTTTCCTAAAGACATATGTAGTGCGCGCTGCATTCCGCAATGTCTCTGCGGGATCCATCGGCTAAAAAACACCAAAACTTGCTAAACAACGGAAACTCCTAAAAGCGCTGCTATAAGAGAGTCGATCAGTTCAGTCACACAGAGGACTGATTCAGTGATTCACTCCGGCGACTCTCGGTGCTGCTTCTGTTTTCACGTTTTGAGGAAAGACAAAAGGCCTGCAGCCAAAACGCACGTTCATTGTTTGTCTTTTTTGTCTCAGACGATGGCTGATAAGTTCCAGAAGGAGATCTCCGTCGTCATGAGAGGTGAGCTGACTTCTGTCCATTTTTTTAAACGCACTCCGCACTCCCGTGCTATCATTATTTGTCATTGTTCTTATTGTCCATTGAAAGATAAGCTGACGGCGGAGCTGCCTGCGCTGAGGTCTCGGGAGGAGGGCGTCCCTCTGCCCAAAGTGGCCGCCCATGTGACCGGTGGCAGCGTGAGCTTGTTCACTGAGCCTCCACCAGCAGACGGTGAGGACACTCGGAGGGAGTTTGGAAAATGGATGTTCGCTCTCAGAAGAGGAGACGCTGAACCCAAATGAAACGCCAAACGCGCTGAAACTAACAGACAGGAAACAAACTGAAATGAATCTGGACAGGCATGCGGGCGCATATGTTGCACAGTAGCACCAGTGCACGTCTGCGCCTGCTCTGCTGCTGCACCGGAGGCGATGGAATGTGCTGCGAGCCTCTTCCCGGCTGCTCTCACATCCAGATGTCTGTCAGAACCTGCAGCCGCTTTTGTCTCCGCTGGTGCGTCTCGTCCTCTGCTTTTGTCCTGCAGGGAAACAAAACATGTTTTGTTGTTTTTTGTTTGTTTTTTTTATTTCAATTCATGTTCCGTTGGAGGCGAGTCAAGTCTGATGTGTAAAAAATATGTCAGCGGCGTCTCCAGCCTGTCATTGAACTTCCCCCAGAAAAGTCCACCCTTCGCTGCTTTTGCCTCTTAGACTTTATTCGGAAAACATGCGGCTCTGGACACTGACCCTTTGTGACATCACAGAGGGTACAGGCATGTCTCGCAGGTCAGTGGCAACACCCCCAGTCAGGCCACCTGAGACCTTGTGTGTCTGATTATGTGGAAGATGCAGGGAAACATCTGGTTTCTGCAGCGAAGCTAAAACAAGAGTTTCTGCAGGAGGCTAAATATGCAGTTTTTGTTTTAAAAAGTTTGTAGGGATTTAAAAACAAAATAATGTAAGGTTGGAATATAATGAAGACCCAAAATAGGGTATAATAGGCGGGTTTCATGAAACAGGCTGTATTTCAATGCTGTGAAGAAGAGACTGTCGACTGGAACACTTGAACATTACTACTCCTACTCCTACTCCTACTCATACTACTACTCCTACTCCTACTACTACTACTGCTACTACTACTAGCTTTACTGATGGGGAAAAAAGAAAGACATACGCACAAAGCAATTGCTGAAACCTAACTGCAGCAAAGTTCCAAGCCTATAATTACAGTAAAACACAATCGCCGTGCAAAATCTGTTGCCCACTTTTGTTTAAATGAAAACCAAACAGTTCCTCTGGTGACGATATTGAGAATAATGAGCAGGGGCACTGCGTGTATCGCACGCCGGGAGGTCTGCAGAGCAACAGGCCATCCGACATCGACAGTCCAAATTCCTAGTTTGTATTCTGCGTTTTGCAGGCCTGCGGAGCGGCAGGGGCTACCTGGGGGTGCGGATCAGGTCGTGGGAGAGCCAGAGGGGCCTGTCCTTCCTGCAGAATATGGAGCTGCGGGCGGGCGAGCTGCAGGCGCCGCAGGCGGGCCTCTACTACGTCTACGCACAGACCTACTTCAGGCTGTCCTCCAGCGAGGAGGCCGAGGGGGAGGCGGAGGAAGCGGCGCAGCTCGTCCAGTACATCTACAAGAAGGTGAGATTTCGGATAAAGGTTGGCAACACCCCCCCGCCCCCCTTCCCGGCGTGGAAAAACACAGAATTACAATTGGAAGATATGTTTTTTTAACATTGCCTAAAATCCTTGAAATTAAATTCACATGTTCATCTGGAAAAGAGCTCACAGAAACCGTTTTTCCCAGGGAGGCAAAAATTGGCCACTGATTGGAAAATAAGTCACTGATTTGTTACTGCTTGCTGATGATAGCCAGACGTTGCCATTTGTACAGCGATAAATCACATCTGTTGGAGGTGTGTCAATCAGAGGAAAATGGACCGAACCCCTCAGAACACGCAAGGTGCGACCATGGCCAGGAAAATCTGTTGGAAGAAACCTAGAGCAGAGTTGTTTTTTTTTAAATAATAATAATAATACTAAAATAATGCCAAAATGCTGCCCAAGCTCAGGTCGCATTTGTTAAGGAGAATGATTCTCAAGCCAGCCAATCAGACCTCTCCACTTGCAGCAAACGCTCCCAGTTCCACGTTTGCTGCATCCTTTGTGACTTCTCTTCCAATGCCTCCCACAGATGAGTTCCTACCCGGTGCCCATCCTGCTGATGAAGTCCTCCAGGAGCGTCTGCTGGCCCCGGGGCCAGGAGCCCGGCCTCTTCTCCTTGCACCAGGCGGGCACGGCCTTCCTGCAGCCCGCCGACCGCCTCTTTGTCACCGTCAGCAACGCCAGCAGCATGGAGATGGACGGCAGGGCGAGCTACTTCGGCGCCTTCCTGGTGGGCTAAAGAGGAAGGCGGCAGTGCCCAGACGTTGAGATGCATTTAGCTCGGTTATCGGAGCGGATCAGAGTTCACCCCCCCCCCCCCCCCCCGCCTGCCCCCCCCCAAAAAAAAAACTGCCAGGAGCAACTAAGTTCATCTTGGGGGAAGCAGGGAGCTGCAAGGATACGATCGAATCGAGTCTCAGTGAACCCAACGGCCGTGGAGTAAACAGCTATTGACTTTGTGTTTACTCCCACAGTCGCAGTTGAACGCCCGCACCAGTTTTTAATCTGTCGCTAGGGCTGGTAAACAGACTGTGCTGTAGAGTGGAGCAAAAACATGCACCACATGTCCGTTCCAGGGAGCACACGGAACCCTGGACCACATCAGATGCTGCTGCGGTCTCAGAGTGAACGACTTTTATAATGTTCAGTGGGTCAAACACTTTAAGTTGTCTTCCAAGTCGTAAGCAGGTAAAAAAACAGCGCTCTGGGATACATGGATTTTTTATTTTTTATTTACAAATGGGGATTTTTGCCTCTTTATTTCTTTTTTTTTTTTTTTTTTTTAACTATCTTGTTTAAAGCCAATTGCGTTTTTGTCTTGATGTGTCTTTGTCGGCCGTCATCGCAGGAGAAGGAAACCCATGGTGGACGGAGGCTGTGGTCACCTTTTTGTGAACCACGTAGAGACAAAGAATGACACACAGTGTCAAAGTGGCTCCAGCACGGAACATTGCAGCGACCGGAAGACTGGGCAACAGCCACCGTAGCCTCTCAGCAGGAAGCAGGAGCACTAGTTCTTGCTGTGATGTCATGAAGTGCATTGACACCTCTGCCAGGTGTTGGCTCCACCCCCTGAGTTAATCTCCCGTTTGTCTCCTTCCAAAAAAGTGCACAGGAAAGCTAAAACTGAGCATTTTCAGCAATGGCTGTAAACAGCGGGCTAACTACACCCTCCACCCTCCCACTGAGTGTTACAAAATGGTGCAAGGTTGTTTCCTGTCATCCATCCTGGCTGTTCAGGGGGGGGGGGGGTCAGAACTGGAACAGGCCAGTTCCAGCTTCAGGAGGTTTACAGAAAAATAACACAAAACTGAAAAAGTAAAAAACTATCATTTAATTTGTCGTATTACATGTTCTCATATTATGGCAGTGAATGTTTAAGCAATAAGAGTCACTTCTCAAACAAGTTTGTCTTTTTTACAAAAAAAAAAAAACTAACAAAAAAAAATAAACCAGGGTTCAAGTAATGCCCAACAGAAACACATTTTTCAAACGTAGACGCACACATCCGGGGGATCCGACTGTTGTCCACCCACGTGGTCTGGAGTGGAGGGGCCACTGTGTTGGTTTTGGTCTTGCCCAGAGTCCCGTCTGCTTTCTCCCCTTGTATTTGGTCACCATGGCTGGACTGACAAAGCGTGTTGTGGTTACGGCTGAGAGACGGTAAACACGCGCAAATGAAAGAAAGAAAGAAAGCAGAGTAAGTGCTGCCTCTCGAGTCACCAGCTGGAGATCTCAAGGATTCTGGAACACACGCACGCGCACACACACACACACACACACACACACACACACACACACACACACACACACACACACACACACACACACACACACACACACGATGGTCGGGACAGCAGAATGAGGAGTGGGGGTTGCGGGAGGGGAGACGGGCAGCGAACTACACGACGGCGAACTACACGCCGGAGTGACGGTCCGGTTCGAAGACGCGGCAACACTGTAAACAGTTCGAGACTCTGTTGATGCTCCTATTGCTTAAATGGTGGTGGTGTTTTGTTTCCCTTTTTTTTCTCTTTCTTCTTCTTCTTTCTAAAGTAACCTGGCCAGCTGATTGGCCCGAGTGCTTGCCACTTACAAACCGTCTGCGCGTGGAGCCGGCCGAGTGACTCGTGTGACCGGGTGTCTTCATAGTACAGTGGGGAAACACAATAAGGGGGAGTGAACACACACACAGGAAGCAGGTGGTGGTGGTGGACGGGGGGTGTACAGGATTAGTAGGGGGGTGGAGGGGGTCCTTCTGCCATGTACTGAGTCATACTCCAACACAAACTGCCGTGACCTCACCGTGACCTCACCGTGAAACCGAAAGTCGGACGTATGTAACAGAGTCAAATCTGGTCTTCGGTGCAGGGGGGAAGGAAAAAAAAAGAAGAAGAAACAAAACAGCCTGTTGGAGATTCCTATTGCCTCTTACAGTATTGTGTGTGGGCTGCGGACGACAACGGGAATGAGGGAGAAAAAAAAGGGGGAAACGAAACGCACCTCTGCAGTACAGAAACAGGCCGCGGGACCGAGTATAAGCGTCACCTACAGGCAGGCAAGCGATAATACACACCGACACACAGGCACGATACAGGAGGCTTTGGCACACCCATGCTATTCTCACTAGTCAGCATTTTCCAACACAGAAGAAGAGGAGCAGGTTAACGGACAGGACAGATCCATAGCTGCCTTGGGCCCCGCCCCCCTCTACTGGTGGTGGTGGGGGCGGCGGGGCGGTTACAGGTTGACAACGATCAGCCGTCACATTCGTCTGTTTTTCTCAGGAGGGGGGAGGTTCCTCTGTCTTTTTTCGTCTTTCCTCCCCCCCCCCCGCCGCCCACCCCTCATCCGATCAGCAGCTCCAGGCTGTCCTCGTAGCTGGGCTCCTGCGGCGGGCTGGGCGAGAGGAAGGCCGTGGTCACGGGGGTCCCCGTCGCCGTGGCCACGTTGAGGAGGGTGTTGCCGCGGATGCCGCCGGTGGCACCCGGGTTGCGCAGCGCTGCCGCCGTGATGCTGGTGAGGTTGATGCCGAGCGTGAGCCGCGTCTGCTCCAGGGCCTTCTCCGGCACGGCGAACGCCTCCAGCTTCTTCTCGCCATTGGCCATGTAGGAGTTCTGGCAGCCTCGGCAGATGCAGTCCAGGCAGGCCTGGGATGGGGATGAGGGGGGGGAGGGGGAGGGCGAGGAGGGGGAGGAGGGCCCATTAGTACTATCAAGGAAAACATGAGAAAGTGTTTATAAATCAAACAGGATGCTTTCTTTTTGTTTGTTTCCAGGGAACACGGCCGACAGAAACACCAAACATGATCTGCCACTCAACTAAAGTTCTGTTTTTGAGGGGGGGTGGAATGTTTATCCGGGGAGAACATTCCCAGGGTGTTGCTAATGTGTGGGAGCGCTGCTACGTCACAAAGCCGACTCGAGTGTGTTGACGGGAGACCGTTGGAAAGACAGGCACACGAGGTGAAATGCCAGAATTTCAGGTGCACTCATGCAGTGGCTGCAGTGCACACTGGCACCAACTGTACCGTGAGATGTCAGGTGGGCCGTGAAAAATTATCCAATTCCACTGAATTAGTCTAAAAATGATATGAGCGTTCCGTGTTAGAGTGACTATGCTTTGAAAGGAATATATACTGTATATAAAGACACGTTATTGTCATTATTAGGCTAAAAAGTCTCGTGTGTGCGCACACACGGTCGAAGTCTCACCTTGCGGTTCGAGTAGCAGGGACAACGCTGCCCCCTGCAGGTGAGCACTGACGGATTCTGGGTGGCCCTGCCACACTTGCAGCCTTTCTTCTCCGCCGGCTTCTTGTACGGCGGCCTAACCGGCGCCTGGGGCACGATGCAGCCCGACACCAGCCGCTGGTCTTTGGCCGCGTCCTTGGCCTTGGTGCCGCCGCCGCGCGACTTGGAGTGAGGCTTCTTGGGGGCGGGGTCCACGTGCTTCCGGGCGGCCTTGTTGTGGTTGGGCACCGGGCGGCTGGGCTTCAGGGGCAGCCCGTTGGGCAGCGACGAGTACGTGTGGGCCGGCGGGGGCGGCGGCGTGGGCAGCGGAGTGTGCAGCGTCTGAGGCGGGAGTGCGGGAGGGGGCTGGTGGGCGGAGCCCTGCAGGATGGAGGCGATGGGGAGGGGCTTGACCTTCTCCCGGTCGCTCTCCGAGCGCGACCGCTTGCGTTTGAGGCGCACCGGCGGCGGCTTGGAGCTCGGGGGAGGGTTGGCGGAGGACGAGTGTAGGTGAGGGGCGTGGCCCGCCGCCATGCTAGTCCTGTCGCCGCAGATCTGTGTGTAGTTGTGAGCGCCGTCCAGCTGGATGAACACGGGAGCGTGCGTCCGCTCGCCACCTCTGTGCGCGTGCGTCTCTGGCTGCGCACGAGGAGCGTCCCGGCCGGGCTGGAGGGGGTCCAGGTTCTGTAACACCTCCTCCACGCTGAGGAGCAACACCTCCCCCTCCTCCAGCTCCCTGCTACTCGATTCCCCGTCCCTGAGTGAGCACACGGTGCCTGGCGTGGGGGCTAAAGGTCCCGTGGCGGCGGAGCTCAGCTTGAGCTCGCCACAGCTGGCGCCGGACGCCGACAGGCCCGCCTGTGGCTGCTCCTCGACCAGTTCACATACTTCCAGCTCAGGGGACGCCGGGTCCAGGTCTTCCAGCAGATCTCCGTTGCATTCCTGCGGCACATTAGAACTGGGGGGCTCAGCGGAGGAGCTCTGAGGCACAGCTGAGAGCTCTGTGGGAGCAGGCGGCGCCTCTGTGGGCGTCAGGGACTCCACGACGGAGGGACTGGCCTCCTCCTGCGCCGCGCTGTGGTCCTCCACCTCCACCTCGTCTTCGTGAGACACGAGCACCTCCTCCAGCAAGGCCATGACCTCCGGAGACCCTCCGACGTGGCTGCTGATGGAATGCAGCAGCGGCGAATGGATGACGTAGAGGCAGAGCTTCCGGTAGGACTCCACCAGCAACGAGAGCTGCTTGTTCTCCTGGAAGCAGGAGGAGTCCTTGCAGCGGCCGCACGACGTCCTGATGTGCATTTTCTGACCTTTGCAGCCCAGGCAGACATAATGCTCGCACTCTGGATGTGTCGGGGAAATAGGATCCTGGAGCAGTTTGCCTGGAGCAAAAAGCAGAGAGCAACTTTTCTTCAAGGTGTTTTGTTCACTTCGTTGTCAAGCACTGAGTTCCTCCATGCCAGGGTTACACAGAACAGTGGGCTATTAGCACCATCTAGTGGCCGCAAAAGTCAGGCGATCGGATCTTGTTTACGCCATCAGAAGTTACATTGATATTTCAGATAACCCGAGATAAGAGATAAAATTATAATATTCTGATTCATGCATTAAGAATTAAGAATGCATGTCGATAAACAACTGACCCAAGAGTAAATCTTTCCAAGCATTGTTCATTTAGTGAAAAATACCAAATGCCACAAGTGGTTTGTTAAATGAACTTAAGGTTAGCTAAAATATTGTGATAAATGGTGGTTAATCAATGTCTTAACGATAACAACAAAAATAATTATAAAACTACAATAATAATAATAATAATAATAATAATAATTATTATTATTATTATTATTATTATTATTATTATTATAAATAATAAATATTATAATTATGTTATATTTCTAAAGTTCAGCGGCTAGAAAGAGAGAACAACTTGGAATTGCGGTCGAGAAATGGCTAATTTTCAAAATAAAAGTATCCCCAACAACAACAACAAAAAAAAGCAACATCAGGATGAATTTCAGTGGAGAAAAAATTAATACTGTCAAACGAAACTAACGCGAGTTTATGAATACCCAAAGATGCTATACTGTCAGCACCGGCAAGCCCAAACTGCAAGCTGCGCGAGTGTTTGACATTGGATTCCCCGAAAAGCAGCCAGTAAATAAAGCATGACAGTGAACCGCACGGCCTGCTGTGGAGACAACAACAGAGGAGTCATCTGTCCCGATGGCCAACAGGAGGCTCTGCCTCGGTTGCTAGGGAGACCACGCTGATCAGAGCGATGTCATGTCACGCACACGCCCCCCGTTCCTCGCGATCGATAGTGGACCCGCAAGTGTTAAATCAAAAATAATTGGCTAATTTGCGTTACCATGCAATTTGGTTTGGCAGAACTAATAGTGCCTTACAATTTCAGCGAGCGTATCCAGGATTAGCATTGTAACACTTACCGCAGACAAGGCATGCTAGGGTCTGGCGGAAGAAGGGAAGGATGTTGTACATGTCCGTGAAGGTGTTGGGCTGCTTCGGGTCACACTGCAGCACGGCCCGGCTGGCGGACACGTACAGGGCGGTCGCACTGACTGGGTTCATAGCGGTGCGCTCGGCAGGCAGCCTCAAGGAATTGCGGCTCCGGAAAAGCCAGCCGTTTTCGGCTAGGCTTTAAAAGATAGCCAAGTCACTGGGAGAAATATAACCTGGTCCGCCCTCTTGGTCAGAAAAAAATATATACGAGTCGCTCCAGTGTATCAACAAAGACGAGCAGCAGGCATAACAGAAACCGAGCACGGTGGAAGCGGTGGCCACCGAACGCGCACAAAACGCTCGAGCTAGCGCAACAAACGGCTAGTTGACGTTAGCATTCCTCGTTAAGGTGTCGTTCCTGTCCGCCAGAGTTTAAAATTGAGCTTTGTTTTGATCACGTCCGAGTAGACCCACAGTTGAAATCACTCACATAATCCACAGTCCTTCATAACACGTAGCGGTAAATCAAATATTTAAACGGTCCATGGTGAAAAGGCTAGCGCTGTGCAGCTAGTGCTAGCTTACATCGCCCAAACGCGTTGCAGGAGAGGTGGTCGAATTGGCCATCGAGCCCATTTAGAACTCATTGGAGCTTCCTCTTCGGCGCCGGCTGAATGAAGAATTGGTGACAGAAATAGACATCTGCGTGCTTAGCAATTAGCTCCCAGATCCCAGGCGCGCACTTCATGTAAACAAAGCTAACCAGGTAGCGTTGCCAAGGCTAGCAAAGCTTGCTAGCGAAAAATTCAACCGTGTCGTTAACCTCCCAGGGTCGCTTTCTACTTCGACGTGATGTGGGATATGCGAGCTTTAAACTGGAAGCTTGGGGTCTTGGTGGGTTCGAATGCAATTCTTGTTGAGCAGTAACCGATCACAGCTAAATACCCGTTTTACAAATGCATCAATCAGTCGATTCTCCAGTTTTTCTCGCACCAACCCCTCTCGATGGTTTTGAAAATCACGCGAGACTTCACTCAGTTACCCGGGTTACAGTATAGTGCACCATAAGGCGTGAAAACTGGGCGTTAATAACTCCCCACGAAGTGCATTTCCTGCCAGTCGTGGAAAAAATTGAAAGGAAAAAAAAAACACATGAAAATGTAACGAAAAACGACATTTGGACCATTGGCCTTGCATTGATTCAGTTGCTTTAAAATAACTCAAAATCATTGTGAATTGACTGCCAATCAACATTAAATAGTAACATTTTTGCCCTATCACAATATTACATCGACGTGGACAATTTAATTTCAAACGTAATTTGTGTCCATTGTGTTTATGTGACAGTGGGAAACATTGCATAAGAATTACACAATTCTTTCGCTCTCAAGTAGCGTTGGGCAGTGGCGGCTTTTAAACAAAATAATTTAACCTTGATATACTTTAGACCGTATTAAAGTTCAGTCAGGCAAGAAAGTCTAGTTAAGCACACCTTTTTAAGACAAAACGCTGGGTGGAAATAACCCTTTTCATTGACTTCCAGGGTGTCGGGAACCCTGCTTGATACCCCGCCCCCTCCAAGCCCCTTGGCAAAGATTCCTTTTTTTCTCATTGGTCGAGTTAGTCTCGCCCCTCATTTCCTATTGGCTCCAGCCTGCCGTCGGGCAGTGAGGGGTGGTAGAGAGCACACGTAGGGCAATGATGGCGGCTTTCGCTGTGACTCGAGGCACCAGCGGGCTCCTGCACGGACTCAGGGCGTCTTTCAGGGGCTTCGCGCAGGTCAAACGCGGCAATGTCGCCGCTGCTGCTGCGGTGGCACCGACGAGCCGGCGGAGGGACTGCCGCTGGTACTGCGTCAGCAACCTGTCCGTCAGGGAGAGGATCGACACGAAGCGGAGGGCGGCTCTGGTCGGAGGAGGTCAGAGCAGGATCGATGCTCAGCACAAAAGGGTAACACAGAACTTTTCGCTTGTTCGGGGCCACAAGTTTCGGACGTATGGATGCTTCCTCGGGTGCCGCGTTTCCGCTCAGCCTACCAAGTGTTTACCTACAAGGGTCTGGTTATGGTCGAGTGAAGCCATTGGTTTAACCAACGTTGCCCGACCTATGTCCTTTACCCACGCGCACACAGTTTTGACAGCCGCTTGTTTTGAAGCCTGAAGTCTCCAGAGTTTTGACCCCCCCCCCGCGCTCAACTGGCTTATTCCGAACCCACACCTTACAATTTAATGAGGCGATTTCTGGACAGATTGAATGAGTTGAGGGTCGTTGAAGCAGCACAAGGGCACCCTCACGAATTCGAGATCCCACATTTGTGTTATTGCTCTGTATGTCATTTTTAAAAGGTTGTTGCTAGTTTTGTTTTTTGTTTTTTTAGTTTTTTTAAGCTCAGTGTTACACATAAACGTACACTATGTATACATGCTATAGGTCATTCAATTTAATATCATCAAACATCTTGATTTTGGGGGTACTCTGTGAAATAATATATATCATTCCGTTGTATTGTTTTTGTGCGTTTTGCAAATGCATTGAAAAGGTCGTGTGTGTTTGTGTGTTTGTGTGCCTCAGGGGAAGCTGACGGCCAGAGAGCGAGTCGAGCTTCTGCTGGACCCGGACTCCTTTGTGGAGTCGGACATGTTTGTGGAGCATCGCTGCTCTGACTTCGGCATGGAGCAGGACAGGAATAAGGTAATGAAGCCTTCACTGGGCAGAACCAGAACCAGAACCCGTGACATCACATCCGGTCAGTTGTTTATCAGTTGTTTTCGTTGTCTTTTTTTTTTTTTTTTTTGGTGGCAGTTCCCAGGTGACAGCGTAGTGACGGGCCGCGGCAGGATCAACGGCAGGCTGGTTTATGTGTTCAGTCAGGTGCGTTCTGCAGGTTCCCATCGGTGAGACTGTTTGGCCGGGTTATATTACATCACCTCAACTCTTTCTCTCTTTTTTTCTTTCTGTGTGGCAGGACTTTACAGTGTTTGGCGGCAGTCTGTCTGGAGCTCATGCACAAAAGATCTGCAAGGTTAAAAAAAAAACAAAAAAAACAAACAAACTTGAATTTAACCATTTGTCAGGTCCAGGCAGTTTAATTTTGGAAATATTTCTGAATATTGAAACACTCCACTCTCAGATTATGGACCAGGCCATGACAGTCGGAGCTCCGGTGATCGGGCTGAACGACTCCGGCGGAGCTCGGATCCAAGAAGGAGTCGAGTCTCTGGCTGGATACGCCGATATTTTCCTGGTATCATTTTTGAAAATGAGGATGTATTCCTTTTAAAATGCCACAGATAAACTCCTTCAGTCAATAAATTTTTTTTAAATTTTTTTTCCCCCAGAGGAATGTCATGGCCTCAGGAGTCGTCCCTCAGATCTCCCTCATCATGGGTCCCTGTGCTGGAGGAGCTGTCTACTCTCCAGCACTGACAGACTTCACCTTCATGGTGAAGGTAAGGAGGAAGTGTGGGTAACGCTGAACAACCACAAGATCTTATACAAATGAAGTACAGCATCACTAATCACTCCAAATGAAGGCTTTCAGTCTTGGTTGAGCTCTGACATTCTGCAAACTATAAACTCAATTTTTTTTTTCTATGTGTGTGGGTGTGTTTCAGGACACTTCGTACCTGTTTATCACAGGACCTGATGTTGTGAAATCCGTCACCAATGAAGACGTCACTCAGGAGGAACTGGGCGGGGCCAAAACTCACACCAGCGTGTCTGGTGGGTTTCAAATTTAAAAATTAATTTCCTCTTCCGTCTTTTCAAAATGCCTCTAACTGTACGACAGTTCAAGGTTATTTTTCGCATAAAATGTGTAATGATGAGGCCAAGTTTAGATATATATCCATTTTTCTCCCCTGCCACCTCGTTCTCAGGAGTGGCTCATCACGCGTTTGAGGACGACGTGGAAGCCCTGCTCAACGTGCGAGAGTTCTTTAACTTCCTGCCACTCAGCAACCAGGACGCTGCGCCTGTCAGGGAGTCACATGACCCCAGGTAGCCAATCACGATCTATACAATCTATCACAGAACCAAAATTGTGTTCTTGTTTTTGAATTCTCTCCCCTCCCTCCCTCCGCCTCGTTCCCTCCCCAGCGATCGTCTCGTCCCAGCGCTGGACACCATCGTCCCGTTCGAGTCCACCAAAGCCTACGACATGCTGGACATCATTCACGCAGTACGTTCTCGGCCCACTCGACCCCAACCCCCCTAACCCTGACCCTAACCCTCAACAGCTTCTCATTATATCTGTATTTAATAAAATAAAAAAAAATCTGTTCCTTGTTGTTGCTCCTGTGGATGCGTTCAGACGGTGGACGAGAGGGACTTCTTCGAGATCATGCCCAACTACGCCAAGAACATCGTGGTGGGGTTCGCCCGCATGAACGGCCGCACCGTGGGAATTGTGGGTAACCAGCCCAAGGTGGCTTCCGGTGAGTGAAGCTCTGAAGATTCTTTTCCCAACGCGGCTCAGTCTTCGTCTTTAGATGATCCTCCAACGTGTTGCTTTTGTGTCCTTGACCTCGGTCAGGTTGTCTGGACATCAACTCCTCGGTGAAGGGAGCGCGCTTCGTGCGCTTCTGCGACGCCTTCAATATTCCCATCATCACCTTTGTGGACGTGCCGGGTTTCCTGCCAGGTATTCTTCTCACGAGGGATGTTAGCAATTAATCCATTATCGATTAATTGTCGATTAAGAATTTAATCGATTAAATTCAATTTGTCGCAATTAATTGAACATTTTTTTTACAGGGGTAGTTAAAATCATTATAACAGTGTAGTGGCAGGAAAGAGTGATTCACCTGTAGATACTGTACCGGTCATAATATACCTAGAGCAAAAAAAGATTAAAAAAAAAAAAAAAAAAAGTTGAATTGTGACCCATTAGAAGTCACCTTAAAGTCAGAGGATAAATGTTTTGGGTCTTTTTACTGTTATCTAATGTAAAAAAAAAAATGGTCCCATTGGACCCTCAACATTATTTAGGGGTTAAATAATGTGTTCCTTGCACATTTTTCATTGCGAAATTTAGATTCTCAGGAAAAAAGCGCTGCTTATCAATTCATCGTTAATCGATCGATAAGGTCGACCAACTAACGATTAATGAATTCATCGATAATTTGCATCCCTACTTCTCACGTCTCCGTGTTTTCATGCGCCAAGTAACTCCAACACAGGCTGCTCTGTAGAACTCGCCTCGGTGCGTTCACGTCAAATCCAACGCTGCCGTATAGGGTTGTTGACCCAAATGACGACGAATTTGGCTGTACACTTGTTTAGTGTCTGGCTCTACTTTTTCCACCTGTGAGGGTCCGGCACAACAGAATAGGTCCGTTAATGACACAAGCCTGCCTGGTTTCATCGCAGCGATGAAATGTGGCAGAAATGCAGCCAAACCGACGAGACGGTTCAACTGCAGCTTGTGCAGAGTTTTTGCAGCGTCAGCCTGGCGTCTTATCAAAGGTCTCACACACACTCACACGGTTGTCGACAGGCACGGCTCAGGAGTACGGCGGCATCATCCGACACGGAGCCAAGCTGCTGTACGCCTTCGCAGAGGCCACGGTCCCGAAAATCACCGTCATCACCAGAAAGGTGCGTTAACAGACGAAGCGGGTGTGGGGGTGGGGGTGGGGGGGTATTGACAATCCCCTGACAGACACTGACCAACACCGTGTGCACATCCAGGCTTACGGAGGAGCCTACGACGTGATGAGCTCCAAGCACCTGAGAGGCGACGTGAACTACGCCTGGCCCACCGCCGAGGTCGCCGTCATGGGGGCCAAGGTAGGTTCTCTCTTTTTTTTTTTTAAATATTGGAAGCTGATTTTAAAACAGCAGCTTCCAATGACTCGTTCCTCTCCTTGTTCCCAGGGCGCCGTGCAGATCATCTTCAGAGGAAAGGACAACCAGGCTGAGGCCGAAGCTGAATATGTGGAGAAGTTCGCCAACCCCTTCCCGGCTGCAGTCAGAGGTGACCGCACCGCACCACACCACACCACACCAGACCACACCACACCACCAGACCCGCTCCCTCCTATCTCACGCCCCCAAATGCCACTTTTCACCAAAACGTCCCCTTTTCCAGGTTTCGTGGACGACATCATCGAGCCGTCCAGCACTCGCAAGCGCATCTGCAGAGACCTGGAGGTCCTGGCCAGCAAGACCCAGAAGAACCCCTGGAAGAAGCACGCCAACATTCCTCTGTGAGACAACCTGGGACTGTTGACACACACACACACACAGTTTACACTTTGAATCCTCCTAGTATCTGCCAGCGGCACTCCGTTTTGACTTCACTCTACAGTGAAACACTCGACTGATTATTATTCTACTAGCTGAGCTGTGGGCAGATGTGGAGGAAATTATGTTGTGTGAACAAATTCAATCAAAACTTTTTTTAAATTATAATCCAGAGCAGTGGAATGAAGTAATTCCCTCCAAGGTGACAGTTTAAGTGGAAATGTAAACACCTTGTTGATATCGTCACTAGGTTCTCCTCTAGATTCCTGCCTGTACAGTGTTTTGCCCCTTTGGATTTGAACCAACCAGTTTAGCTTTTAGTCCTTGTTTGACATCCCTGCTGAAAGCTCTGGAACTGTGCCTTCATCTGCCTTTTGTAAAATAAATCACAGATTCCTACCAAGTTTGTCGTCCTTGACTGTAGTTAAAGGTGTCACATTCAAGCCATCAGTGGGGTGGAGCAGCCTCACAACACGTAAGCTAGAACAGGGGTGGGCAAACCCCCTGACTGGTGGGGCCACAATGGGTTCTAAAATTTGACAGAAGGGCCGAAGCAGCAGCAGATGGATGGAGTGTTTTGGTGACCCACCTCCTTGGAGAAAAAAAAGTTGAAAATGTGCTTTAATGTCAATCGAAAATGAACAAAAGTATGCCAACAAAATGTGTCTTTGCAGCTCCATGGTATTTAGCTCTTGATTGAAATGACTGAAAACACTAAATAAATGGATAAAATCCAGCTATTTTATTACTCACGTACTCCCAATATAATTTATTCAAGTTTAGCAGGCCCTCGGGCCATAGTTTGCCCACCCCTGAGCTAGAAAGTTCTCTTTCTATATATAGAAAAATAACCCTGTGTTTTCCAGCCTCCTACAAAAAAGTTGTTCAAATGCTCTTTCAGCTTCCTGCTAAAAAAAAATCTGGCGCTTCAAGATTTGACTGCATAAAAAAAAAAAACTCTTTTAACAGTTGCTCCCGAAACTAAAACGGTGAAGGTTACGTGAATTCTCTCCCACACAAAACCATTAGCAGATGCTCCGTTTTTTTTCCTCTCAACACTCTCCAAGTCATAAATGAACTGCGCACGCACACACACACACACACACATGACCATAAACTGATTACAGATTTTTATTTTATTAAAAAGAATTTAGAACCACAGAAAAAACAAAAACAAAAACAGGCTGTAAGAGCGGTTGTTTTTTTTCCAAGGGCGAGAGTGATGTGAACTGCGCTGCAGAGAAGATCCAGTCGTCTGCCGCTATTTACACAACTGCCGACGGACGAGGCGAGAAGTAAACCCATTTCTATTTTTCTGTTTTCCCGCCGAGTGAAAAGTGAAACGATGTGGCTGGAAAAAAAACCCAAAACATTCATGACGTGTTCAAACAAACCTGTCTCGACGGAGATCGGCCATCACTACACGAGATTCAAAAACACAAGAAAAGTCGGATCAGGTAACACTGTCGGCGAAAAGGGTGTGAAAAAGGATACGGAGTGTGAAACTGGCAAACTGAGAGAACGTTGCGGTGCCAAATACTGACCTGTGAGACTTTTTTTTTTTGTTTCGTTTTTTTTTTTTTTTTTTTACAATCAGTTCATGCAGCGCTCGGAAAAAGCTGCTAACGCTACGACCACAGTCTGAGCTGGACGACCTTAAATATGGTTTACAGGTGCGCGTGTCGGGGGGGAGGGGGGCAGGAATATACTGTAAGTATGTAGGCCACAAAGAGGCAACAAACAAGATACATGTTTGGAGGGGAGGGGGTGAAAAAAACAAACAGAACTGTACAAACATCGGACAAAAACAAAACAAAAAAAACACTTGATTTAAAACTTTCATACTAAAGCTACAGAGTTCAAAATATGTTTATTGTCTTTTTTTATTTTTATTATTTTAAAACCCCTTAAGTTGAAAAAGCCGTTGGGTCGTCACAGGAGGAGGAGGGGAGTACCTGTGCAGAAGATGCCAAGTGGGAGGGGCCTCTGTCGGGTGTGGGAGGGGTAGGGGGTGTGGCTTCACTGCTTGAATGACACAACACTCGCTTTTTTTAATTATTATTCCGCTTTTGACGCCACACGCACACAACGGTTTACATCACTTCCTGTAGGGTCGGTCCACCGACACACAAGTCACGCACCAGCACCAGCACCACGTGCACGGACTCGGACTCGGAGGGGGAGGGGGAGGGGCGGGACAAAGAGCAAAGATACCGAACATTTACCACTGAGATCCTCGCTGTCGGGGGGGGGGGGGACTGAAGTGCCAAAGCAGGCTGCGCCTCTGGGATTTGCTACGCCGCCGTCACACCGAAACAATCTGGAGAAGCGGAGGACCGGTAAAAAAAAACAAAAAAAAACGAAAAAACAAAACAAAATGGGAAAAAAAGACTGCAGGTGCTTCACTCGCCAGCGGCCCCCCACCCCCACTGAGCCGCTCGTGACCAGAACCGTTGGCTCCGACGATGAAAAGCGAGACCGAAGGCCTCCGAGGAAACGGGTGGCGGTTCGGATCCTCCTCGCTCCAAACTTCCCAGGTGAGATCCGGCCCGGCGAGGGGACGCGTCAGTCAAACCGCGAGGTCATCAGCAGTTCCCGTCCCGTCTCGCAGAAGGAGAAAAACAACACTTCCCACAATGTCTGTCTGTCTGTCTAGTTTTTTTTTTCTCCTTCTCCTGAAGAATCTGATTGGCAGGTTGTGTGGGTGAAGACGAGCGCCACCCAGTGTTCGCTCCTGGCGCCGAATCCTGACCTCAGGATGTCCGCTGGGATCAGAACATGGGCATGCTGAAGCCCTGGAGGACAGAGGAGGAGAGGGTGAGTTGTGTGTTAATTTAACACGCAGGTAGAAAATGTGCCCGGTGTAAAACGTGACGCGTCAAATGTTGAGTGAGTTCTTCATTTTTAGAATCATAATTCTTCTGTGAACTTGCAGACAAAGAAATCAAAGTTGCCATACCCACAAATAGACATAACGTAATAATACTGGGGCTGTCAAACGATACATTTTTTTTTAATCGCGATTAATCGCAGAATCTGCACAGTTAACTGCGATTAATCACAGTTTGACTTGCACGTGTAAAATTCAGTTATTTAGCATTTCAAAAACTTAGAACACGCGGTGACTGCTACCGTCGCACAACATCACTTACTTGTGCATTTAGTTAATTTCTGTGACTTTTCCGCGACTTTTAAAAAAACATTGCTCAAGTTGTTTGTATGGGAATTTGTTTCCTGTCTGTCGTTATTCCAGACAGTTCAGCCACAAATGTTACAGAAGTGTATGAAGTAAGAATTTAGAGATTGTGAGTTTCATCAAGTTTGTTGAGAAAAAGGCTAAAAATAGATAGAAGTTTTTTTGGGGGGGGGGCAAAACAATGACTTGGTAATTTAAAATGAATAAAACTCAGTTCATATTGTCGTGGCTGAGGTTCTAACTCTTACTGACCGACTCGTCTTCAATCATCGCTGCAGAGTCGAAGAAGTCCGGTCTCAACTCCGCTCTTTCGCGTCTGTTCCTCGACGGCGGCTGGAAAAGGAAGTGAGCCAAAGTTAAAGGACGGGTCGCTGGAATGTTGGAAGCACCTCGCCGCCTCGGTCCGAGGGGAACTCGTCTCACCAGGTCGATCACCATCGTGTCTTCAAACTCCTCGTTCATGTCCTCCAGCTGGCCTCTCGATGACATCATCACGTCCTCAAAGATGGGCTCCGCGTCGTCCTCCATCAAGCCGCGCCTGCAGCAAAACCCACATCAAACACGCGCTTCCCATTAATCTCTGTCATTTCCTGTCAAAGGGCAGGCGGCGTGTGGTTTTGCACAACGCTTTAAAACTAAGGCACGCGTACACAGTCTGCCGGACGCCCTGGTTGTTGCGCGACTTGATGTAGTTCATGTTCGTCCGGTCCTTCCGGTTGACTTCATCCATCTTCTGCTGGCCGAGCCACGACATCTGGATCTGTGGGCTGAGAAGAAAACAAAACAAACAAAAAAACCGACGTGAGAAATAATGATCGTTATAAATTATTCAAACTGACCAAATCTGCACTTCAGAAATGCATGTGGGTAGAAACTCTGTCTCCCTCTTCTGGCCAAATGTGGATTAACACAAACATTGCCAACATCATTAGACTACATGATCTGATATTGGGACCCCTTCGAAAATCAACAAATAACACAAAATACAAAAAAACAAAAACACAAACACATCTTTTCTAAAAAAACAAAAAAAACAACAAAATCACTCCTGTTAAAAATTTACTAGACTCAAAACTTTAACTCAGCTTTCACGCAGCTGACGCCTCCAACACGTTGACTCACTTGTGCACGTAGTCGCCCTCTGACCCGGGCTCTGAGTCCGGGTCTGTCATGTGTTCCGCCGGTCTGTTCTCTCTGAGGACTGTCGAGGTGAGCTGCGGCGTCTGCAGCGCCCCCGGTGTCTGGAGAGTGTCATTGCGTATCATCCAAGAGCCATCCACGCTGCTCTCCTCTGAAGGTGGAACAGATAAAAGTTGAGTCACCAACACTCAAACCAGTCGAAGTCTCTCTCTCTCTCGCTCTCTCTCTCTCGTAAAGAGAGAGAGAGTTTTTCGTAAAGTAAAAGCGATATTTCTAAACGTTCGACAAAGTACAACTGCGATTTGCAGGTGTTTCCATCGAATGGTGTGAAGCGCACAAGCTGTAATTCTCGTCAAATCTCGTCCAGCAAGAATTACGAGAATTCTCATGGGACGTAATTTTCGTATAATCTCTTCTTATAATTGCTTTTGTTTGTTTACGTTTGTTTGCCGTCAAGAAAGGTTTTTATATTTTCCTCTTTGATTACATGTAAAAAATATTCCGTTTCCTCCTCCGCCCAAACATAACGCACCATTTTCACTTTCTCTCTCTCTGCCTCTCTGCCTCTCTGTCTCTCTGTCTCTCTGTCTCTCTCTCTCTCCTCACCCTCGATGCGCTTCTTGTGCAGCGGCGGCCGGCCCTTCTTGCTGCGGACCGAGCCCGTCTTGCTGCTGGAGCCCGACGTGACAGACATGTGGTCCTCGTCGCCGCCCGTCAGCAGGCTGTTCCTGTAGGAGATGAGTGGAAGCCACACGTCCTCCCGCCGCTCCGACATCGACTCCGACATGAACTTCTCCAGGTACGAGTGACTGAGGAGACACCGTCGCCGCAAGTGTGAAAAAACAAACAAGCACATCAAAAAAAAAAAATTAAAAAAAAAAACCTGAATGGGAGTTACTTACACAGTCTTTTTATCTTGGCGGATAAGTTTGGAGGAGAATTCGCTGAGGACCTCCAGGAAGGCCAGGTTGATTGGCGGGAACTCGGGTCCACGGGGGTTCTGGTACTTGAAGGCAAACTCGATACCGTCCCTGGTGAACAGCGAGAGACGCAGAGTTTAAAAATGGTACAATTAAGTCACCAAAGCCGGGGGGGAAAAAACAAACAAAAAGAAAGAGATCTGACTTGTGCAGCGTGGCCACAGCCTCCCTGGTCTTGATCTGGTCCAGGCCGAAGGTGAGGGCGAAGCGGCGGGCCAGCTCTTTGATGCCGCTGACGTGAGACGACGTCCGATCCAAGTTGGGCCCCTGATCCTGGAGCAGCTCGTTGAACAGCTGAAATGTGTTGACATTATGTTTGTGCGTCAGGGAATCTTTCTCATTGAAAAAACAAAAGGTTTTAAAAAGCTGTGTCTCAGCTCACCTGCTGCAAACTGAGGATGAGGGTCTTGGCACAAAGGATCTTGTCGATCTGTCGGGTCTTACTGAGAGTTTCCTTGATGATGTCGCCGTAGTCGTTGTAGTACTGAAGGGAAGCAAAAACATACAATTTTGTTCATTTCCTTCGACGGAATCGCTTTTTTTCCATCACGTTGCTGAGCTCGGACAAGCAGCCAACCTTCATGTAGTGTTTGAAGATGTCGGCGGCGGCCGGCATGTCCACGATGTCGTAGATGATCAGCTTGCAGAAGGCCGCCAGCAGGTTTCTCCTCTTGTGCAGCGCCTCGATCTTGTTGGCTTCGTCTTCCTCGTCGCCCTCTGCAGGCGGAAGAAAACCAACCAATGAGTTTTTGTTTCTTATTTTTAAAAACACGTCCTTGTTAGCGGTTGCCCCCTGCTGTCTCACCCATGCTCTGACTCTCGTCGTCCTGGTCGATGAAGACGTGGTCCAGCACGAAGTTCAGCAGCTCGTTCTGCAGCGTGCCGTCAGGGTTGAAGACGAGGGGTTGGAGACCCTCCCTGCTGCCGGACGTCAGCTGGTGGCTGAAGATCATCAGCAGGTCGCACAGGAGCATGAACGCCTGCGCAAAAACACAAGTTCGCAAAACTGTTCGCCGCCCCTCGTCGCTCAGAGTTCAAAGAGGTTCAAGAGGTTTTCAGAGGCGGGGCGCGGTTACCTGCTCTTTGACCGGCGTGTTGACGTTGGACAAGCACTGCTGACACACAGCCAGGAAGGACTTGACCACTCTCCTCAGGGCCACCAGGTCATCCTGCACACACACACACACACACACACACACACACACACACACACACACACACACACACATACACACACACATTTGCCATAAAAGTAAATATTAAAATAGCAGCTGCAATTAACTTCTAGTGCAGCGTTTCTCAACTGGTGGGTTGCGACCCAATATTGGGTCGCAGCATTGTGGACAGAGCCCCTCCCTTTGACAAATGATTATTATATATATATCTGGGTTGTGAGATGGGTTGTGAGACTCCGCCAGTTGAGAACCACTGCTCTGATGCATTCAACAAGTCAACATCATCATCTCCAGAGAGATATTGATTTTCTCACTCTGTGAGAAAATCAATACATTTTACGCTGCTACTAATGCCCAAGTGCTGTAATTGGCTGAGCCTTCGTGTTTTTTATTTTCTTTTTTTTTTTTTTGGCCGCACCTTGCTGGGAGCTCCCTCCGTGATCTTGACCAGCTGCCAGAGGACGGAGTAGTGGGAGCACTGCAGCGCCTGCACGGCAATCTGCTCCGGCATGGAGCCCTGCTCGATGCCCGCCTTCAGCAGCCGGTAGCAACTCCCGAACAAGTCCCAGCGGGTCAGGTCGTGAGCGCTTTGGGCGGAAGGGACATTTCGATTAGTGGGGCGACTGTATTGAAAAAAAGCTAATAGGGTGGTAAGTGTGAGGGAGGTCTCACTTGTGGAAGGCCGTGAGTCGCTTGAGCGTCGACAGGACGTTGTAGATGTCGTCGTCGTCGGCCTCCTCCGCCTGGAAACCGCAAACATCAGTTAGTGCGTAAACTCAAGTTAAACCAACAAAAAAAAATCATCAACCATGCAACCGTTGTTTTTCCAAGGACAATCGTTCTTCCCGCCCTCTCGTACCTCCTGCAGCAGCTCCTCCACCGAGTGCGCAAAGCGGTCCGTCATCTCGTCGATGAGCTGCGAGCGGGCGATGTCCACGCGGTTCATGATGGTGTACTCCTCCGAGCACAGGATGCTGTAGGTCTTGCTGCAGGCCTCCAGGACGTCCATCTCGATGTGCTTCTCCACCACCAGCCGGATCTGCTTCAGCAGGGCGTCCAGGTGCTTCTCCATGCGGCCGGCGCTGTAGACGTCCAGGTCGAAGAACTGCGGGATCTGCAGCAGGTTGGCCACCTTCTCCGAGTCGGCCTGGTACTGCGGTGGGGGGAGGGGAGGAGGGAGGGAGGCAGAGAGTTCAGGAGAGCAGCCGGTGTAACTGGGATTTTTTTACTTCTATGTCTGCATGGTCATGGTTTCAACTCTACGGGGCAGTCGTACCTTGGAGAGCAGCATGGGCAGAGCCATGATGAAGTGTTCAGTCAGCTTGTTTTTATCATCGATCTGGGTCTTCCTCTCCTTTGCTGTCAGGACCTGTGAATATAACATAAATCGAGAATCAGAAGAAAAATCTTAACAAACCTTCTTTCTATCATGTCCATCACATTCGTCTCATTTGCAATTTTAGGAAGGTCCATGTTTAGATTCATATATTGTTGCCATCTGCAGTGAAGCAGGTCCTTTCAATGGGCGGAACAAACTCCTGAGAACCATTAGTACCATTTACGACATCACAAAGGGCTTCTGAGGCATCACAAAGGGCCAACGTCTTTTTAAGGTGGCGGATGGACTTGGGAGACGTTATTGTTAGATAAAACATGGGTGGGACCTTTGAATTTCTATTTTTAATTGCCTTTTTATTTGGAAAGGGAAATACTAATGTCATACATTAGTTACAGACTTCAAGTCATTCAAGGAAATCTCATGAACAGAAGGTTCATGAGATTTTGTCCATTTTGCCTTTCTAGTTCTTTCCAGTCTATCACTTGTTTTAGTTGAAAACAATAACGATAAGGAAACAGAACAGAAGTGGGGAGGGCACCACTCCGGAACATCCAAGTATGACATAAGAAAGGAGGACAGCTTTATACAAGACACAAGCACATTCATATGAAATCAGATCTAGTTGGTTTTATGTACTTGGTTCATTTGGACCAGATCCTATAGAACTTTTCTTTTTCTTTTTTTGAATAGGACATCTCCTCCATAACATATATTGGGACCTTTGAATTTGAAGGAAAACTTGAAGGTGTAAATGTGTTAATATGCCATACCCGCTTGCCAGTGCCTCTGCCCACAGGTGGGTGTGCCTCTGCTGCCTGTCGGATGGTGCACACCATCAGCTCGATCAGAGCGCTCTCCTGACGGTCTGCCAACACTTTGGAGGAAAAAAAAAAAAAACACACACAAGAGATTTATTTATTTATTTTTTTACTTTCCTCTGGCCGGGAGGAGTAGAAAATAGTGTGTGAGTGTGTGTGTGTGTGTGTGACTTACCCTCCTCCCCCTGCACAGGCTCCTCCAGCAGGAGTTCAGTCATACACTCCCAGTCTTTCAGCAGCTCCTGAGAACTTTCCCACAATGAGTCCACCAGGTAGGCAGCGTGCTCGTGGAGCTGCACGCCAAAGGGAGGGAAAGCGTTTTACATGCATGTTAAAAGATCAATCAAATTGTATTTGCACTTTACAACAGTCAAAACGGCGCACAAAGTGCTTTCCAGAGTAATACATAATAAAAGCAATGCCAGTAAAACAGAGTTAAAACACAAAATTACCGCAAATGCGCAATTATAAAACAAGAGCAAAATGCAAAATTAGCCAAACATAATTAAAAACACAAATGTAAAACCAGTAAGCGGCAGTCCAGTTAGTGGCTGTGTTTAAAATGCCAGCCTGAATAAACAAGTTTTTAACTGAGCATATACAGCGCAAACAGAATAGGGCCAAGAATTGAACCTTGAGGCACACCAGATTGAAAGAGGGAAGGAGAGAGAGAATGAGAAGTAATTTAACATCACTGAGAAAGATCTGTTAGGAAGGCATGATGAGAACTATCTGAGCACCGCCCCCTGCAGGCCGACCGAGTGTTGTCGGGAGACGAGGGCGGCAGGGTCCACCGTGTCAAATGCAGAGGTCAGGTCCAATAACACCAGAACAACAGAGTGTTAATTGTCCATAGCTGCGAGAACGTCATTGTGGACCCTCAGTGATGCAGACTCGGTGCTGTGTCCATATTATGAGATTTTATTTTAATTAGCAATTACAATTTTGATTTGCTTTATACGGCAAAGCCAAACCGAATTATTGTCTCTGCTCAGTGATGGAAGCGTGAGTTTTAACGCGGGACTTAGCAATTTGTACCCTGCAGGACAGACAGTCGGCAAACGTCGGCGTTACCTCGCTCTCCAGGAAGAAGAGCACCAGCATGCGGATGAGGTTTCCGTTGGGGCTGCTCCTCCCGCGTCGCTTGGCCAGCGCCTCTTCGGCCTGCGGGTCGTGACGGCTGAACAACCTGAGAGAAAAAATGACCGGAGGGAAGAGAAAGAAAGTGAATAAATCGGACGCAACGCACAATTTCGAACAAGCGTATAAAAAAAAAACGTGAGGTGAGGAGACTCACTTCCTGTGCAGGAACTCCCCGGCGGCCACGGCCACCGGCCTGTGCGCCGAGTAAACCAGGTGATAAACGTTCTCGCAGTCCTCGTTGGACAAGGCGTCTTCACTGCCCCTGCAGAACAACATCATCATCATCATCATCATCAGGTCAGTCAGCAGTGAGACTCAGCAGCAGAGGAGGACTTATAAACAACAGATTGTACTGACTGCAGGATGAGAGTGACCAGTCGGATGGCCTCCACCGCTACGTCGTACTCTTTGTCCAAGGTCATGGACACGATGCGGTCCTGTCACAGCGGAAGGCCATCAAACAACGGAACAGTTCAGGAAAACTCATAAGGCTGCGTTCAGACTGCAGGCGAATCGGATTCCAATCAGGTCCCTTCTCAAATCCGATTTTGCGGACACTAACCTTGAAGCGGTTGGTGAAGAGCTCCAACTTGGGGAAGAGTTCTCGGTTGGTGTAGAGGTTCTGAAGAGCTTTCAGACACTTGAGACGCACCTCGCCTTGCTGGGGGGAAAAAAACACAAGACGTCGTCAATGTCCTGCTGACGCAGCCGCTCGACTGGCACCGCCGACTGGACGCTCACCCTGTCGTGTAGAGTCCAGCCCACGTACTTCAGGTAGCTGTCGTTGAGGAAGGCGTCGCTGTAGAGCTTCATCCACACGCCGATCTCCTCGATGCAGATGGCTCGGATTTCGGCAATCGCGTCCCTGAATGTGAAAACAAGTCAGTCGGAGGTGAAGCGTAGCTAAACTGCCGCTCAAAGGAGCATCAGCATCAGCATCAGCAGCAGGTCTACCTGTAGCGGTGCACAAAGATCCCCTTGAAGATGGAGTTCATCATGTTCTCAATCTCGTCCTGGTTTTCCTGGAGCTGCGAGGGGCAGACAGAGAAGTGCCGCGTTATGTACGAAGCTCGGCGAGGTGGGCGGAACATTGGGTGGGGGTTCCGCTGCGGACCCCACCTCCTTCCTCTTCTGCAGCAGCAGCTCCAGCTTCTCGTTGGCCCGTTTGCCCGCGATCTTGTTCCTCTCGGCCTCGTACTGCCTCTGGGTGTTGTCCTGGTGGATGCTCAGGTTCAGCGCCACGTTCACCAGCGCCGTCATCAGCTTCATGGCTGCATGGGGACAAAAGTATTTACATTCTGCACTTGATTGTACAGATACCTGGAACCTCAGGTTAAAGTAAAAGTACCAATTGAACTCCTTTACTTAAGTAAAAGTAAGAAAGTACTGAAATGTCCTTCAGTAAAAAATAAAAATGTTTCTGTGCCATTAATGAAGCAAAGCAATATTGGATTTTTAACCCTTTTAATGTTATTTTCTATATTAAATTTTTGTCTGTACTGAACAGTGACCCCAAAGCCAAGGTACTCTAATAATCTCCCTCTAAAATATGATCAACTTTCATATTGAACTACACGACAGCAACTGTTCGAATAGCTTCACTTCAAGCAACTGCAATGATAACAAAAAATATGTGAATTATTTAGAACAAAATTTGTATCTTTTAAACACAAAAGCAGGGGAGGAGGGAGTAAAAGGTTGTCAGAAAAAGAAATACTCGAGTAACAGTGTAGCAGTGTTTGTACTTGGTTGCTTCCCGTCTTTCGTGCAGAGGTTTTCTCACGCAAAGCAAAACAAAAAAGTGAAACAAACAGCAAAGAGACGGTCTGCACCTGACCTGCCAAGGTGGAGGTGTGTCTGAAGGCTCGCACTTGGGAGTCGGAGAGGCCGGTGAGGAGCGAGATGACCGTGTCCATCATGTACTCGTCGTAGATGATGCTGTACTGACACTGGCGGATCAGGACGGCCACAAACTCGCAGAAGTTGTAGCGGAACTTCTTCCACATGGGGCCGGGCATGGTCAGAGGGTAGTCGCCGCTGTCCTGCAGGAGGAAGAGGAGGAGGAGGAGGAGGCATTTTTAGAAGAGTCAGTGGGCTGAGTTTGAAGTTGGAAGGAATTTGAGACGGGAATCGTTTCCTCTGGAAAATCTCAAACAACACTTACCTCGTCGAACTCCTCCGTCATCTTGCGGATGATCTCTGCGTTCTGCATGTTCCTGAACATCTCGATCCTCACCGTGCCTGGTCACAGGGCGACAACAAGGTGTTAGTCCAGGCGTGGGACACTCTCAGGGTCCGGCACGGCCGAAGCCCCGGGCACGTCCGTCTCCTCCTACCTTTACACCCGGAGCACTGGATGAAGAAGTTGATGAGGTCCAGCAGCGCCAGGTCTCTGTCCTGCTTGTACGACTCGATCCACTCGTCCACCACAGACTGCAAGCGAGCGGAAAAATTGAGTTTTCTTTTTCTTTTTTTTTGTTGCCCATTTTCCATTTTTAATATCATCCTCCTCCACTAGGTGTTTCACTGAGGCGTTTATAGGCGGATGTGAAAGAGAAGCGGTGCGGGGAGAAAGTCGGGCACAAGCCAAACACAGAAACAATCTGGAATGGAAAAAAAATGTTCTCATCCTGAGTTCCCTGACACGCACCTGCATGGCGCTCTTGCCCAGCTTGACCACCTCGAACAGAGTGACGGGGTCGCCGCCGTCGCCGTTGTGCTGGGCGACGCCGTTGGCCTTGCCTCGACCCCGGGCGACGCTCACGACCTTGTCTGCCGGCGACTTCCGGGGCTTCTTGTTGGCCGACTGCGCCGTCAATCGGGATGTGGTGGGAGAAAACAAGGGTGCAAAAAAAAAAAAAAACTCAGAAAAGGGCAGAAGAGAGAACCAATCGTGCAACAGAAAACAGACGCTGCCAACTGTAACCGCCAAGCAGGCATTTGAAAAAAACAAACCCGCACATACCAGGGCCTGTTTCCCCGGCCGGCCTCTCTTCTTCTTGCCTCTCATCTCCGTGTCGTCCAGCTCACTCATGTTCATGCTCAAGCCCACCGCGTCCGTCGCTCCCGACTCGTTGGACGAGTCCCTGGGGGAAGAACGCGTAACGCGCCGTCATCCCACAAAGCTTTTCAACCTTTGGTCAAACGGAGTCGTTTCCACTCACTGCAGCACGGGAAGCTCCGAGGTAATCATCCTGCCGACCTGGGGTTGCGTCGCGTGGCGCGGGAGCCTGTTTTATTTAGGCGGTCGGGACGTGAGCGGAGTTGCGGCCCAAAGATGAAGATGCAGGTGGTGGCGGGAGGGCGGAGGTGGGAGGGGAGCGGAGGAACAGGGCGGAGGAAGGAGAGGAGGAGGAGGAAGAGGGGAGGACAGGATCCAGGACGGACAACTCTGAACTCTCAGGCACTCAACTCTCGTCGGCTCCTGGGAGAAGGGAACACAAAGAAGATCACGAGAGGTAAGGAAGAGAAGCACTCCACTAAGGTGGGTGTTAAACATAAAAACCATTCAGAAAGTTCAGAAAAAGACAACCGTGCACACCGAAGGAAACCTCATCAGAGTCGTGAAATGACTGTGGAGTTGCAAATTCATTCAACATATTAACGTGGCCAAAAGTTACCGTGAGCCAACACGATCTCTTTGCAAAACGACGCACCGGTAAACTTTTCCCCCCAAAAAAGGCTAATTTGCCATGCTGCAAAAATGGAGAAAGGAGGACACCAACTGGCCACTTTGAGAACTACAGTCAAGAAAGTTATTGAGTTGGAGTCAGGATTTAAAAACTGAGTCTTTTGAATGGACACAAGATTTAAGAAACAATGGTTGAGAAAAAAAAATTGAACACATTTAAACTCTCAGTGTCCTTTCATTTCAACAGGATCAAAAATTCAATTTCATTTAATTTAATTTAATTTAATTTAATTTAAGCTTAATGACACAATGTTCAAATAATTAAATTTTCATAAAAGTTTCATAAAAACTTTATGGTTTAAGGTTTTTTTTGTAAAAGTAAAAATGTTATAAAAACTATTTTAAAGTTACAATCTAATCTTGCATGAATAAATCAAACTTAAAAACAAAATGTTGTTCTGATACATAAGGATGATTTACATGACAATTGACATTTTATTGTATCATTAATAAAAGGATTTGTTGACCTGTATTTGTGTATTGGAGCAATTGGAGGGGCAGTGCAACTCTTCGCCACAAGGGGCAGTACGATCCACAAAGTCCTCTGCCCGAAGTCTGTTTTCAAGTTGCTTAATTAAGTTTTAACGGAGGAAGACGGCTTTAGGGGAGCGAATAAAAAAATCACAGGACACCAATTTAACTTCCGCCACTTACTGAGGCCACTTCTGCTCGACCTGCGCGTGTTTAAGGGCTTATTTCCCGGCCAAGTGTGTGTTACTGCATATGTGTGTGTTTGAAAGTAGGTCTGGGCAACAGTAGGGGGCAGGCTAAGAGAGAGTGTATTTAAATACAGTCTTCCACACAGTGTTTGTACTGAGGAACAGCACGGGCATGTCAGGGATGCCCCAGTTTTCCAGCACTGCTACACAGCAACACCGTCTCTCCCTGTCACACACGCACACACGTCCATTCATTCAAGCAAAGTAAACAATAATAGAGTTGAACAGGGCGAGGAGACAAATTATACTCCATATAACAAAAAAAGAATATTTTTTTTTACTTGTTTTTTTTTTTTTCTATTTCAAAATATTCAATTAACATGAAGTTTCCCACGTGCTGGGCTGCAACCTGCTTCCGTGTTGGCACTTGGTATTCCCGCCACCACACTGATATTAATCCTGCAGGAGGATTAAGAGGCTCGACTCTGACACCTCGACGCTGACATGACTCGATGTAACGACTCCAGCGCTCCACGACCCCGGACGGACGAGGTCGAAGCGTGTGCACGCTTTGCTCGCGCTGACGGGTGCAAAAGTCCCCCGACTTAAAAATGGATTTAGCAGCTTGTTTGAGAAGGAACAACAAAACGTATGAATGAAGGAATGAATATCACAAGTGTGACAACACACACAGCAAATTTGGATATTGACAACAGGAAAAATAAAAAACTTCTTTGTGCAAATTTCTGTAATTTCTTTTAAAAAGGCATCCCTCCTGAAATCACGACTTGACCATAATATTTTTTAAATATATGTGTATATGTATATATATATATATATATATATATATATATATATAAAATATATGTTTTATTATATTGTGTTATCAAGAGAAAACTAAAAAATTACACCAAAAACAAAAGAACACCTTAAAGTTTTGCTTTGCAAAAACTTTCTCTCCACACCAGCAAAGTACACTTTAGTCTTTTGATAGGCGTTCAGTGTCCGGACTCTTTAGGGTTCCCACAGCACAATCTGGAGTCTTTTTCTCCTCCCCTGGCATCAGTTTGCAGCTCCGAGAGGCTTCTGTCAATGTTGACTCTCTTAATATTTAGCACGATCTTGTTTTCCGCCTCTGACTCCTTCTCAAGAGGGGGCGGCCGCTCTCTTTTGCTCTCGCTTCCTCTGAGTCACACGTAAACAAACAAATACATTCGCATGTCGCCCGGCTGACCCTGATCGCCAGGCAGGCGGCTACCGGGAGGATCCCGCCGTGCGCACCGTCACCTCCGCTTACTCTGCCGTCAAACGCCGGCACTTTCTTTGAGGCTTTTTCGCACGCCCACACGCACAAAACACACACAGAGTGTCGCCGCTTCAACAGGAAGCTATGAATAATTTGCAGTGAGCCGCCTCGACCGTCTCAATCTCAGCCGACGAAGCCAGCAGCTCGTCTCTGCCCCCCCCCCCTCCCCCTCCGTCCTCCTCGGCTCACTTTTCACACCGCCGCCTTCATCTTTTTAATCGTAAAAGTTCCACGCGTCATAAATTATAAAGCCGTTCCCCTGTCCGGCGGTCTGTCCGCCAGGTCGAACGCTGAGGAGCCGTTCAAGTGTTTCCCCAACGTGGGCCGGCCGTCTGCTTGGGCTGCTGACGGAGGCGATTTTTTATCAACATTACAACAGGTCGGGCACATGGAGTCATTACGACCCTACGCCCCGTTGACTTTTTTTTATTTTTTTATGCCTGTGTGTGTGTGTGTGTGTGTGTGTGTGTCATCTGAGCAGCCACTTGATCCCATGCGCATGTTTAAGAGAGAGAGGGAGAGAGAGAGAGAGAGAGGGACAGAGGGAGAGAGAGAGAGAGAGAGAGAGAGAGAGAGAGAGAGAGACAACCACGGAGCATCTGAGAACCACTTAACATGCATGACATGTTCTCCGGGAGGCAGGCCGGCGTCGCTATGGCAACTGGTGTGGGTCATAAGCCCGGCGGTGATAGCATATTTGATTGGCTGAGAGGAAGACAGGGGGTGGAGGTGGCTGGGGGTGGGGGGGGCACGGCGGTCGGGACTTAAAGTCTCCAGACTCCTTTGGGGCCGCGCAAACTTCCGTCTCTGCGTTTGGATCCTCCAGCCGCGGTCGCACAGAGATGCAAACTTTCCTTCCACGTCAGTACCAATCGACAAAAAAACCCTGTCTTGCATTAATAAGATTTATTTTTCATCTCAAATGCAAGGTCGCCGCATTGGGAAAATCTTCAAAATACTCATGGATCGACTTTTGCATGACGGGCGTGCGAATAAGTGGGAATGAACTGACGGCACGGCGCAGCGGTAATTACTCTCTTACGGCTGCACAAATTGCTCTCTTGCGGGTGCGAAATAGCCACTTCCATTTATTTTGCGTGGCACCAGTCACCACTGAACGCCGACAAACGTCATGCAGAATTCTTTGATGTCCCTCAGTTGGAAAAGTGACTTGGGAAGAAGCACAGTTAAATCGTTAAGGGAGGTGGCACCGTGGCATGATGGGAACATGACGGGGACCAAATGGCCAGCCACAGTGTTATTACCCTCTTATTATTATTATTCTGTCTCTTCTTCCCAGCTCCAGTTGAAATTTCGTATAAAGTCACAATTTTGTGAAAAACGTCGACGCAAAAAAGACGAAAGTTTGTGAATAAAGACAATGTTAAGAAGAGACGAAGTTTCGTGAATGAAGTCGAAACTTTGTGAATAAAGTTGAAACTTCGTGAATAAAGTCGACATTAAAAAAAAGATGAAATTTCGTGAACAAAGTCGAAATTTCATGAATGAAGTCGACGCAAATAAAGTGGAAACTGGCGAGTAGACTGGATGGATGGTGGATTAACCCAGTTACACACAGTTAAAAGTAAACTGTAAACAGGTGTATCCCACAAGGTTCACCCACAGTGATCAGGAAACTGGCCAAAAGGGAGGTACTGCACAACACTTTTCAAATTAATTCTTGACATTTTGGTTGACATAAATTGCAATATTTTGATTTTATTCACAAAATGTTGTCTTTTTTATGAACTTTATTCTCGAATTGGAAACTTGAAAAAAAAAAAAATTGAATGTTTTTCTCTTCTTGTGACCCTAGTCCTCTTCCGTACAGGAGGAACCTCCGGCTGCAGAAGGACCACAGGGTGCAGGGTCAACGGCACACAGACGCGGCGGCTGCTGCTAATAATTCAGCTTCACTTACGGCGGCGACACTTCAGAAGTGCGGAAGCCAGCAGCCGACACACACACACACAAATGTCTTTCTCTCGCACAGCGGTCTCACTCTGCATCCAGCGGCAACACTTCCCTCCGAGTATTCAAAGCGCGGCAAAGTTGATTTGAGAAGCGAAAGTAACGACGCCGCGGAGGGAAAAGAAACGCGTCTGCGCTGAACATCCTCCCGATGAAGTGAACTGAGCTCCCCGCCGTCACGGTCGCCGCCAGTCCGATTCTCCTGACAAGTGGAAGTCGTGCCTGCTATAATTGGCCGTTATCTCTGGAGACAGACTGTATAGTGAGAGTGTTTCCGACACTCTGGGCGACGACGGTGCAGCGGCAGCTAATGACGTCGATACTCGGGCTGAAAAAAAAAACATATGGATTCCCAGATTTATTTTTTTTTTCAACACGGCCCGGAGGGGACCTGCTACTGCTGCTCACGGTTATTCAATCAATGTTCAGGGTTGTGAGCCTGTCGGTTCTGCGGCAGGATTTGAACGCTTCTCAATGGGAACGTTGAGAGAATGGTCCAAAAAAAAAAAGTGGGGAACACAATGGGGATTAGCACATTTGCAGGGTTACAGGCCTACATGAAAGTGCAATGGTTTGTCCATGGGAGAAAAAAAAGTCATCTGTGACTAATTGAAGATCTACTGTGTGGAAATAAGTTATAAAAAAAGAGACATTGTGCCTCAGCTATGAGTCCTATAGATAGAAACAGACTGGAGAGAAATGAGAATCAGTTTTCGTTGAGTCTAACAGTAAACTAATTTTACTACTACTACTACTACCCCCCCCCCCCCACCCCCCCCCTCCTCCGGCATCGCATTAAAAAAGCTTGCTAGCTTGCAAGTTTGAAGGTCCTACACGAAGAATGCATATCACAGTTATGCATAGACTGCCAGCGATACACTATCATGCTGTTGACAGTATCTCGGGCATAGATAGCCTGGAGGCCATCCCCCATGACCGGTGAACAATGGCACGGCTCCAAAATTCCCATGAGAAAAAGCTCGTCGTTGTGTCTCTGGTGCGGCTGCACTTTTCAACCCCTCTGGGGGAAAACATAACGCGGTTAAAAAAAAGAAAAAAAAAAAGTATAAAAATAAACGCGGAAATCCTGACACGATCCACTTCTGCCCAAGCGAGCTCTTAACGACGCCGAGAGGTCAGGCTGCAAATCAAAGACACAGAGCTGGAAAAAGGGTCTAATGCTAGTAATAAAAAAGCCGAGAGCATCTCAGGCACCGGCGGCTCGAGCTAAAGCAGCTTAACCTCGTCGCTCCCTCCTCACACGGGAGAGAGGCGGTGGCGGCGGCGACGGATTTCTGCCGAGTTGACGCTACGCTCGTCCCGGGCCAGAAGTGAGGGGAGAGTTTGTCGCTCTTCCTCTCTTAACGTCTGCGGCCTGAGCCTGATTCTGACCGATGCCATGTAACACAAGTAGGGAAGCAAATTAGCGATTAATAAATCAATCGCTAGTTGATTGACTTCAAGTTGAGTTTGTTTAAAAGTAACTTGTTCCAGGTATGTTAGGACCTTCACAGTATCTACAGGTGAATTGCTCTTTCCTGCCACTACACTGTTATTATATTAACCACCTGTGTAAAAAAATGTTCAATTAATTGCGACTAATTTAATCGATAACATTGTTAATCGACAATTAATCGCTAATCGATTAATTGTTAACATCCCTAAACACAACAACAAAAAAAATCCCCAGGGTAGACTGCCCAAACAGTTATTATTACTAATAATCAAAGTGATATTTTTATTAGGATTTATCTCACAGACTTTCAGCCTGTAATTGTCCCACTCGGGGTTTTAGCTCCACAATCCCTGTTAGGGAGGAATCCTCTTAAAGGCATGCGGCTAGTTTGACCTGCATGGATTTAAACGGATCCCATTAAATTTAAATCCAGAGTCTTCTCTCAATCCTGGAGGATCATCGCTTACTGGAGAGTGAAAAGATCGCCCACCAGGGCGACAGGCCAGCCTAACCGGGAACACTAGGATTTTAACATTGAAATAACGCCCAGTGGTACCCACGATAAATAGATCCCAGTGTTAATTGAACAGTGGATTTAAGTCAGAGAACATATGTTCATATACTGTGCAAGTGGAACAGCTTATTATTGAAAACGCCCACAGTCCAGGCATGGACCACAGATTGATTAAAAGCCGTCAAAGCCAGATTGGAGAAAAAAAGAAAAGATGAGAAAAGAAACTGCTCTTAATCAACCTCTTAAAAAGCTTCACTTGACTGATACGGACCAAGGTCACGTTCATTATGTTTTTACAAGTGGCTGTCAGCCACCGCATGGAAATAATGAGCGCGCGGGCGCCGCGGTGAAAGGCTCAGGCAGCCAAACATTTATGGATGAAGAGTTTCCCTGCTGAAGAATAACAGAATAACGCCTCTTATCGCATGCGGCTGGAGGAAGTCTTTAACATGGCCGCTTCGATAGCGAATGAAAAAACCCTCTGAACATCCTGCGGCTGCTGGACCCGCTCGCTTAACGCCAAGGCGTGATTAGTAAAACATATTTCGTCCATCCGAGAGCTTTCCGGCTCATTTTATGGGGCACCGGCGACGTGTTTTTCCGCTAAAAGGCAAAAAAACCCCACCAGGAGCTCCTCTTTCATAGGCTATTAGCTTGCATTGGAACGAGCTGTTTGCTTTGAGAAGATGAAATTATGCAGATGGACAAAAGCTGGTGAAAAACGCATCCACGGAGGCAGAAAATGAGACTGGAGTGGGGGGAGCAAAAAAAACAGTGAGAGAAACTGCAAGTCTGCTGCTGCTGCTGCTGCTGCTGACTGCACCTTTGGGAAAACCTGCCTCTCTCCTCTTACACTACAGCTATGATAAATAAGTAAATAATATCAGTGATAACCCACCACTCCAGCAGGCTCACTCCAGGTCAGTCGGTTGGAATTCTATTCGTTTTGAATCAGGGGCAAAAGCCAATCTGAATTTCTCGGGACGTCGACACCATGGGATGGATGAAGCTTCACCCCTGGCTGCAGATCTGATCCGATCCGATCCGATCCGATCCGATCTGATCACACACGTCTCGCAGCCGCACGGCCGGGTTGTGTTCGCCACATTCTGCCACAGAGGCTGTGACTGATTCATTAGCGTCCACCACGGCCGTGTTAAAGACTCTGGCTCGGGCGCTGCAGTCTCATCTTTTAATGGCATTGGACGGCATTAGACAAGATCCTGAGTGTTTGCCGGACGTGCAATGAAACACAAAGACAGCAGGCAGCGATGGAGACATTAGCTGCGTTTTCCACTACCCCTAGAACTGTGCAAAACCCAAATATCGCAATAAAAAACTGGTAATGGAAACGCCTAAATTTCCTGGAGAAAACCTCCCAAGATCATTTTCAACATCTCATGAGGCACTTTTTCAGACAAATCCATATGGAGCGCATGTCATGGAAACCCTTTTTTTTTTTTGCGTTTACGACGTGACCTACGTGGTCACGCGACGAGCTCACATTAAGAGAAAATGTGTTTCTCTTTGATCACAAGCAATCACAGAGAAAAATATAACAACCATTCCTGACAGTAAACGAAAGTAAACAAGCAAAAGCAAACGGAATTCTCGTAATTCTCGCGGGGCGAGATTTTACGAGAATGACCGCATACGCGCTTCACACCATTCAATGGAAACACCTGCAAATGGCAATTGCACTCTCTCCAAATTTGAGAAATAGCGCTTTTATCTTGCGAAAAACTGTAATGGAAACGCAGCCAAAGACAGAGGGAAGCTGTCTGTCGGGTTCCTGATGCAGCTCCACTTTCACCTTCAGTTCCTCCCTACTCTACATCTGGGAGCTGCACTGGTTCTGTTACACTCTCATACAGCGAGAGAGGATCGATTTTCTTAACTATCCCTTTGGATTCAAGATGGGTTTTCGACAGCGCTGCCCGTTTCGTCTCATTAGAGGAGTTTGAAAACGTGGCTTTTGAAAAAATTCCATCGTAATGATCGTATCAAGACTGGAACATTTGGAGGAAGTGGATGTTCTTCTTCTTCTTCTTCTTCTTCTTCTTCTTCTTCTTCTTCTTCTTCTTCTTCCTGTCTGACTTTGTGCCGCTGCAGTCTTCCAACATGCCGACTGCACTGCGACTCTTCACTTTGACATTAAAACTAGCAAGTTGCCACAGACCACAGCCAGGTCGATGCAGCAAAAGTCCTCCCAATGTGCAATAATATGTGGGCTACAGAGTAGAAGAAAAAAACCTCTGAAAAAGACGTCTGCCAGGAGACCAAACAGGGAGACGTATGCCTTTGAATGTCTTTTTCTTTTTTTTTCCAAATGCGCAGACAAGCCATCTGCTCTGAAAACAGGGAACAGTACCTGCGCGATCGGTTCACACTACATTAACTACATGCAGATAGCGAGAAGATATTTGTGACTCGGCGGAGGGCACAAAACTGTGTGTGAGGCTGCAGCAGTAAATCAAATTCATAAACCCTTCCTAGCCCAAAAACAGAAGGGACACCGTGCGCTGTCCCAAACAGCGAGTACAGACAGGCTGCGGGGCTGCAGGAGAGCCGCTTCAGCCCGGCGTCGCATTCAATCTCGCACCTGCCAGCTCAAATTAAAATGGAAATAAAGAGACACCGGTGCCGTCGCAACCCTGGGCAAATAATTAAAGTACAAGGCCTTCACTGATGCATAATTCAGAAAAAAAGGGGGAGTCAGTGGAATGAAGACAGACACGAGTTAATCATTCATGCTGGATATTTACTGAGAGGAACTTGACTGATCCCCCCCAATAAATGTATTGAAATACTGGATCTTTAGAGCAGCATTTGTTGACTTGGCACAAGAGCTGTGAAAACATCACAGAAGCGTTCGAATGGACAAAACTATGTTTTAACATAGGCACAAATATATCCATCTTTACTTTGAACTGCGTGCTTCTCTGGTTGGTGTGAAATGATCAAAACAGTGCAAATAGTCTGAAAACAACAAACACACACACCAAAAAATGAGACCACTGGCGACTGAAGACACCAGACGTTGTGTCAGTCCTCAAACTGGAAGCACCAAAGTCTCCCAGGTCTCCCAAAAGGCAGCACTTCCACTCAGGGAGCGACACAGTCTCGTTAAGTTTTTGGTTTGAACTAAAATCGAGCTTAAGAACAAATATGGCGGGAGCTGCTGGACGGTGCAGCAGGGCCTCGCGAGCGGAGCAGAGCGCGCGCGTCCAGCGGATTTCACAGGGTCAGTGATCCAATATAACGACGTGCAAAGCCATCGGGTTTCAACGCTGCAGCAGCAGCAGCACTCAGCAACTTAAAAGTCAAAGTGCAATAAGAAGAAAAAAACAATAATAATGATAATTTTAAAAAAAAGTCGTTCACGTTTAAACAAAAGTGCAGAGTAAAAAAATGTGTCAATTTTCAGAGGCCTCTTCACTGGACAGGCCAACTGGAGTGAGACTGGTGAACCTACAGCTTCATCAGTCTCAACAAAGACAGTAATAACAACACTGCGGCCTCGACACACACACACATACACACACACAAACACACACACACGCACACACACACACACACACACACACACACACACAGATTAAAGAGCCTCGGCCTCAATGTGTGGAACAACCTCGGGGCCAGTGGCGGTGGCGGTCGTCTGCTCTAACCAGATTATGATTATGTCACATGGGAGATTACCCATCCGACACAGAGAGTAACACATTTAGACACGTTGTTGACACACACACACACACATACACACACACAGGCGTGGAGCAATGCAAAGCCATCTGTCCTGCACCGCTCGCTCTCGGCAGCGGCACCAAGCCTTAACTCAGCAAAGGGGAGGGAGGGCGGGGGGTTGGGGTGGTGGTGGAGGGATACAGTCAACTGCACAAACTGATAAGATCTTTGCAGAGAAATAGATTTTTTTTTTCCCCACCCCCATCAAAGCACTGAAACAACCTTGATGTGAGGAAGGCAAAGGAAGAACAATTTAAGAACAAAAGCAGCGGGGAAACAAAAGGGGCCATGACTGTTGCCAAACACACACATACAGACACACACACACACACACAGACACACACTCTCTATGTGCAATGGCTGCCTGCTTGACTGCAGCTGACACAAAATGGATCCGAGAGAGAGCAAAAGGGGAGGTGAGGGGGTGCAAAGGTGGGTGAAAGGGGTGACAGCAGAGGAGAGAAGCTGCACCGTGTGAGTGCAAGGAGGTAAAAAAAATAAATAAATAACTGTGCATTTACATGATAAAAGGGGGGGGAGAGAGAAAAAAAACAGCGCTACTGTACTGGATGGACCAAAACAGGACTTGAAGAAGTCGTCTGACCCAGCCAAAGGTTTTTCCAGGGTTGGACCCGAGACAGCGGGAACACACAGGCTGGAGTGAAAATTATTCCTGCATGTTCCAGCCGACTTGGAGCCAATCCTGGGCCAGGAGCAGCTGTGAGTGCTTGTAACCTTGTGGCAGACTGATTGATGTGGGCTCGGCAGCGGCAGCGGCGGCGGCGGGCGCAGATTTTTATGCGGCGGGTCAGCTGATGGCCGATAAAAGTAAACCTGCATCATGGTTCGGGTTCTTTGTTTGCATTATTGGGTGAAATACATTCATTCAATGATAATGATAGCAACTTCAATCAGCGTTGAAATCTATATTTTAAAAATGTACAAGGTTTTAGGTAGGGATGTTAACAATTAATCGATTAATTGTCGATTAAGAATTTAATCGATTAAATTAAATCAGTCCCAATTCATTATACATTTTTTGCACGGGTAGTGGAAAACATGGCAACAGTGTAGTTGCAGGAAAGAGCAATTCAACTGTAGGTATTGTCATGGTCATAATATACCGAGAACAAGTTGAGATGTGATCCATTAGAAGCCAATTTAAAGTCAGAGGATAAATGTTTGGGGTGTTTTTACTGTGATCTAATGTAAAAATGGGTCACATTGGGCCCTTAACATTACTTAAGGGTTAAATAACGTGTTCCTTACACATTTTTCATTGTGAAGCTTTGGTTCTCAGGAAAAACTGCCGCTTACCAATTGATCGTTAATCCCTCGATAAGGTCAATCATCTAACGATCAATGAATTAATGGACAATTTGCATCCCAGTTTTAAGAAATAAAAAGGCGCACTGGAAATACATGTAGCATCTTAAACAAAGCAAAAATCTGCAGGGGTGGCAATCAATTCTCACCAATATTAGCTTACTTCCTTCATCAGCTTAGTGAGCACAGGGACGAGTGATTGATGGGTTGACATCTCCCACAGTGAACGGGCTGCCACTCAGCTGTGCGTCGTATAAAACTAATTACTGACCTAATCTGTCTGGATTCATTTCAGAACCAAACTGGCGAGAGAGAAAAAAAACAACAACAACGCAGACACGCAAAAACCCTGGTTGAGGCCGTCAGTTCTCACAGCCGCCGCGATTCCTAATGATGCATTGCCATGTCTTGGGTTTCACGGGAGAAGCCTGCTAATCTTAGCGAGCAGATGTCAAAGGGAGGGGCGTGAAAAAAGGAAGAAAAAAAAAATCCAGCATGGTTATGAAGCAATAATGCCGAGGCAGAGGCAGAGGGAAATAATGACTGCCCAGATCCAAGCTGAGGCGCTGGGGGAGGCGGGCCGCTTCACAGCAGGGAGATGATTGTTTTAAACATGAAAAAATAATAACCCCGCCCGCCCAAAGAGATGCTTAAACCTAAACATGGTCCAATGTTCAACAGCGAAACACTGCGTTTTGTCTCATCAGCTTTGGTTGCTGGCGAAACACTGCTTCAGAGAAACAGTGGCGTTAATCTTCTTAAATAAAGAGTAAAAAGAACAAAGCATTGTCATTAATGGATTCACTTTGGCTTTGGCTGATCTGTTCCTGAGTAGCGACAGGAGCCTCTACCAGAATTTACTGCTGAGCTAACGCTCCCCTTGGATTTTAGAGCGCCTGTGCCAATGACAGTCAACTCTCCGGGCTTTTGTTTTTTTTCTGTCAGACTAACTGGCTTCCACGCGGATGATGTCAGCAGGAAGGTAATGTTGGGCCGGTGGGAGCAGGGAGGCCTGTTTATGGGTAAATAACGTGTCGGAGGAGGCAGCCAGTGTGGACAGGGAAGCCCTTTAATCCTCTGCAGACAGGCCGATGGAGCAGATGGGCTCTGAGTGATAAAAAACTAATGATGTCTCAGGGCAGAAGGAAAATACAAGGTCTCTCTCTCTCTCTCTCTCTCACTCCGTCTCCACACTTGCACAGGAGCCGAGAGGGAATCATCCCCGAAATCCCCAAGAAAACGTCTGCGTTAAGCAACCTGGATTGTTCCTGTGGCAGCAGCGAACACCCCTCTGCTCTCTCCTCTCTAGAATAGAAAGCGTATTCCGTCCTGGTGCGCATCGTCTTCAAATCATCCTCCAGAATGTTAAAATTTCACAGAATTTCGTAGAATCAGATGATGTTTTGAATCCAGCGGAGGAGCCTCACAGTTCACAAAAAAGAAAACTTCTCTGCAAGATCTTTGGAAATCTTTTGTTGCAACTTCCCGTGGACGCTTTGTGTTTGACAATTGGCTCGTCGCTTCCCTTTATAATCTCATTTTCAGAACTGTGTTGTGCCACAGGATTTTGGCGGTGGCAGAAAGTGCGGAAGGAAGGCGGACCGGCGGACTCTGCATAACATGGGGACTTTGAGTCCGACAGAGAGCCACTGTGGAGGTTCGGTGCCTGCGAATGTGGTTTTGCATCATTCATACGAAGTCCCAAACTCACTCCAAACCATTTCTGGCATCCAATTTCTTTTTGAATACTGACTTCACAAAAAACATTGGGACCAATACTCCAATACTAATTGCAGGAAAACTAGACAATCCAGAAATCTCATTAAGACACACAATATATTATTATTATTATTTTTTTTTAATTAAAATGAATTTAATGATGTCTGCCGCCAATGAACATTTCCAGTAGCTCCTCCTCAACACCAGATCCAAGCGGCTGAATTCTCTGAAATTGCAGCCGTGCTTGCAACCACTTTACTTCCACTGTGCACAACCACAGAATGGACTTGGCACAGGACAGTGAATCAATATTAAATAAGTGTGTGTACAAATAACCCTGACCGCTGAGACACACACAGCGCCTCGGCCGCCCTGCAGAATGTGGCGGTGCTTGCCGGTGCTTGGGGTTGCTTGTTAGCCGAGTCGCTGTTGATGACACCTGCAGGACTCCAAGGTCCGGCGAGCCGCCAGATTTAGATTTGAGGATGCTTTGACCAGCCCAAAAGAAATCCAAACTACAAGTCAATCGTCCAAGTGAAATAACAGAAGCATGCAGAGATCTGCAGGAGAATCCCAGACCATGACGCAAACCGTCTACTCTTTGGCTTAAACAACAGAATAATGTAAAATAATTAAAAAATAAGAACAAAATACTGAGTCGTGCAGATACGACGGCACAATTTAAAATTCAATCAACCCTCCTGCAAATCCAATAACACAAACTTCCACTTCATTTGCAAACTGCTGGCTGAATCTCAAAATAAATACACCGCAGCCAGGGATTTGAAGAAGGCAGAAATGGGCGATATTCAGCGAGCGCTCTCTATTTCAGAGCTGCTGTCAACGTTGTTTTTCACTGAGACAATTAAAATGTATCTCATACTGTTAGTGTCGACGCGTTTGTATGCCAGCTCTTACTGCCTTTAATATCTGCTGGGCGACTGTTAAACCTAATGTTGTCATTGAACTGGGCTGTCCATCCAGTACAGCTGACCTACATCCGCTGGCCGGCTACGTAACCGTTCCGAGCTACAGCTGCGTTTCCATTGCAGCTTTTCGCAAAATAGCGATATTTCTAAAATTTCGACAAAGTACGATTGTGACTTGCAGGTGTTTCCGTTGAATGGTGTGAAGCGCATAAGCCGTAATTCTCGTAAAACCTCGTCCCGCGAGATTTGTGAGAATTACGCTTGTGATTGTTTGTTGTCAAGAATGGTTGCTATATTTGTCTCTTTGATTACCTGTAAAAAATAATCTGCCTCTTTCTCCGTCCAAACATAACGTGCTATTTTCACTTAAAGTGAATTGGTCACATGACCCCCGTACGTCACGTCCGGTGACGCATAAATGCGAAAAAAGTGTTTCCATTACAATTTTGCGATATACCTCTATATCGATACGTCTGCTAAACCACCTCATGACAGCGTAAAAACATTTTAGCCATATTTGAGAGGATTTCCAAAATTTTGGCGTTTCCATCACCAGTTTTTCATTGCGATATTAAGGAAACTCTTCAACGAGTCGGATTCCTGACTGATTTGACTTGTAAACTGCAGCAGCCAGTGTTGTCTGTGTTGAGGAGGTCGGCATTTCCAGTCGTCGTAAAACGACACCGGCGCACAACGTCATGGCAATAAGCGTGCTGCACTGGAATACGACTTCGCCTGCCATTTGGAACACACCTGTTGTGTCCACATCTGCGAGCATTCCCAACCAAAGGGGCCTTGTCCGACCAGACGCAATGGCGAGGACTCGGTCCTCCTGCTGTCTTCCTGGTTGCATTAGCAGGAATGTGCAAAGATCTGCATTTCGCTCGACTAAACAAAGGCTCTGTGTTCAGCCCACGACCGCCACCAACCTTGCACCCAGCCAGCGCTGCCTGCGAGGCGGGGAGACACCGGCGGCGCTCGCATTCTCTCAGCCTTCTGTCGGAGGCTGAGACTTTAATAAGGTGTTCCACTCTACAAAGCTCCTTTTTTTTTTTTTTTTAAATCGCACCGATGTGGAAATGAACTTGCTGTCAGTCTCGACAGAGCAGAGCAGAGGAGGCAGGCAGGCAGGCAGGCAGGCAACACTTCTTCACCATCCTGACGGGCGAAATCTGACAGGATGCGACATCCATCCAAAGCTGCGGTGATGCTGTTGGAAACGAGGCCGTTCTCGTCAAATGCGCCTTCCGTCTACGCAATCACGGCATCAGCGCAGGTGGAATAACAATCGCTGCTATTTCACTCCGTCACATTAACGGGGGCTGTAATGCTGCTGCTGCTGCTGCTGCTTTGACGTTTCAGCTGGATGCTTGTCAAGTGATTGGGGGGGGGGACAATTTTCCATCCAGTCTGTTGGATTCCGCGGAGCGCCGGCAAAATGCAGAGATTCTCGTCTTTCAGCTTTAGGAGTAATTCCACTGTTTATCTTTTGGGTGCTGGGTTACCATGGGTTTTACATCCTATTGAAGCAGAGTGGCATCGAGATCTTAACGCTTCATTGGGTTTCCTGAAGTTCATGTTCATGAAATCCTTGCCCAACGTGGTTTGCGTTCTTGTTGATTTATTTAGTTATTTGATATTTTTTGTGAGTTACATTTGACTATAAGGCAACATAAAGCAGAATGGGGCACACTGTTAATAAACACTGTTTAGAGTGGACCACATTCTGAATTTTAGCAGTGAAAAGGTGGAAACAGGCACAACTCAGTAGGTCCCGAAATAAAAATAAAAAAAGTCTGCCAACTTTCATCACTTTTTCTGCTCAGATTCTGCAAAACGAAGCATGAGGAGTCTCAGAGGGAACAGCGAGAGTGTGTGTGTTTGATTTCTTAGAAGGGAATGTAGGGTTAATATTCCTGCATCAGCTTTGTGACAAGAAAATTGGGTCTGAGTGGGGAGATGACGCAGTTGAGAACCAAAGGATGAGGATATTCTGAGGAATGCTAGAACAGTGTAGCTGCAGTTAGGTCGAAAAATTCACTCACCTGGTCAAAAATAGATCTGAGTTAGTAAAATATTGAAATTGTGTCCACAATGGAAAGTAAATTTCCACTTTCTTCTGTTCTCTTCACCCCCCACCCCACCGGCAGAGAGTTAGGAGCATGGCTGCATTGGCTAACACACACGAATGTACAGTATGTCAGGGGAAAAGCAGCTCACCCAGAGTGGCCGTCACCACTGGGCCGTCCAGGACACAGGAGTCGCACCCCTCGTAATCATCGCTAGTCCTGCACTTCAGAGCTCAGAGTGTTTGCTTCAAAAATGCCTTAATATAACGTGTGCACTTGTGACTAATCTTACAATGACTGCTCTTCAGCACGGTGACGTTTCTTATCTTTTAGCAGAAGCCTTCTATAAAGCAAGGCAGCACTTAGAAGATAAAAAGCAGCCTTTTACCTCCCAGATGGTGAAAAGGCTCCATGTCCTACACTGAGGGTGGCTGAGGTTCGTAACTGGCCACCTTGAGGACGTGCAGGTGTTTTCAAGAAACTACTACCATGCAACTGAGGCGGGTTACTATCTCTCCCAAAAAAGAAATAACAATAATCCATCCATCCATCCATCCATCCATCCATCCATCCATCCATCTTCAATACCTGCCTGTCCCTGAGCCGCTGAAATGTAAATGATTCTTTTTTTTGCATCATCTACACATTCAACTCACTCTCTTGGGTTCACTTGGGCAGCAAACCAAAAGCAAGAATGCGTTTGCACTGCATCATTATTAACATTTTTTATATTCATAGCATGTCAATAGCAACACTGCAACATTCAACAGCTCACCGCATGTTTTCCTAAGCAGACTGCCAGAGCAGTCCACAGGCTGCGATCACAACAAGGTTCTGCATTCTAATTTACTGTGAGCTTGAGGTGTGTGTGTGTGTGTGTGTGTGTGTGTGAATCATAAACACACCTGAGATAAGACTATATATAGAAAGCAAACCTAGCTAAACGTGCAGAAACAAGCCATATGGTCGGATTGCTAACTGTTATCTAGGAGGAATCAAAGGTTAGTCCTGAAAAGCAGCGGAACTTTGCTCTTTCTATGGCCACCACCAGTTGAATTGAGGTCACCCTGTTACAGGCGCTGACAAATGTCAAACCTGTTACATAATCTGCTCAGCTGTGTCTTTACTAGCATATGGCCCTGACCAAACGCACGCCGCTCCAGAGGGAGCATCTGGCTTACAGAGTCCTTGCCGGCTCTTATCATTATGCTAAACAACACCTCCCCGCCATGTTTACATCTCGACCGTTCAACAGCATTCAATTAGGACGCACTTATAACCCATTAGGGTTTCCATTAGAGATGATTCACTGGCATCCTTGGAGCTCTAGCCGTCTGCAACACATTTCCCCTTCGTTCAACAAAAGCCATTATGCCGTGCATTTTAACAGCACAACTAATAACATAACTAAAGCATTGACAATCGCCACCGCTGACGACAACCATGACGGAAGTCTTTTGTCGTCTCACAATGCGTTGAGAGCGCAGGCAAAGAGCCAGGCGATTCAACGAACAAACAGTGGATGAGGGATTACTCATCACCCAGGTGAGCCCTCGAGGCTGTTCTCCAGGTTTTATAATGGAATTCTTCCCGTCAGACACCTTTAGTGATTTATGCAGGAACTGTCACCGAGTGTCAGCCTCGCAAACCGAAGGCATGAATAACAAGAATTCAAGCGACGACGTTCCTTCTCAAAGGATTTTCCCGGAATCTTAATGACTTCTTTTCAGCAAGAAAACAGAGCGCATCCCATCAACGTAATACAGACAACAAGATGCATGCATAAAACCTGCCAAATTATGATGATGACAGAGCTGTGTCCAAGCGCTGCAAATACAGGCAGGAGGCCACGTGCACTCTCCATGCAGAAAAGGAAAGTAAAACCTTGACAGTGCACTGGTTTGGCAACCAGCAATGCAAAGATCAAGGTGTGATTTGCTTGTGTGTACAGGAGGTAACGTTGTCATACCAGCATGCTAGAACTGCCAGTGTTTCCACTCAACCATGACAGTGCACTCAAAACAGAAGGAAAAAGATAGAGATATTGTTCTAAATGCATTCACAACTGCAGCAATCGTACATATAACGATGCATATAACAATGCAAGTGTGCCTGAAAGCATCAATGCATAGCTGCAGATGCGTGCAGAACTCAAATTTTAAGACGTACTGTATTTGCACGAAAACGGGAGAGTAAAACGCCCACGATCGATAATAAGAAAGAAATGGGTAAAATATTTTCAATAAATGCAAAGAACAAAAACATTTACGCCTGTTGGGTAGAAATCACAAATTTTCATTCATAAAATTCTCATTATTAAAATCTTAGTCTAAAGATGTGCAATTGCACAGCGCCAAAACACAGCTACATTTTTAAATAAATCTAGATTTCTATCCTTTAAATTTACAGATTGAAAAGTGCGAAAAACATCAGATGATGAGAAACAAGTTGCCAGTCGCAGATCACAATCCAAGACAACCCCGATGGTGGGAGAGATAGAAAAAAAAAAATACAGTCACATAGCTGACTGTAAACAAAGCAGTTATGCAACAACCTGAAATGCATGCGCACAGCCTGGAGGCAACTGCCTGACCCGCTGTGAACTACACCAGCCAGGCTCGCAGGCAAGAGCTGCTGATGGGTCAGTTTTCAGGGGAGGAGGAAGTTGGGGGGGGGTCCCCAGTTTTTTTTAAAACCTGGGGAGATTGGACGGCTGCTGCTGATGCCCAGCCCCCCGCCCCCCTCAGCAACCCGCCCAACACAGATGTGAGTCATGTTTCCCCGCGCTGTTGTTGCCTTCTTCCTGCACAGAAGGGGGCGGGAAAAGGGGGAGGAGGGGGGGAGCGCCATAATAACTGGAGTACATCCTGCAAATTGCACCCTTTTTTTTTTCTAATTCAGTAAGAAAGCGAGCCATTCACTGGGAGGAATAAAAGGAGCAACACGTTGATCAGCCAGGTTGAAAAGTCACTGGGAAACTTAAGGAGCCGAAAAGGAGCTTTGGATGCTGATGTTGACACCGGAGAGGGGGAGGAGGAGGATGAGGAGGGGGAGGGGAGAGAAAAAGAAGTGGCAACCACAGCAGGCACGTTCACGTTAAAACACATCCAACCATGTCAGTGTGTATGGGGGGCAAAAAAATAAATAAAAAGGGGGACGAGAACAATAACAGCCAACAAAACGTGGGGCTTTATTCGAGACTGGGACAAACCAAAGCGAACGCGCGGCAGGAGGGCTGTAGTGTAAATCATAATGGGGGTTGCTGCGAATGAGGGAAGGTGATGCTCTGGCTTGTGTTTCGCCGAGAGCTCCAGCGCCACACGTCACACCGCATGGCTCTTTATTTGTTGACAAGCCCCAAACTCCGGCGACGGCTGGGAATTTGCCGTGCGTGTGGAGGCGGGAGGATGTGAGACATGTCGCCTCTGCGGCAGCCACTTGCCTCTCCGGCGACTCGCCTTTCGGAGAAAGTGCGGCGGCGGCGGCGGCGGCGGCGGCTAGCTCCGCGGCTAGCTGCCGCTGCTAGGCTATCGGCCGTCTGTGAGAGGCGCGGGCGAGAAAAGCACATACGAGCCTCCGTTAGCCGCTAACGCCCATCCCCCACATCCAGGCAGTCCTTCCCTGTCTGTCCACCATCTTTAATCTGTGCTCCGTCTCCGTTCCCACGGCGCAAAACACGACAAAAAACACAACGCACTCACCTTCTGCGAGCATCCCCGGATCGATTATCACCTTCCGGGTCAATACATCGATTTTCCGTTTGATATCGCACGTATTTTATTATTGAAAATTGGCCGTGCGAGCGGAACCGCGCCTTCAGAGAAGAGCAGCAATCCTAAACCGCCATCTGGTGGTATTTTCCTCTCTGTGATGCAGCGGGAGCGGCGCAGCCTCAGACCGGGACACAGCTGCCCCCTGGCGGACACACCGCGGTGGAGGCGGCGGAGACGCGCCTCCGGCAGGGTGGGGATGCAAGGAGGGGAGGGCGCACCGCGACCCCGACAACACGGCGACTCTCGGGGACGCGCCCCCCCCCCCCCCCAATCAGCTCGTTAGTCATTTGAATGACATCGAAATTAAAGTTCGATCCCCCAAAATATACATCTGGTGATCTTCAAAATCACATGCCGATTGTTGAGTGCATTATTTTAGAACATTGTGAGGCAGACATCTATAATTGGGATGCAGGCGTCTGTGATTTAATCCTTCAGGTTTCTACGAATTTTTTGGCAATCCTTAATTGCCAAATATGCAGATAAAAGGCACAATCATGAACCCACAGCCACAACTGCACACATGAAAAGCTTTCTGTTTTAAAGAATTAATTTGTTTCAATTGACAGTATTTTTTCATTGAGCAAAACTCAATTTTCAGATATATTTTAGTTAAATGTTATTCATCTATTTTTATTATAACACTGCATTCATTAATGTAATAACTTCATAAAATAAATCACTGCTGAGAATTTAATGAAATACATTTAGAAGCCTGAGAAGGGAGAACATTTTGTTATTACATATTAAACACATCTATAATCAGAATGGCGTCTATTTGATTGCTTTCACTGATTTCATTAGGTTATAATTTGTATGACTAATATTCTATGAGTTTTTAAAAAAGTTTTTCAAAGCATTTTTGCTGATTTTTCCAATTAATTGAATGCATATCTGTTAACAGATCGTAAATGCAATATAATGACAGTGTAGCCCAGCTTGTGCAGAACCTGGCAACGCACTTGCGACCTTTGACCTATGTTTTTCCTCTATCTGTCTCCCTTTCATCCCCTGGGTCTGAACTGCCCACGAGGTAAAAGAGGGAGAGGAGAGAAAGGAGCTGGCCAAACATCTCTGCCATTCATCATTGCGAGGTCCCTGGGCTGAAATTGGATGTGCTGAAACTCAATTAGGGAGCCTGGATGTGTGCACATTACTCAGCCGCCGCTTGCCGCGGCCTCACGCTGCCAGGGAGGCAGATAGAGACAGAAGGACTGGAGTTAATCATATTAATCCCACTTGAGAGTCATTAAGTGGATATCAAACACCTGAATTATGAGTGTGTGTGTGTGTGTGTGTGTGTGTGTGTATGAGTAAAAGAGAGAGAGAGAGAGAGAGGGAGAGAGAAAGTGCATGTGTGTGCTTGCGCAGAAGAGAAAGAATGATACTGATGATAATGATTTTAATTTTTATGAAGTCCTTGTTTTAGATGAGGCACTGACGCACGCACGCAGATGCAATTGGCTGCCGTCTCACCTCGACAGACGCACTACTGTTTGCCATGGCAACGGCACGTCTTCCACATAAAAGCCACTGCCAGAGACTCCCCTCGGGGGCTAGCGGCTACACAAACATACTCTACAACACACACACACACACACAACACATTTACACTCGCGCAAGAAGCGCACAGACACGTCAGTCCTCTAATTATGGTCCAATGTCTGGCGTTAACGAGACACGAGGCAGGTGGATCGAAATTAATGGAAGAAATAATGAAGCCTTTAATTAAATCATTCCAAAAATGTCACATTTGAGAAACATTATTGGAAACTATAACGACAAGAGATGGAAAAAGATGTTCTGTCAGACTTTATTGTTTGTTTGTCTGTTTGTTTCTGGTACGTTCTGTCCGAACATTCGCACAAAACGAGCCTCCTCCTTTCTTGAGCATCAGCTTTTTGTTTTGGTAGCATCATCTTACAGTTTAGTGGGAGGCCAGAGGTTGGTTATGTAAATAATGCAACGGACGGGAATGAGATGTGTTGTTTGTGGAGATGAGCAAAGTCAAATTGGTTATGTTCTGATCCTACCTCATCGCATTAGCATGGCAAGAAGAGGATCTTTTAAAGACGGAGCACCACCGGCTTATTTGCAAAATACATTTTTTTATTGTTTGTGTTGCTGCAATGATTTGCATGAGTTCTTTTTTGAATAGTTTGCTGAAAATTATGCCACTATTGATTTCCTGATCACGCAATTACAGAATATGCATTTTATTCCCAGGTCGCCACGTAAAGCCATGCTGCAACCCCAGGATGACAACTTTTTTTTGGGGGGAGCATTATTTATCCTCTTGGTGCTGTAATTAATCCTCCAAAAACATTTGTTGCGTAAGGAAGAAGGGAGCTCCATCAGATTTCCATTCAAAACTGCCCCACTGAGACATGATAAAAGGCTTGTTTGCAATCTTCAAATCAAATCAAATCAAATCAAATCAAATCTATTTATAAAGCACATTTAAAACAACAAAGTTGACCAAAGTGCTGTACAAGAAGTATTAAAACACCAATTAAAACGGGTAAAAACACTTAAAACAGTAAAGTATAAAAACAATTCTAAAAGAGATTATTAAGGACACTGAAAGACCCGAATCTTCTCCACCACTATCTTGTATCTCTCAGCAGGACGCTCCAGCACAGATAAGCAAATGTGGCTTGGCAGGGTTAGAGGTTGTGGCGAGATGGAGGGGGTTTCCATCTCAGAAAAAAAGACAATCGGACAAAAACTCTGATGTACAAACTGGAAAAGGAACAGAGAACATATGGTCCGCTGGAGATGCTCCAAATGGTGAGACAGCCGTCTCCTTCATCGTCTCTATGGAGTCTGACTTACAATTTAATGGGGAATGTGAAACCAGGCGACAGGCTGACAGCAGGCCCGGACGACGGCCATGACTCAGAAGAGGAGGAAAATATCAGAGGTGACAGTTTCAGGTAATTTGGATGAGGGAACGAGTTCAGTAGCAACGGAACACCGGTCAAAAGTGGTCAAGAGGGAATCGTGGATTGGGCAGATCAAGGAACTTGCAAGTCAGCAGATGTGTCAAAGTTCAGTGAAATACTTTACTTCCTGTGTAAAAGGGCCACCAGAAGGGTAAAGGAAAGTCAGGCAGGGAAGATTATTTCAAGGTGGATGGCAAAGCAAGAAGACATTCAGAGGAGGAGAGACGGTTGTCAAGTTTTGTGTTGGCTCCACCAAACAGCCACCAAACTGAGCTACTTCGCCTGCACCCAGCGGCATTCCAAGACTAAACGCGCTTTGTTGTTTCAACTTTTGAACTCGGACACCAAACCAGTCAAAGGCAACAGCTTTTCACTCCCGCTACGGAGAAAACAAAACCGCACGCGGGGGGATTGCACGCGACGTAACGCATTTGTTTCGCCAGCATACACCGCTAACACCCTGCAAGAACTTTATCCCAGGCCTGTCACCATGGCAACAGGAGCTGCCCGGCGAAGCGAATCCTGCCAGACCGTCAAGGTAACGGCGGCCCTTGTCGGCTCGCTCGCAGAAACATCTCAACCTGTGGGGAGACAAGGGCTCATTTCGCATTCAGTCCCACAGGCTTTTGTTTTGACACATCGAGAGTTACACAACAACAAACTCTCTGGGACTGTTGACCAGCAGGGAGCCCCCCCCCCCCCCCCTCCACGCGGACGCTCTACATCCGAGCACCTGCTCTATTTTCGACGAACTCCCCCGACCTCGCTTCAAATAGACTAAACCCCCGAGGCTTTTATTTTGTCGTGCTCTACTCCGACAACCCTGGCCGGAGTCTCTGTCACCGCACGTGTCTCTTGCCTCCGCCCCTCCTAACTCTCATCCCTCGGGGTGCCTCTTCCCCTTTAGCCGCAACGCTAAAACGCATTGGTGCCGGGTGATCCGCGCTGGCTGGAGCAAAATCATTACCGCCTACCGCAGACCTCACTTGTGAGGCAGACAGCATCCGCATCATGTATTGGAACACACACACAGGACAGTGTTGTGGTGAGAGCTGAGGTGCTTTTCGACCTCAGTGTGTGTGCGTGTGTGCCCACTTTTCACTTTTTCCCTCCTCACCCATTACTCTCTACTCCTTTGATGAATCTGTGCCGCCCGCACTGCAGCTGCGCTCGGCTTATTCCGGCTCTCGTCATCTCCCGCTGTAATGAGAAGGAGGCCACAGTCACATTACAGGACAAACGCTTGAAGGACGACTTCCTGCTTGGAGCGCGCAGGCTACGGATAGTCAAATTTATCTAATATGTAATTAAAAGCATCTTGAGCTCAGGAAGAAGCGGGTATCGAAAACGAATGGATGTAATTAAAAGCACAGATGTGGATTTTTTTTCTTCTTTCTATCTCCTTCCAGTAGATCCCTTCGCATGTACCATGCTGGGCCTTAAAGCACCAGAAACCCCTGCTTCACTGTCTGTGCAAATGTGTCAATCTGATACCCAGTATTAATCACAGAGTGAGTCAGAGGTGTGCGAACGATCCCAGCCAATATATGCTAATTCATCAGCTCAAGTTGGCAGGAGCTATCATTCTGTCCCTGGCCATCCTAAATTTAGCACGCTCAAACTTTTCTCCAAGCTGCCTCCAAGACAAACTCCATAATTTATTTCCCCCTGACCAGGCGTGGCGATTCTGAGAGCCTCAAACTCTCCTCCTCCTCCCCCCCAGTCGGCTAATCTTCGCACCACCTGCCTCGCTGTTATCTCGGCCCAGTCGCCGACTCCTCCCCGCACACTGCACTGCGGAGCTGGAATGTAGTGAACTCATCCCTGAAGGAAAAAAAAAACAAAAACCTGGCTGCAAAGTATTCAATGAGATTCAAACAGTGCCCTGAATAGCTGGGGCCGATGTCTCTCTCATTTTTCTTTACCCCCTCCGTAACCATGGAAACACTAGATATTCCTCTCTATCCCATTTGAAAAGGAAAAAAAGAGAGCAAGTGGCTCTGCTCCTCCGAAAAAAGCTGCAAAAAAATAAATCCCCTCTTCAATGCAGCCGTGAAAACAAACAAACAGACACAACAGAGCTTTTGACAGGGACATTTTTGAGTAATGTACAGTACACGTTCATGTAAACGTCCATCAGTCCTGCTATAAAATGAAGAGACAACGATTCCCATAAGCTAATTCATGCAAACCTTTAACCATTGCAACCACAATCAGTGTATTCATTCAATCTGCGTCGATTTTGCTTTCATCGCTGTTCTCCCCAATGGACCCTTTCAGTGTGTACAACACAAACCTTCTCCTCTAGTGTCATGGCCTGCAAATTAGCTGTTGCGATTGAATTCCAATTCATTGGTAACTCATTTTTTTTTGGTCACAGCACATAAATCTTGCATCTTTTTATTATTATTATCATTTTTTATTTATTTACTTCACGGATCGACCCTAGAGATGTCCCATCTCATTTTCAAGAGGGGTCATACAAATAAAGACAAACAATACAAACATGACAAGTAGTGAATACAAACATAGTACAAAACTTCTAAGCACAAGGAAACTCACACACACCCATGCACACTTCAACAATGCTCCCCAAGGCCCTCCCTCCCCACAACCATACTCAAACAATAACACACCTATGTTAATCTGCTTGCTTGCATACAGATACACAGATAAATCCAGTACAATACATGAGCAAGGTCTTATTGTGAGAAATGATGAAACGCGTCACAAAGGAGATGAAACACAGCAGCAGTAAACAAGGCAAAACTATTAAAAAACAAAGCAAACAAGTATATGACAGCAGCAGTGAGACACTGGAGAGTCTTGCCAAAATGCCGGTTGACAACCTGTTCCTCCTCCTGCGGTGTCGGGGGACTGCGTCTGGAACTACAAAGAAATACTGTTATTGCACAATGCCTGCATGATGTGCAAACACAATCTGCCGAGACTCAACGGCCATTTTAATCATCTGCCATAAAGAAACAAAACATTCTTGTTTAGCTAGCTCTGCTCTATCAGCGAGTGACCGAATGAATGTCCCTTAAAACTGGGCCCTAGCCAATGTGGCTTGTCCTATGATAATTGTATTGTATTTTCATTTATTTAATTATTCAATCTTTGTACTGTATCTGTCTATCTGTCTTCATGATGTCCTCTATCGTGTATTTTATTGAAGAGTCTATCAACACCTGGCAAAGGGACTAAAGATGGAAATTAGCTTTCAGCTAGCTCGGGTATATTTACTTTCTCATGGAAATGTTGATTAATGTACTTTTCCCCCTTTTTTTTAAATAAAGATTTTGAATTTGACTTTGAGCAGGACTAAAATGGCACAGCTGACACTGGCGATAGCTGCGGCAATAGCTGCGTGGCAGTACCTCTGCTGCAGAGTACAAGGCTAATTAGCCAAATCAGGTAATTGGTTGGTAGGGAAACTCTCCACCGCTACTGATCTGGAACATGATTCTGATCTCAAGGCGTGCACCTTGGAGGGCTGTTTCTAGGAGAGCTGGTTTGCATCCACTATTTCCATGTTCCAGATGGCAATAATGGAGGCAGCAGGTACATATATTTATACCATCCTCTGGAGGACACAGACACTGTCTGGTCCCTCACATTGACTGCCGTGCATCTCCCCCGTGGCTGATTGTTTCCTGGCGTGATAGCGCAGCGGCACCAGCCTTACGACGCCGACCTCTAGCACTCCAGCTATTTTCGGAAGAGGTGCAACGCCGCCGGGAAACGAAGCAGAGTGTTAAGGCGGCAAAATGTCAACGCCATTACCGTCAGCTCGATAAAAGTCAGAGTCTGTTCAAAGAGCGGACAGAGGCGGCGTCCGGCTCTTTGAACAGTCCGGCTACCGCGTAATCCATCTTTTTCATCGGTCTCTGTGCAACTAATTACACGACAGCAGGGCCAGAGGAAGTTAATTAGACTTTAATATAATAAGTCATAATAATCACCTGATCAGTTACACCTCTCACAACATTCTGTTTTGTTTTTTGTTAAATTAAAATGTGTGTGTATGTGTGTAAGTATATATATACATATATATATATATATCCGTGTGTGTGTGTGTGTGTGTGTTATATGTAATCAGTAGTAATTATACAAAAACAAGTTTGAATATGCTACAGCCAAAACAGGCACAGATCCAGAACCGAACCAATAACTGAGTTGAGTCTAATTGTGCTCACATTGCCAATATATTCCCCCTGAACATGTTGTAAGTAACACTGGCCATTTCAGGTGTGCTTTCCATATTGAAGACCCAAATGTTGACAATAGTCTTTTTCTTTTTTTTGTCAATGTCTCTTAAAGGTCAAAAGGTCGACTCCCAAGAAATGAGAAAAGTCTGGCGGGTGGGTCACGCCTTCTTACAAAGACGAGACACACACCGACATCGCGTGACACTCTGGTGAAGGTGGAAGAACTCACCAAAACATGTCAGCTAAATTAAAACCTTTAAGTCTACAACATATACTGCAACATGTTCTTATGGAGCAGACCGGTCTCTGTTGTCCTGTTTGAAGGTTTAATAGGGCGACGCCCATGGTATGATGATGATGATGACGATGACGATGATGATGATGATGATGATGATGATGATGATGATGATCGTGTCAGAGCTGAACTGAGGTTACAGCCGCTGTTCGCTGGATTGTGTCACGCATGCTCAGACGTTATCATTACATCCCTCCACCGCCACCAGCACCACCGCCTCACTCCGTCTGTCTCGCTCCTCGGGCACGCTGAGGAGGAGCATCGACAGCAGCAGCAGCAGCAGCAGCAGTGCGAGCAGGGAGGAGGGATGGACGGCAGGAAGGTTCGAGGCGCGTAACCGCTCACTTCCTGGCGGCACGGTGCACCGCAGCGAGGCGAGCAGCACACGCAACTCTGGACGCCTCCTCGGTGACTTTTTTCCCCCTTTGTTCCAAGAGGGAGGGCAAATGAGCCAGACGAGGTGATGGAGCAGCGGAGACGTTCGTTTGAATGACTCGAGGCTGAGCGAGAAGATTTTTTTTATTTTTTTTTATTTTTTTTCCTAAGGGGAAGGAGCGCGAGCAGGTGAGCCGAGGCTATTTGACGACGATGCTGCATGATGATCCTAATTAACAGCAACACACCTGGCTGCGTTTTTGACTCAGCGGACCCAGTTACGTAACCGGACGGGACGGGTCCGGAGCAGGTGGATGATGATTTGGGAGGACGGACGTCTGGCGGCGGCGGCGGCGGCGGCGGCGGCGGCGCAGCGTCCCGTGTGCGCCTTAACGCTCAGCAGCGCGCGCGCACTGCGCTCCATTCAGGAATTTGTCACGGTCAGGGTCACTGGCGGGACTGGCGGGACTGGGATTGGAGGGGCGCGGACGAGGCGTCGGGGCGGAACCAGGTGCCAACAGAGCGCGGCCACGGCGACCGCGTGCGCACCGCGCCGTTTTACGATGAGACGCGGCTTGTTGTTTTGCATCGGCGTGCGACAATCCGTGCGTGCGTGCGTGCGTGCGTGCGTGTGTGTGTGTGTGTGTGTGTGTGTGTGTGTGTGTGTGTGTGTGTGTGTGTGTGCGTGTGTGTGTGTGCGTGCGCGTCAACCTTCCTCTATATGGGGCGCATTGCCGAGGAACCCAGATAACCTTGAGAATAGCACGCAGACCCACGCCCACTTCTTAAACAGACACACGCACACGCAGGTTCACATAATTACACCTAATGGCCCTTTAGGTGAGAATGTCAAAAATATATATATATATATATATTAAGGCTTATTTACACACTTGGTCATTTATTATGCAACAGACGAGATGCCGTCCATCCAGCGTGGCAGCAGCTCTGCTCGATTATTAACCGAGCGGGCGGGAGCAGCACTCACACACTTAATGATAGAGATGTTGGTTTTTTTATCAAGGCATGCAATGGCGGAGAGTAATGCTCCCCTCCTCCCCCTCAAACCATAATGTAACGGATGTGTAATTAGTGCCAGCAGCAGCCTGCGTTCCTGCCAAGAGGCAGCAAGCCGCAGAGCGTCACCGGCCTCCGCTTGGCCGATAACGGCTCACTTTATGGGTTGAGCGAAGTGTGAAACAAGCTTTTCCAGCCCCGGCGGCGGCATTGCAGGGGGGGAGGCTGCACCGCTGGAACTGACTGGCACATCGAACCGCCGCTCCGTCTGGTTGTGTCACCGTATCCGTGAGTCAACATCACTCGCGGCTTCGTCCACACTGGTCACTTCAGGTTGTAGAAGTCACGCGCAGCGTCCCCCGACGCAGACATTCACGCCCCCCGCCCCCTCGCAGCACACAGCCTGCAGCGAGTGGAGAGATTTCTGGATTCATTTCCTTTAGTGCCATAGTTTAAATGTTGTACATTGAAGTCGGATTATGGTTTGGACGTTGCGGCAGATCCAATAGTTTAAGACTTTTTTGTTGTCTGGCTCTCTGTTTTTCCATCACTTCAGTAGTAGCTAGAAGTGCCAGGAAAGCATTTTTTTTACCAAGTGATCAAAGTCAAGCTCACAAAAAAAAAAAACAAACATCGGAATTTTACGTTGTCAATTTCTTTCTGAAATCTTGGAGAAGGGGTGTACGTGAGTGGTAACTTCAGCTGAGACAGTTTCATGCTGCACGGAATATTTGTGTATTCAAAATACTGCTCTGTGTAGCTCAGTGTTAATATCTTGTTCTTTCATGGGACCAAGAAGAGAAGGCAGTGAGTTAATTCCAATCGTCATCCCCCACCATAAATAACGTCGGTGACTCAATGCAGCAGACGCTCGGCGTGTGAATATACACACATTACGTCGTGTGAAACTATTTCCTCTTTCCAGCAGAGGCCTCGCTTACCGTATTGTGCTTTACAACCCTCCAAATCCCCCCAATAATAAAAAAAATGCAGTAGCGGCTACGCGCTTCTATTGCACTTGCATGGCCGAATTCTGCTGCTGCTGCTGCTGCTGCAGAGAGCCATGACTTCATCAGTCATAGGTTAGTCATCCGTGTAGCCGAACCTTGTTGCAGCAGAGAACAGAGCGAGGACAACCACCGGAATGATCAGCATCCAACGATTTTTAATGCCGTTGCCTCGTAAAAAAAATAATATGACAAACCTTACAAAGCGGCCACGTCTCCCAAGCTGGCACGAGACGTAGGGAGATAAGAGACGGACGAAAGCAAGGGAGCGTGACGTGCTTACGTAATTCTCCTTGCCGACAATCTCGAACCGGCTCGAAGGTCGTGCCTTTTCCAGTCCGGGGCCGCCGGGATGGAAATGGCTCACGCACGTTCCCGGGGTGAGCGCCGGGGCCAGAGGAGTGACTCACGGCTTTTATCATCTGGGATATTAAAGATGTATGAGATACGCGGGCGGCTGCACGGGGGAGAATATTTGAAGTCAATATTGCATGTGTTTCTAAAAGTGTTTCTCGACCCTGCCCCCCCCCCCCCCCAACCCAACCCCAACCCCCGCCCCTCCCTCCACTCTAGGTGTCATTCACAAAAAGTTCCAGAAATGGAGTCCACGCACCTCCTGAGCGGCGGCTCCAAGAAGCGGGTGAAGATCCACCCGCACACCGTCACGGCCAAGTACGCCACGCAGACGCCCTACTCCCCTCAACCTGGCGTGCACACCCACTTCCCCCAGCCGGGCGACGAGGGCTACGACGACGCGCCCTCCTTCGAGGACTTCGGCTCCTTCCTGGAGGAGACGTCCGACCGGAAGCGGCTGACCGAGGCCAAGCGGTGGCCTTTGACCCTGTTTGGCTCCAAGGACAAGGAGGCCGCCGGCAGACCCCAGGGTGCCCCGGTGGGGGGGGACGGTGGCGAGGTGGCGGCGGCGGCGGCGGCGGCGGCGGCGGCTGCCAGAGAAGGGAAGGGTTCCGGGAAGGGGGTCGGGGAGCAGCTGGCCAGTTTCGGCGAGGCGTCCGTGTCGGCGTCCCGGCTCACCTGGGTGGGGCTGGCGGGGGCGGCGCTGGCGCACGGCGCCCTGATGGTCCTGACCCGCCTGGCCTCGGAACGCTTCCAGCTGGGGCCCCTCTTCCTGCTGCTGGTGCGCTCCATCGTCCAGCTGCCGGCGGTGGCGGCGCCGCTGCACCGGGGCGAGAACCCCCTGGGACCCCGCGGGTACCGCCTGCGCCTGCTCTGCTACGGCGTGGCCTACGCCCTGTCCCTCTGCTGCGCCTACGCCTCCCTTAGCTTCGTCTCGCCCGGTGACGGCGCCGCCACCTGGCGGCTTGCCACCACGGCGCTGTCGGCGACGCTGGCCTTCCTGCTGCTGGAGGAGAAGCTGGGCATGGCTGACGGGATCAGCCTGGCCTTGGGGATTTTGGGACTGGGCCTCATCTTGCTGCCCACCGCCGAGGAGGGCGACGCCAGCGCGGCGGCCGACCCGGTGGCCTTCTGGAAGGCGGCGTTCGGCGTGTCGCTGGCGGCCCTGGCGGGCATGTGGATGGCCCTGGCGCTGGTGGGGTATCGATCCCTGAAGGAGAGGGTCGGCGTGGGGACGGCCCTGTTCGCGGTGAGCTGGACGGGCTGCCTGCTGGCCCCGGCCTCCCTGGTCCTCCTCCAGGAGGGCTGGTCCTGGCCCACCAGCGCCCCCGCCTGGGGTCTGGTCCTGGGGTTGGTCGCCTGCTCGGTGGCGGCCTTCCTCGGGGTGACGCACGCCCTCACCCGCATTCACCCGGCGCTGGTGTCGGCGTCCCAGAGCCTGGAGATCCCCGTGGCCATGCTGCTGCACCTGGCCGTGGTGCCGCTGGCCCCGACGGCGCAGGAGGTCTGCGGCAACGCGGTGGTGGCGCTCAGCGTCGGCTGGCTGGTGGCGATGAAGCTGCTGCCTTCCCGCGGCGCCAGCCGACGCCAGCGGGAGGAGTACGAGGAGATTTTGGACTCTCCCATCAAGTAAAAAGAAGAAAAAAAAGACCCATTCTTCACTTCACACCTCAAGCATCCCTCCTCCCGCCTCCCGTTCCGTCCTTCACAACAATCGGTTGCCCTGTACATAGGAGACTACTAGATGTTCGGAGCTCTATCTATTTTGTATTCGTCCTTCTTTGCTTTTTTCGGGATCGTGCAAATTTTGTGTCGTCCGTTGACAGTGAGTTGTGTGACGTGGCATTAAAATCTATGGAAAACAGACCGAGACCGTTAAAAACTCTGAGTGTGCGTGCGTTATTCCACCACCGCCGGCGTCCAGCAGCCAGCTGGGTGCGAGCCACTGACTGATGGCATCTATTTGACTGCTGGCAAAAGAAAAACAGAGGTGGGGAGCGAGTGAGGGGGGGGGACTGGAGACGAGGGGACGGGGGAGGGCGACGGGATTGGCCGACAGATCAGGAGCAGCAACATTATTTTTGAATCGCAATATGTTCTACTGAAATTTCAGTTTAAACTACTGAATGTGTCTCTCGCAGCTTTCTCAGTGTTTGCTTTTTTGCTCCATTTTCTCTCAAAGCTATAAAATTAAAATGACAAAAGTGTGGGGGGGGGAAATTCTGTTCAAGAGCGGATTTACTGTGCGGTTCATAGTGATAAAATGAGGCGAGGGACTGGCGGCAGTGCAACGCCTTTTAACAACGGTCGCGGCTCCCTAAGTTGCGTCCTGACTCTTAAAGCTAGGCTAACGAGAGGGCGAGGCCTGTCTAAGAGCGAGCAGCACAGTCTTTGCGGCTGTAACCGCACAAGGACGGAGGTGCAGAAATTGGCAGCGGCTGAGTCAGACATATAAAAAGTGGATGCACGTGCGTGGACGCTGTTTATTTTTTTTGTTTGGTTATCTTTTTTTTTTGCACGTGGCTCCAAAACTGAGCTCAGCGCCGCGTGGGAAGAGGGAGGAAACCTTTGCCGTGAGACTGCTTGTATTGTTAAACAAGGTTTTATTTGTTACAGTAAATCCAAACATGTGGGACATGCAAATGATTTGCCCTCATTACAAAAATAACTAAACAAACAAAAAATAGAAGCTTACAAATGGAAGAAATGTGCAAATTCAAAACGATTGTCCAGTCACTTTCACCCCATTTTTTTTTGGGGGGGGGGTTTGTTTCTTGGGGTGGGTTATTCACATGTCTCCTCTGCTCTCCCTAAACGTTCCCGCCTGCTGGATGACGTTTGCCAGCTGCAGGTGCACCTTCTGCAGCTCTGTTGCTATGGCTACCAGGGCCTTTTCCATTGCAGCCATGCGCGGCGGCTGAGTTGCCACGTCCTGCTCCTCCTCCTGCACAGACGCGAGGAGGGTCGTCCGCCCCGGGTCGGACGGCGGCTGCGTGGGCCGGGCTCCCGCCCTGCTCCCCGCTCCCTGGCGGTGCCTCTGGAGCAGCTCTCGCAGCGCCGCGTTCAAGCCCCCCTCCCTCGCCGCTCCCTCCTCGCTCAGCTCGGCGAGGCCCCTCTGCAGCAGGGCTCTGGCCTGCTCCGCTTGCGCCCGGCACGTGGACTCCAGACGTGGCAGACTCGCCTTGACCAGCTTCTCCAGCTGGTTCCTGACGGAGGCCGTTCCCACGCAGCACTGGCCCACGGACTCCAGCAGCATGTTCTGCCTCATGTGGGAGTCCTCCAGAGCCACGAACAGCTTGTCCCAGCGGGAGAGCTCGGCGGCCTGGCACGGCGTGGCTGGAGTCTCCCCTGGCAACGGAGACGCGCGTCAATCAAAGCAGTTTTTTTATGGTCAACTAGGAAGTTCCCCCCCCCCCCCCCCATTACCGTCAACCGAAGAAAACTTAAGGGAAACTGCATTTTTATAACTTTATAACATCTACTGTAGACTTTACGTACAAAACTGTGGCAGTAACGTTATAATTTTCCATTTTGTTGTAACACAAAGGTGACATTACATTTATCATGATTGATAACTGGGGAATATTGTCATATTTCTAAAAAAAAAAAAAAAGGATCCATAAAAATAAAGGAATAGATCTTCAGAATAACAACTTATTTCTTATAATATGGGAATAAATACGACACTGACCTACTTTTCCACGAAAGTAGATCCTCTTTCTTGTTGGAAAAAAACAAACCCACCAGACATTGACTTTTTTATTTGCATTTGCTTTTTTTCCCCACGGGCAACCTACAGTCTGTTTTTCTTTCCTCCCTCAGATCTAATCTCAAATAACCACTTGGGTGGTGCTGTATTGTCTGTTTCTTTTCTCTTTGGGATTTTTGTTAGAGTAGTTCTGTAAGAACTGACTTTGATGCAAATCCATTGATGTAGAGATTTTATCTTTTACTTTACATCATTCAATAAGTTTGGCCGAGGATGCAGGTTACTATTACTGAACTGCATTTGACCAGTGCAAGCCTGTGCAGAGGAAAAACTAATAAAGCGCATAAAAGCCGGCGTATTGACTTTGCACGATCGGGCCTGGTCTCTAAAGCACGCGCGCTTTATGTCTCGGCGAAACCATCTGTTGACGCAGACAAAACAAAGACAGAGGACAAACAAACCGAGCTCACCCTCCTCCGAGATCTCGTTGTCGAAGCTGTCGACGTAGTTCCCGTCATACTCGGCCTCGTCCGCGCACAGGGATGCGAACGCCAAGCTGAGCACGCACAGCACGCGCCAGAAACCCCCCGATTCACGCATGAATGTTCTGCTGCTGCTGCTGCTGCTGCTGCTGCTGGTGGTGGTGGTGGACGTGTCGGCCGGGGCATCAGGTGGAGGACGGCAGCTCTGCCTCTCAACCACCCGTGTGAGTCTCCGTGCAGCGCTGTGGCAACTGGTCACTGGAGTTTATAAGGCAGCCAGAAGGGAAGTGGAGGAGGGTGGAACCTGCACTTCACTTGGGAGGGGGGGGGGGGGGGGGGGGTTCGGTGCGGGGAGCTGAGTAATGCCTCACTGGAGGTAATGTGTCAAATGTCAGGCCGAGTGGGAAACGGGAGAATCGGGGGGGAAATTCTGAGTGCAGGGACTGCTGGTGGCGGCAGAGAGATGAAAGGAGGAATGAGGAGAGATTACAAAAAAATCAAAGCTCTCCGGTTAGAGTCGCTCACATAGCTGGATGTCATTTATCTTTGCAAAATATTATATTTTTCCCTGAGATTTTGCCTTAAATTTAATTAATGTTATTAAATGGCTTATGGCTGCTCACACAAAATGTACATCTCTATATGTCTATGTCCATATATATATATATATATATATATATATATATATATATATATATATATACATATCATCAAACTCTTCCCAGTTAGCACATTCTCTCTTTTTTTGGCTAACTTGTGATTAAGTCCAGTTCGTCCCGGACTTTCAGGCAAAGAAATGCGTTCCAAGGACCGATTTCCTCGTGGGGACAACAAAGTGCACTGTGTTGCATTGTGCTTGTCCTTCCCCTGATTCTCGAAGCTGTGGAAGGCGCCGTTAAAGTTTTATGCTCTTACTCTGATTTCAGCAGCGCAGTAAAACGTCCCTCTCTGGCCGCGCTCCTCCAACGACCCCTGCTCCCCGTCAACGGACTCTTAGAGGGGGGCCGCTCTGCCTCGGAGACACAGAGGTCTGGTCAGCAGGTGTTGCTGGGGTTAAGCGGCAGAAGCGGGACGGGTCAAGGGCGGAGGAAGAGCCTGACAGTGGCTGTCAGTGAGGCTGTGAAGTTTTCACCGTCTGGTTGGCCTCCATCGCAGCAGAGGGACCAAATTTGTGGATGGACGGTGATTAAAAAAAAAGCTGAATGTGAAGTCAGGGAATTGGGGAGGGTCACAAAAGACTGCGTTTTTCTCTTTAACCCGCATAAGAACAACAACAAAAAAAACCTTATGGCAACGTTTGCTCTGCCTAAAATGTCACAATCAGGTGGAATTTCCCTTTACTACTCCGCAGGGTCACCGTGTGGGTCGTCCCACAAAGGGCAGCTACATTTATCAGCTTCCACCAGACGCTGTTTACCACCCCCACCACCTGCGCACCACACCTACGGTGGAGCTGTCAAACACGCACAGAAAAAAACTTCCAGCTGGCAGCGACGGGGCCGGACGGGCGACAGACGGAGGATGGACAAACTCAAAACTGGGACGGGAGGAGAGACAGGGAGAGACAGCGCGAGTCGAGCACGAGGAGCCTGTTTCTCATCAGGTGGGAATAATTCTATTCACTGGGTCCTCGCGTCTTGTTTGTCTGAAAAACAAACCCAGAGATGGAGGAGAGAGAAGGGGGATGCGGGGAAGGAGGGGTAATGGGTGTTGTCAGTGTCAGTTGGGCTGACTGAAAACAGACGAGTCTCCACGAAAGAACAATCGGGTGACACGGTGAAGTCAGCCAGTGCTGTTTTATGAGAGCTGGGTGTGTCACTGTTTTCTGCCCCAGTTTTGTTGGAACTGGGGGGAGACAAATGAAACAAAAAGATGTTAATTAAACCCAAAAGGAAAGGATTAGCCCATTGAGCAATGATGTTGACTTGCAAAACGATGTTATGATGCTAAAATGTTCATTTAATGATGCTAACCTGGGCAAACCAGACAGAAGTTTGCCGCCGATTCATCTTGAAAAGAAAATGTTGGGGGAAAAAAAACCCAATAAAAAACATTTAGTAAGATTGAGCCAATGAGATGCACTACTGCCAGTTTGCAGGTAGCGACAGCGGGCAGTAAGATGCTGCAACTTTAAGCTAAACTCTCTGCAAGGTCAGCGAGAAAATAAAGCAAACAAGAAAAATTTAAATTCCGGGAATTAAATTTTGTGTCGAAATTTTTCAATTAATGTCAACGTGAAGTTAGTCCAAATGTGGAGAACACAGTTGAAACGCTCTGCGCGCAAGTCTATTGGAGTACTTCCGTTTTTGCTAGTTTCCTGATTACTGTGGGTGAACCTTGTGGGATACACCTGTTGTCGGCAGTTTACTTTTAACGGTGGGTAACTGGGTTAATCCACCATCCACGTTATTCACGAAATTTCCACTTTATTTGCGTCGACTTTATTCATGAAATGTCTACTCCTTCCACGAAATGTCGACTTTATTCACGAAATTTCAACTTAAAACTCCACATGAAAACTTAAATAAAAATCTCCTTCCTGTAATATTTTTTTTCCTCTTCTTGCGGCCCTAATCCTCTTTCCTACAAATCACCGTTGTCTATGTTCAACTTCACGCTTCTTTTCTTATCCTCTCTGCATAAACTCAGTGAGGCACTTCTCGCATTCGGATGTGACACAGCCTCCCAGTCGGCAGCCAACTGATGGCAACCAGACCTGAAAAACAAACCGCCTCCGTCCCAGCTTGCGCATCCTTCCTGCCTCGGTCGTCCTGGGAGAGCTGATCTATTCTGGCAGCGAACCGGGGGGGGGGAGTGGCAGAGAGGATAAAAATAAGGTGGAAGCGCGCAAGCGGCACTCGGACAGATTTGGGAGGATTTGATGATGGACGTTTCGCTGAGTCACAGGAAACCTGGAGCAGCCAGCCGCCTCCTCCGCTGGGGCCCTTTGATGACAAGTGTTTCATAAGGGGTGAAGTTGCACAGGTGTGAACCCAAAGACCTTCTCGTGTCAAAGACGCCATGTGATACAAGGCCCACTTGGCCAGCTTTTTCTAACTGCTGGATTTCCATGACGCGACATGTGTGGGCTGGTACTAAGCTGTTTTTTTTTTTTTTTTTGCACCAGTTTTAGCTGGTTTTTCAGACGGCTGTGAACGCAGGTCTAATTATGCTGCTCCCTGGCGATATACTGAAAAAAAAATCCGACTTGAAAATGGGTGTAATGTGGTGTCTTTAAATGATGCGACCTGAGCAAATCTATGTGATCCTTCCCTTCTTGTCCGCCTCAAGCCCACCGCCAGGTCACCCACCTCCAGATCTCATTATGCTCCAATATAACCTGACCACGGTCGGCCGAGCATGAAAAGAAGCCCCCCGCGGCACGGTCGACACTGCCGCGAATATTACAGGACTTGAGGCAGAGGTCTGGTCAAACCCTGCAGAGTTGCACGCACGTGCACGCTCCTGAATGGGGCCGTATCGGGAGGAGAGGAGCGAGACGACGGCGGCGCTACAGTGCAAGAAACATGACATCAGGGTTTGAATCTTTATTTCCACATTTCCACAAAGTCAAAACTGCAACCTGGCGCCGGCTTCGACTACAAATTGACGACACGTGACTGAAATTATGGCCGTGGTTTTTTTTTTGAACACACTCACACGCACACGCACACACTAGGCCAAGAAGCACGCAGCTCATTACATCAGTTAGGGGCCATTGCTACATCAGTGAGTGTGTTTCCTTCCAGGGTCCCCACAGTGGACCCTCACGACCAAAATGAACAACATCTGGAAGTGGAAACTATTGACCCGGTTCAGCTGGAAGGAGGTGGTGGTGGTGGTGGTGGTGGTGGTGGTGGTGGGGGGGGGGTCGTTTGACTGCCTGTTACACCCATGTATGTACGAGCACGGCATAAAGGCCCCGTTCAGCGCCGGAGTTCCGCCACCTCAGGTGACATTAGTCATATGGAAAATGAGCTCAGCCTGCAGGAACCCGAGTGGAGAGGCGTGTCACACGCTTGTATACATATATGCACAAGCGCGCCTGTATGAGAGGTGCCACAGGCTCGGCAGGAGGGGGTTGGAAAGCACGGGCGGGTTGTGCACGTGGAAAGCAAACATACTCGGTATTCACACGCTCACGTGGACAAAATACAGATTTGGCACAGAGTCCTCCCCCCCCCCCCCCCTCCTCGCTACGGCTGGTGTAGCGCCACCAACAGGAAGGAAAAGTTAGCATTATTTTTTTTACTCGGGACGACGGGTGACTCGCAACCTGAGCCGTCAACCCCAGTGGCTCGCTACCAATATGTCGTGTAATTCACGCAAATAGCAAAGACAAAAAAATAGAACGAGGATGGCTACCGCATAGGCGGTGCATTTTTTTTTTTGTCAAATATAAAAACAATAATAAAAAAAAATGTTAAAAAAAATTGGAAATACACCTAGAAAAGCACCACGGCCAGTCACTAACTAGCTCCTCCTTCACAACGAAAACCTGCAGAACAAGCAGCTGTTGTACACTGCTTTAGAGTGGCGGTGATTATCTATACCACATTACATCATATCATGTCTATGTTATTATTAATAATATATAAATATATTGCACAGCCCTAATATCACAGAAAAATAAGCACTTTTACAACTACAATACATTTCCAAGGGGATTGATTCTTTTTTTCTTTTTTTTTTTATTGACTGCATTACCTGTCATTCAAGCGTCCTGTCTGCAATCACAGCGTGCGTGGCCCGCTGTCACATGCCCCGCCCACTGTTAGACACTACTGGCTGACAGTCTGACGCCCCGCCGACGGCTCCCTGTCGCTACCGGCTGGCCGGGGCTCAGGACCGGCGTCATCGCGAGGGCCTGCGTCAGCGGCCAGGGGCTCGTTCAAGGTTCCGCTGCTCTCAGAGGACGGGAAGGGTGCCAACGCTGGACCACCGTTGGGTACTGCGGCTGCTCCTCTGTCAGCCGTTGAGACGGGAACTGGTGGGAGATCGCGGGCGTCCACGGCAAAGATGGTGTTGTTGTTGTTGTTGTTGTTGTTGCTGCTGCTGCTGCTGGTCAGTTCGGTCGACTGTGCGGTCGCCGCTTTCTCAGCACCGGACGGTGGGTTTATGGTCCACGAGTCCTGATCAAACTCCGGGACTTTGTGGACGACTATGGAAGCAGAATCGACGGACACGTGGTTGCTCGTGGACGGCTGGTCGACTGCCGACTGCCAGTTGTTGGAGCAGAGGACGGCGGGAATGCTGCAGAAGGAAAAAAAACAGAATGGTGTCAATCATCAGTCTGTTTCGACTGCTGTGTCAACTCTCATGAACCATTCTCTCATTTTTTTAAATAGTGGATCCCCATCAATTCACATTTTAAACCAAAAAATGATCACATTTGGTCCAACAACAGCTGGAAACAAGTATTGTTCCTGAAACAGCTGCACTTCTGTTCTGTCAAGTGAGGAAGAAACTAAATGGAATGAGGTCGAGCCTTTAGTTGAGGAGTTTGTGGAGCAGATGCACAGACCTGGCCAGCTGTTTCTGCAGCTCCTGGGCGTGTTGGTTGCACTGGTCGAAGAAACAGGCCTGAGCGTCCACAAACTCTGCCAGGCTTCGCATGTGGTTGGTCTGGAAAAACAATAGCACGTGCAAAACATGGGTTGGCGCAACGATGGCCATGGCTGAAAAATGAACGATAGAAAATAAATAGTCTGTTCTTTTCTTCCTTCAGACAAAAGAAATGGACTGGTTTTACGCCTCGTGTGATAATGCACGCAAGTCTGGGTCATCAGCATAACGTTCAGACACATACGTGAGTGTTGTTGATTCCTTCCGCAGCCTGTCTTGTTATTTCAGACTGGCGATCAAACAGACTCTGGCAGATTCTCAACTCCATCTCTGCCTGCAGAAAAAAAAAAGATTTTCCTGATGATATCTTTTCTGCTCTTGAAAAAGAAAAAAACAAAACAATAAAAAGCAGCAAAGGACTTCAACCTGATATATATTTTACCTGTGCGATTTCCTGAGCCCATATCTGATTGGAGAAGAGAAACACAACATAAATGAATGACTCATACATGTGTGTGTTAATAAGATCAAGGTTCATGGTTTGGTTCAGGGACCGTTCACAAGGATCGCTGACCTTTAGCCATTTCACACGCAGGAAGCTGAACATGTAGGAGACATGAGTCAAGTAGTCGTCCTGCAGTGGGTTTGCATTCAGGTTCTGACAGAGAGGGAAAAGCAAGAAGGTGGAATGAAAGCGCGGCACAAAAATACTGCACACATTTCACAAATGTTTCAGGTGCAGAAAATACTGGTCACTTGTTGCCCTATAGGGCACATTTAAATGTTTCTCTATTTCAGAACTCACTCTGGCCTCACTGTCTGCCTCATGGGCTTTTCTCAGTCTGGAATGAGCGATGTCCAAGTCCAAGCGTTTGTTCAACAACATCCTGCGCTCGTCCTGTAAAGGAACGAAAACACAATGTGGAAAAGCTTCGAAACAAAAACGTCGTAAACATCGCAGTGATGGAGGCGCATGTGTGCACCTGCAGGGTTTTGTACTCCCCATCGGAGAAACTTCGGAGGGGTGTGAGGAAGTGGATGTCTGTGCTTTGGACAAACTTCTTCTCTGCCTCGCCGAGCTGCTTCTGAGCCTCTCCGCACCTGAGCAGGGACATCCCTGCAGACACAGCATGCTGCTGGCTCAGCACACACACTCACCGATTCACCTGTATATCTCACTTCTTGTTATTGTTAATGACCTTGCTTTGACAGAAATGTCTGCTGATGTGGTATAAACCATATAATTTAGATGAAGATCTGCTGATATACTGACCATATGGTGCGTTTGGCCCCATTTCCATCCCAGCTTGGATCATTTCATCTCCCACTAACTCATGTGTGCGAGGTCGGGGTGGGATCCTCCAGTCCAAATGTTGGTAAAGCCGGTCCTCCAAACGAGCTCCTGTCCAAGGTCAAAGTTCAAGCTCTCTCTTGTTTTAAATGAAAAGCTACAAAACTATAATAATAATAATAATAATAATAATAATAATAATAATAATAATAATAATAATAATAAGTTATTCAGCTTAAGGCTACTGATTTCCCACATAAGGATATTGTTACATCTTCATATTTTAGAAATTGATTAATTATAAGACAGACCAGGTTAACAAAACACAACAAAAAATGCAAAGAAAACAAAATCCAAATATTGCTTTGTCTGTCTGACCTGTGCTGGGTTGCAATAAAACCTCAGTCTGGGAGATAATCTTGTCCGTCCAGGTCTTGGTTGCGTCTGCCCGGGTCAGGAGCACCTCCAGGCCGGGGTCCAGCAACGTCTTGTCCGCCTGGCCGAGAGTCTCCCCGGTGTACTATGACAACAATCAGCCGCCCACTTTGTAAAGTCCATGACATTATCGGGCCATGTGACAATTCAATGACTTGCGACCACGCAGAGGTTCAGTCGCCGACGTTTATTTCATCCTCGTGTTTCGTAGCCTGTGCACTTCCGGTGTTTACTGTACCTGCACGGCCCGGTTGATGAACTGACCAGCATCCACGGCCAGCCGCGTCAAGTCCATGATGACGTCCGCCAAGGTCGCTCGCAGTCCCCCTTCGGTGGTCCAAGCAGGCAGAGGAAGGTTCAGCCACGGTTATAAAAAGACCGACGGCTGACAACAACCACCCGGGCTCGTCATAGTCTCAGCCTCGAAGCGCCGCACCCTGTTAACCAGATTACAGGACGGTCACAACCCAAGGAGCACATCCACACACAGCGTCTGGAAGCGATTGGGAGCACCTGCCAGATTGTCCGCCTCCTTTCGGCGTCGGACAGACCGGAAATACAATATTAGCACAGCTCTTTATATTTTTTCATTTTCGAAATAGAGACGGTAAGGTGGGAATGATAATGAACGATGGTGAAAATGAATAGAATTGATTGTTGTTTGAATTTTAGTTTGTGAAAATGTCTTCGTCTCACCGCCGTTGTGCGACAACATCAAAAAAAGAGAGGTAAGCTAACCGGAAGTTGAACGAACATATCAAAATAAGAGCCACGAGAATTTATTAGGGCACAAGAATGAACATTAGCGAAATAAAATAACAGTGTAAATGTTCAAGGCCGTGTGGTCAGCATCTCCGATTAACTACTGTTTTGTGTGTAGCATTTACCACAAAGATTTTGTGCATTTTCAAGTTACAGCAAAACTAGTAGCTTCCAAAATGCTTAAACTGCATCCCTAAAGCTAACGTAAACTGAGTGACTAAGGCAGGAAAAGTCCCCTTGCTGGTTTTGCAGAAAAATACAACACAGATCATTGAGGACAACTGCACAGTATATAAACACAAAGTCACTCACTGATAGTCAGAAAAAGCCATAATCCAGTGCTGGGACAGAAAGAGCTCTTTTAAAAATAGAAAAAGGAAAAAAGCCTTCTATCTGAAGGTGAGCTGTAGTAGCAGCCATGCATTGACAAAGAAGAGGAAAGTAATGACAAAAAAGAACGTGACCATTTGAGTGTCTGAACTCATGACTTGACGGTATAAAACGTGCCATCAATTGGTTGCGGAGTACTACTGTGCTACTGCTCTCACACTGTTGATTCCAGGCTCTGACGGCTTTACAAGCATGACACTTCACTCGGATTGGTGCCTGACCAGGCAACTGTGAGTCGATTGGACCGCTGGCACGTTGAAGACACGCACAAACACGGGATTAAAACAACCTGACTGCAAAGGGTATGTAAGTAGGGTTAAGAGATTAGAGGACACTGTGGATAGACACACTGACCAACAAAATAACATTTGCAAAACAATCTCTTTTAATTGACTGAAAACGGATAATAGTGCAACTTTTATCATTGGAAACAGGAACAAAAGAGCAATTCAAGTGCCACCAGTTAAACAGTCAAGGTACTTTAAGAGAAACAGGAAAGAAATGTGTCCCTTGGGCAACATGGGAATACTTGAATCCAGTCTGTCTTTCACGAGAGGAAACCATCTCAGATGTTCCTGAATGGAATACTTTCTTTTGCATATGGTTGAGTGTTTTACAGGTATGGCCCCCAGCCCAGATACATCTGACAAAGCAGGTTGTCATCTGTGGCTTCCTGTATGAGGTAGTGGACGTGTCCCTCGATGGAAAGAGGCAAACCCAGCACTTTGTTCCTGCTCTTTATCACTCCCTGCAGGCGCTGCTCGATCTCGCACACGTGGGTTTTAGCCTGGCAGAAATTAAAAAACAGAGGCACAAAAAGAGGATTACTGAGTAAAATCAGACATTTGGAGGATATGGTTAGAACGCGCGCCGCTTTTAATGAGCCGCACAAACCTTTTCATTCACTATTTCCCCGCTCTCGTTAGCCTGAGCTTTGCAAAGTCCTTTGGCCTGTTTGCTCCACTCCACCAGCGGGTCGTGGAGGAAGGTCTTGAGCACACTTGAGGGGAAAATACGAAAAAGGAATTAGGAATCTGAATACTTCTTTCTACTTTCTTTTTTTTTTTTTAAAGCATGATGGATTTATGTGGCCTTGTTGGGCACACCTCATTAGCGGCTCTCTCTGGTCCCTCATTAACCTCAGGGTGACCTCACAGGCTTGACGGAAGAGACCCTCAATGCCCATTGGCCCCATGGCATGCACCATATTCTGGGTCAAGCGAAAAGGAACCACTTCAGGAACGTCAAATGTTTCCCCCTAGTGGACAGGAAATAATAGAAAAGAAAAAGTATGAATAACACTTGACTAATTTTTTCATATTTTTGTATTTGGAATGCTATTAAATGCAAAGTTTTCGGTGCTGGCCTCGGCAGTCTCGCAAAATTTCACTGATGACTTGTCAGATTAAATAGAGAAGGACCTTGTTGAAGAGACAGTTGAAGTCAACGTGAACACATTCCCCAGTGAAGGAGTCGAAGAGGATGTTCTCTCCATGCCGGTCTCCCAGACCCAGGATGTAGCCCACCATGGACATCACGGCGGTAGATCTGCAGTATGCTGAGCGACTGCTGTACCTGCACAGACAGGCAGAGAACTTTTCAGTTGAAATTTTAAATTCCCTCCTGTTTAAGAATTTTTGAGAACGTACCAGGATGTGGGATCGGGAAAGGTCCGGAGAAACCACTCGTGGAAGACAGGGGGGTGTCTTGCGCACAGCACGTCCTTGTGAATACGGAGCTTCTCCTCGAAGGGAGCCGACTTTGGCAAGATCAGCTTCCTGAGCTCTTTTCCCGACAGATAGATGCCTTTAACACACACAAATACAAGAAAGCAACATCACTTCCGCTCTTGATGAAGTCGGCAGATCTTCTCACATGTTGGCTTGATCGACGGCACCTCTTTCTTTGTACAGTTTGGTGAGGATCTGTCGCAGTCCGTCTGTGTTGTTGACCCATTCAATGATGCCGCACTCCTCGTTGAGAGGAATCACAGCGTACGTGCAGATGTGTAGCTCCCTCCTCCTTGACTCGGCATCCTTGCGGAGACACTGCACACGGCAGAGAGGGAACGCGTTGTGAACGTAACAATCTTGAACATTTCGAAGTACCAGAGAGCGACTCCAGAAACGAAACGCACCTTGTTAATGAGGCAGTTGAACTCCATCAGCCTGCAGTCCTTCCGCAGGTCGTCTTTGGGCTTACACATCATGGTGTAGCTGCGGCCATCCGATCCTCGCAGACTTATCTTTTTAGGCTTCTGTAACGAGGCCAAGATCTCCACCTGAAAAAAGAACCGTCAGGCACCTTTACGCTGAACAACCCCGAACGCAAACGACGGCAGCCGTTTCCACTTACAACGTCGTCAAAGCCGTCCAGGTACGCCCAGTGGCCGGGGAAGGCGTCGTGCTCCGAGTTTGCCCCGCTAGTAGAGGGCAGCGTCGGGATGAGGACGGACTGCAGCGGGATGAGGATTTGGCTGAAGGTCGGCTCCTCCACCAGACGTTTGAGCTGCTTGAAGTGGACGCTCACGCTGAGGGTGGTGCTGTTGCCGTCCACCTGAATCCGTCCACACCGGGATCTCATTATTACATTGATCTTAATCTTCCTCAATTTATGGAATATGTTGTGTGTGTGTTTGTACCGGCTTGTTGCAGAGCTCCAGCAGCTTGTCCGTTAGCTTGTTGGTGTCACTGATGAATTTCTCCAGCGAATCTTTGAGGCCAATGGCTTTTTTCAGGATCTGATTGCAGCGGTTCATCCTCATCGGGTAGGAAGACTTTAAACATAATTTAAAACAAACATAAATATGAGATTTTGTCTTGAGGTGCACATTTTCAGTCTACTTATTCAGACGGCTGAGCGATCAGACAAGGACTCGAAGGAACCCCAGGCACACCTTGGAGACGGCCGTCATCAGCCACATGGCCTGCTGGGGGTACGCCAGGAGGACTTTGGCCACGATGGTCATGAGGACGTTGAAGACCTCGTTGCTGGAGTGGCACACCCTGGAGATGAGCTGTGAGAAGGCGGTGAGGAACTGGTACGGCGCCAGGTTGTCGCAGTTCTCAATCACCACCGCATTTATCTTGCCCAGCTCCTGCCGCATCTGTCGGTCCGAACGCCCCGCTGGTGGTTGCACAGTGACACAGAGTCAGAATCCTGCGAGGATACTGGGAAAAGTCATTTGATCCCCTTTTCACTCACCTTTCTCATGCTCGCACACTCTGGCTCCGAAATCCAGCCACAGTGACAGCATGCGAGGCATGGCCTGGTATATGTACTGGTTCCCAAACTGCAAAGCTCTGGGAGGGAAACGCCTTACGTTAAATGTCCGATCCCCAACACACAGAACAGAATAACAGGGTTTTTCAGCAGGGAAAATGAATGAGAAGAGCAATGACCTACTTTCCAAAGAACTTGACGATGTATCGGATCATGTCACCCTGTTTCTCCAGCTTGTTATCCGTCACCATTGGCATCACTTTGTCGTAATACTTGGCCAAGTAGAAGTTGCCGTCCTCCCACTGGGGCAGAAGGTTGGTCACATCCTGGAAAACACAAATCAAAAATAGGCTGCAGCTATGAAGTAACCCCTCCACATCGTGCAAAATTCATTGAAAAATGTTTTCTGACAGGAACTTGAGTCTTCAGGATGTCAATCAACTCGTCAGAAAAAATATATTATTACAGTAAAAGGGCAATACACGGATTGCCCTTTTCGTTGTTGTTTTCAGCAGGAAGCTAAAACCCGGAGTCTCATGGAAAGCTGTAAACAGCGGGCTAACGATGTTGTTTTCCGGAAGGTCTGCCGAGGTTTTACAATCAATGGCATTCTTACTCTGTACGCCTTCATGATGGCGTTGGACTCAAAGTTGGCCGTCTCCTCCATGAAGCGTCCCACCAGCAGCATGGCTTTGCCCTTGGTCTCCAGACTGCGGCCGTCCGTCAGCGGCTGGTCGTCGGGGAAGCACTGGGCCACGCCCTTCTGCAGGACGATCAGGGCCTGGTGGACGTCGCCCTGTCGGCAGCGAACGTGAGATTAGCTAGTGTGTGCCTGCAGGTTTGAAGCTGTGTTGCTGTGTCGGGGGGGAGTTGGGGCGCTGGTGTCACCTTGGACCACAGCCACTTGGCCTTCTCCGACACCAGCTCGGCCAGGTGTGTGTTCTCTGCGTTCAGGAGGGCGTTGAAGGCGGTCTGAAGGTGTCCCGCCTTTCTGGACACCCTGGCGCTTTGCAGCCAGCACTCTCCAACCAGCTCCTTGCTCGTGGGCCTGCAGGACAAAAATAAGCATAATAAGTATTGAATGGGGGCGTTTTTTTTATTATCATTATTTTTATTTTTTTAGCTATGCTACCAAAAGGTTTTTTTTAGGGCTATCAAACAATTAATTTTTGTTTAGTCGCAGAATCTTCGTAATTAACTGCAATTGCATGTTTAAAATTCTGTTACTTTGCATTTCAAGGCAGTTTCAACCCCATAAATGAAAGTATTTCGCTGCGCGCTGCTTTGTGTCTGGTCTGAACGACACTGTTGGTTAACAAGTGCGGCGAAAGGAGGCGGGCTACATCCCGCTGTGCTTGAACCCGGCTTCATGATTGAAATGCGATTAAAAAGAACACGTTACGGATTGCATTTAAGTAATTGCGATTAATGCGTTAATGCTGACAGCCCTAGTTTTTTTTTTAAAACAGCCCTTAAATGTAAAATACAAGTAAAAAACAAGGAGAAATAGACAAAGATCCTCTTCACAAAATGGGAAACAAAGGCAAGCCATCATATTTATCTGTCCTTGTGAAACTATACATCCTCCACTGAAGTCACCTTGGGTGCAAACTGTGAAAAGGGGGAGAAAAAAACAAAAAAAACAATTCTTACTGCGGTCCAAGGCTGAAAAGGGCCCGACGGAGGGCCAGGATTGGCTCCTTGGCCCTGAAGGACTTCTGGGTCATCTCCAGTCGGTCGGTCCAATGAGGAGGCAGCTGGCTGAGGCTGGGGGTGGAGTATTCTCCCTGCTTGTGCAGCTCGGTGAAGGTGTGTTCCAACTCGCTGAGCATGTGGAGCCTAGAAGTCAGGAGAGCAAAGTCTATTTTGGATTTGTTACATGAAGCATCACCTCCCCCACAAAGAAACAAACAAATAAACAACACAGCAACACAAACTGCCTGAAGGCATGAGTGCACACACACACCTGACGATGTACTCGTATCCCCTCTGGTAGGTCCCACACTCGTAACTGGCTGCAGACAGAGGGACGACCTGCTCCTTCCTCACCAGCTTCAGCTTCTCATAGAACGCGTCGGCATCCTGCTTCTTTGCCGCCAGCAGCAGCTGGCCGAATCGCACGCTCCAGGTGTTGGCCTGACAGTCTGCGGAAAAAAGCGTGGGCACGCAACGCCTTTTAACTTCACGCACCTGAAGCAGCGCTAAAGGTTGCACGAGATGTGCTAGAGTAAAACTAGTCGGTGTTAATTACCTGAACTCAAGTAGTCCTCCAGCAGATCCCACTGGCCGAGCTTCCAGGAGGCCTCCACCCTGTAGGTGTTCAGCTCCGACTTCCAGTGGAGCCTAATGGAGAAAATGTGAGGTGCTTTTTGGTTGTTGTTGTTTTTTTAATGCAAAATCTTGAAACAATTAAACTACAAACAAAACAATTTCTCTCTCTAATTGAATAAAATCTGGCTTGCTATAGAAGCACATCTGGTGAAGTTAGATGTAAATAAATAATTTAAAAAAAAGTCTCACTTCTTGGCCAACACTCCATTGACTTGAGTGATGACTGTAGACAGCTGCCCGAGGCCGAGCATTGACGTCATCACGCCATGATAGTGTCTGATCTAGAACAGCCAGAATGGGGAAATAAAACACACAAGCAAGACAGGGGGTCACGGGGGTCTGCTGGAGCCATGCTTAACATAACACATATAATATATGTGTGTGTGTGTGTGTGTGTGTGTGTGTGTGTACCTGGTCTGACTCCAGCTGTATGGCCCGGTCGTAGCAGGCCGTTGCGTCTCTCAGCAGGCCGATGCTCTCGTGCTCCAGGATCTGCTCCTGCAACGACGGCTCCTCCCTCCTCAGGGCGTTGACCCCCCTCACGCCGTCAGGCTCGTGCATCGCAGCGTACAGCGTCTGCAGCAGCCAATCACAGAGCCAGCGAGGACGTTTTTATGGGACAGGTGCTAAAGTCGGGCCCTCGCAGTCGCCGCTAGCTTTTCACGTCTTGTGGTCTGACCTGAAGGAAGGTGAGGTGATCCTGGATGTCCTCTTTGTTCTCCAAGATGTGGGCTTCAAAGTGCATGAGGGCGCGAGTGTACGCTTTGGACCTGAGCGAGGCCTTGGCCAGGACATCCTGAGGGATCCCCTTCAGGAAGGCCACCACGCGCTGGTACTCTCCGCTTTCTGCAGCAAACATTTGCGATATACACATATATATCTATATATATATATATATATTATGTATATTCTTCCAAAATTAGTTTTCTTTGTTTTTGCCAACTCACCGCCATTCTTGTGCTTGGAGTAGAGGATGTAGCGGCTCCACTGAGTCAGGTGGGACAACATGCTGAACACAGTCTGGATGCTGAGCTGCGAGAGGCTGGACGCCGTCTCCTGGCAGTGTCCTCCTCCTTCTTCTCGTCCCTCCCCTTCGGTCAGCACGGCCAGCATCTCCTCCGTCACCTGGCAGCAGTCGCGTCGTCGCATCAAACGAAAACAGAGGCGCGCAAACGTCGACAAAGCACTCATGCCTGGTGTTGGACGGCTAACTTGGAAACTGTACTCGGATAAGATGAACCGAACCAGAGGGAAACATGACTGGGTGTCCAAGATGGCGGCCCACTCACGTCAGGCCAATCAGAACGAGCTGAGACACAGCAGCATGTACAACGTTGTGACGTCACGCTGGGAATAAACTTATATTATATTTTATATAATATTTTATTTAGACAATTAAAAGACCATAACTGAAAAATCTACAATAGGAATATTTGCTATGAATTGGGTTTTAGGTCACAGTTGTCCTGTCAGCTGTATTAAAGGCGTTTATTTTTGTATTGCAGTCTGTGGGAAAAATGCTTTTTGGGTCTATGGGATTTTCTTGCTGCAGTACCTCGAGTGGCCACTGGGAAAAAATTGGCCTGCTGCCATATTGCCAGTCCAGGTATCCAGTGCTTATAATAGGTCCATGGTGTCGCCACATTATGCAACACATTAACACAACACCTTGAGACACTAGGGGGCAGCATGTACCGTCAACACTGGCACGTGTCCCACCATTACCTAAGAAGAAGCAAAAAAAAAAAAAAAAAATCTTTCTGCACAAGATAGTTCTAAGAAGGCTCTGCACTGTGCTGAATGTCACATGACATCATGGTTTCCTCCCCGTTTGCTCCAGATGCTGCACTAAAATATCAAAGAAGAAGTAGCGCACATAGATGCAATGGCTGAAGGTTTGCTTGTGCGCTCACCTCCTGTTGCTCTTCAGGCGTGCAGCCCAGCAGCATGTACAGCAGGATGTGAGGCAGCAGGTAGATGGTGACCTTGTAGTCGTGCTTGATGATGAAACTGCAGCAGGTGAAGACTTTACCGGCCAGCTCGTGTCTCACCTGAAACACAACCAATGCGATTCAAAAACCTCTGACATTGAAAGAAAAATAGAATAAATAGTGTGATGTGTATTTAAAAATATAAAATGCCTGAATGCAATAAAATGCTGACCTTGCTAATGAGGTATCCAGCCCAGGTGGCCGACCAATCGGAGAACTTGCTGCCTCGTTTACTAAGGTACACCGGCTTCTTCAGTTTGGACCAGTTCAGCTCCTTCTGACTGCTCTTATACCTACAGACAGAGGAGGAGGAGCAGGAAGAGGAGGAGGAGGAGGAGGAGGAAGAGCAAAGACGTTACGCTACAACAAATAAAACAAAAAAACAGACTTTGACTTCCTGCGAGACTTTTCGGCTGAAGCTGAATCACCTGCTGTTGAGGTGCGGCTCCAATATTTCTTGGATCTGCTCCGGGAATCTTCTCCACAGGCGGCGGCCGGGTGAGTCAGTTCGACCCTCGCGACACTCAAAGATGGACAGCAGCTCCTGCGGTAGGACACACACACAGACGAATTGCAGGCACGAGCACAAAAAGCGGCAAACGCGCGCGCGCGCGCGCGCACACACACACACACACACACACACACACACACACACACACACACACACACACACACCCTTAGAAGGTGTGTGATCCTGAAAAGAGCCAGAAGTGCCATCACTAGAGTGTAGCACCAGTGTGTACCTGTATTGCATAAGCGGCGGAGTCCTGTGCTCTCACATCATCGGCGTAAGCCAGGAACGTTCTGGTCAGCTCCGTCAGGAGGTCGTAGGCAAAGTTGGGATCGTCGACGCCACTCTGAAAAAAATAAATAAATCAGGTTTCCAACCTTCGCACACATCCCACTGACGTAACACTTGTCCACCGGCTTACCACAAAGGTGTTGCGGTCACCGTTGGTGTCCGTGCGCGACAGATCCAGACGGCCCGGGTCCACGGCGCCCAGCTCCCCGAGACACTCGCCGCAGAGGAGCCTCGCCTCGGGCGACGAGTCCTGGCAGCCCTTCAGCAGCACCGACACCAGGCTGGAGATGACCGGCTCCACCGCCTCGCTGGCGCACACCTGCCGCAGCAGCCACTCCTGCAGGCCGAGAGCAAGTTTGCCCACTGCTGTCGATGCAACAAGCACACACTTGAAGCTGCTTCCTACCTGCTGGCTATGCATCATGTCCCTGAGGCTGGTGAGCGCGTGGATCCTGACGTCGACGTTCTCATGCTGGACGGCCCTCATGGCCAGCTGCAGCGCTGCGGCCAGGTCGCTGCTGCTGACCGTCAGCTGCAAAGGAGCAAAAGGAGCATTTGAGCCATTCGGGCCATTTCGAAACACAACAAGCTCCATTGTAATAGCATATAGGTTCCCATCTTGTCCTGACAGACCTTCTTGTAGTCCTGCAGGACAGTGTGGATGTCTCTCAGCTCGGGGTGATCGGGCAGGAAGTAGATCTCATGGAGGTAGTCCTGAACTTCCTCCCTGCAGGAGAGAAGCATATTGAAGTCGATGTCGGGGGTTTGATTGGTTGGTGCTGCTGAGTGTTATTATTAGTTAATTACCTGTTTTCGAGTATCAGGAAGCGGATAATGGCGGCAGTCTCCTTAGGCTGCAGCGACACGAGGGGAAGAAGTGCAACAATGACGTGACTCAGCAGGGGGCCCAGGTGGGCCGGCTCCATGCTCCGCACAAAACAGTCCCACGTCCTGTCAACGCAGGAAGGAGGAAGTGAAACACACGGACAGACGCAAGGCTTCAGTTTTCAGTTGTGTGTGTGTGTACTGACTGGCAGCACAGCAGAGGGAAGTCCTCTCTGTATCGCAGGCCCGTGCGCAGCGTCGTCATCATCTTGACCCGCACAGAGCTGATGTGTTTGGAGCCCATCAGGCGCATCAGGGCCATCACGCTTGTCAACACCTGCAGGTAGACACAAGGGCATTTGGCAGGAGACATTTGGGGGTTTATTTGCGGTTAAATTTCAATTTCTTTGGAGCTTCTTCAGACACTCACCAGCTTCTTGCGGTCCTTCTCCCCTGCGCTGGAACTGAGCAGCTGCATGTTGAAGAAGGCGAGGATTCCCAGCAGCTTCGGCTGCAGGTAGTCGGCCTGGAGCACGACGAGAAAGACAGAAACAGACACAAACAGCCAGTGAGACAGGAAATTCATTTTTGTAGTCTACTTCACGTCCTATGACTGCGCACCATGCGTTCAGGTGTCCTTATGTCTCGTGGACCCTGGTAGGGGTCGTCAGTAGATGCGAAGGAGGCCAGGATTGCCAAACCATTGAAAACCTGCACAGGAATGAACACACAAACCTGCCTGAGTGCCAATTATTACATTACAACACGGCGTGTGTAAAATGTTTGCGCGCCGACCTGTTGGTAATGTTCTCCGAGCCGCAGCAGCAGCTCGTTGTGGAGACCCTGGAAGTCCTGCCTTAGCAGAGAGCCCAGCTCAATCTCTGTCTCACTCTGGGTGTGCAAAATAATAAAAATAATGAAAAAGCCAGACCTTTATTTTGCTATTTTATCATTATGCACAAACAAGAGCATAGAGGTGCAGATGCCAGACACCTGCAGGTAGTGGAAGGCCCTCTCCAGCTCCTCTTTGGTGCAGGAGCAGACCAGGTGGCTGAAGATGTACTTGAAGTTGTTGATCAGTATCTCTCTCCTGCTTGCCTTCAGCTCATTGGCTAGAGTGCGGATGAGGGCGGAGCCAGTGGCACTGGCTTTGGCTGCCAGGTAGGGGAGAAGCACCTGGAGGGTCTTCTACAAACACAACAAACAAACAAACACACACACACACACACACACATATGTATAAATGTGTAAAAAAAAAATACATTTAAGGCCATAAAACAGGTGTACTTAAGATAATTAGGTAACTTACAATTACATAATTAACGATGTTTAACACAAGTATGTTGTGCTTTCTTCATAACAACATTTCCCCTCCCGAGCATCATCATTAAAATATTAAAACCTTGGCAAATCAATACTTTTCCTCCTCCTGTTTGCTCTGGCCCTAACTGTAACACTACTGACGTACAGTGAGGAAGCGGTGGAGGTCCGGGAAATCAAAAGCATGAGCGATCTGCTCCAAGATGTCCAGCGCCAGCTCCCTCTGATTGGCCGAGTCGCAGGCCTGGTCTGACGTGCCGCGCGAGGCCGACATGTGGCGTGAGTGCAGCGACTCCACCAGGAACTAAAGACAACATGAGGATGATAAAATCAAAGGCAAAGCATTTTTTTTCCCCTTATATTATATTTTTTGTGTTATGATAATATATACCTGACAAATTGGGTTCTTGTACTGGCTGAAGAGTGTCTGGAGTTTGAGGCCTTTGGCCGTGGCCAGAGATCTGATCTGGGTGTAGGCAGACAGGGACACCGAGGACGATTTGGACAGTAGGCAGTGGAGCAGCCGCAGCAGGGAGAAGGAAACCAGACTGCCGTGCGAGGCTCTAGTTCAGGACGCACAGGTATGATTCAGCAAAAAAAACAAAAAAAACAAACAAGAAGCAACCGGAAGGGAGAAAAGGCTTTGGCCGTACCTGCCGATCTCCCCCGTGGTGAGGATGAGAGTGCTGCGCAGCTCGTCGTCCCGGTTGACCTTGGCGTTGTTCAGTGCCTCGTTGAGACGGGAGACCAGGAGCTTGAGTGGGCGTGCACGACAGGAAATAAAACATTAAAATATAACATTTTTAAGTAGTGTAGAAATGCAAAGCTGCAGAAAGGAAAATTAGTTTGCTGTGCCAAATTGAAACAAAAACAGCAAAACAACAAAAAATACACGTACGGCTGAGAGCAATAACAGAAATTGTCTTCATGAGCTTTGTTTTCACACAGTACTTTAAATAACAATAATGATGTCAGACAACAGATGTCGAAACCAAAGAAGCCAAACCAAACATTACATTTAAACGAATAATTAAAGCTGGTATGTTAAAAAAATATCATGAAACATTGTGTTTGATTGTCATACTATTGTTGTTGTTTGTATGGTATCTGAATCATATGTTGGGAACTGAAAAGGAATGTGTCTGTCGGCCCGCAGCTATTTTATTTTACATATATATATTTTTCGGTTTATGTTGTTTTTTAAATTACGTTAATTTAAATTAATTTCTGGGGATAAAGACGCAGATATTATAAGATGAGTCTTCTTTCTGCTCCCTGCTGTTTGTATGTATAGTATTGTTTCTCTTTTCTTTTATAAAGAATGAAATAAAGAATAAATGAACGAATGAATGTCGACCGCAGGAACAACTCACCTCACTCAGGGAGCTCTGCTCAGACTGTCCGGAGCTCTCAGGCAACAGGAAGCGAACAGACTGGCTCAGGCGTGTTCTGACTACTGGGTCCGGGTCTTCCATCAGACCCAGCAGGGATCCGATCACCGACCGGGAGTCGGCGTCTTCGTCGAGCAGGTTCACGTGGAGGCGAAGATGAGGCAGAGCTTCCAGGAAAGCTTGGAGGAAGAAGGCAAAGACGCAGTGATCAAATACTAGTGACAATGATATTTTGGAGGGGGAAAAATTCCCAAATGGACCCAAATACCTTGTTTAACGCTGCTCGGCGCATCCGTTCTGAGCAACTGCAGGAAGGGTTTGAGGAAGGAGCACCTGAGATTGGCAGGAGAACTCCCGGCGTGCTCCGACGCCAGGCAGAGTTGGCGGCAGAGGATCTCAGGGGCGGCGGCGTGCGTGAGAGTGAGCTGGGACGACTCGGACCGGAGGCAGCTCAGCTGGTCGACGATCCCGGCCAGCTCCCTCCTCACTCGCTCTGAGGCGTCCTTCAGTCTGGGTCTGCGTGGAACCACACACATGAAGGCGCGCTCGACATCGGAAAACACACAAGTACCTTTTTCCCCCCGCGTTCACGTACAGCAGCGTGGTGCCGATGAGGCCTTGGTGTGCTGTGCCCAGGTGGTGCAGCAGCAGAGGGAAGGCCTTGACCGTCACCGCCCTCACCGCCTCCTCTGGACTCTGCAGCGCCTTGGTGAAGAGCAGCGAGCGCCACGCCTCGCACACGCCGCTGGGGAGGAGGGCCAGGAGCGACACGCAGTCCGCCTGGACCTCCGGCGCTGCGAGAAAACCACAGAGAGAGCGAGGCGTCAGCGCACGTCGATGGACGAGGTCGGTGCGACTCAGCGGGGGAAAATCCTCACAGTAGCAGGAGTCCAGTCTATGGGCCAAGGCGGGGAGCCACGAGGGGAATCCGGAGGCTTTGTACGCCGAGGCCGATCTGTTCTCGTGCACCCAGGGCAGAGACAGCAGAGCGCACACCCGCCGCTGCAGCCCGTCCTCACTCTGGCTGCCGACTGAGCAAAACGAAAATGCTGGTTTCCGCACTGGGAAGAACGAGCGAGTTGTTTCTGTGAGTCTGCGTGTGCCTACTTGTGAGGTAGAGGATGGAGTCGAGGATCCCAACAGTGGTCTGGAAGGCAGACTGGAAGTAGTTCTGGTTCATGTCGGGATCCGGGCCTCCCTCGAGCACCGACTGGCAGCTCTTCAGGGCCCTGCCCAGGGTCTCGGTGGGAACCCACATCAGGTGAGGAGGACTGTCAGCAGAAAGAGAGATTCAAGGTGTAAGACTGATGAAAATAGGCATTTTTAAGGCCAAAGGGCTCGGCAGGTATGTGTGTTACCGTGTTGGGGAGGAGCTTCGCGCCGCCAGGTGCAGGATGAGGCCTAAACCTTTCAGTGAGCACAGAATCAGCGGCGTCTCGGGCTGGTCTGTGTTCAAAAAGGTCAAAAGCTCCTCGAGTCGAGTGTTGACCATGGTCCAGGTCTCGCTGCAGACTCGCATGTCCACCTGACTGAAGAGGACATTAAGATGCATCGAATGACAACAAAGACCGCATTGAGACGGAATGCAGCTTCACTTCCTGTAGTGACCGACACAACGTTTTGGCAGCATTTAAGCCCGCACGAACGTACAAAATTACCGAAAGCCACATCGACTGCATTGCAAACTCACTCTGGAGGTGCTTTTGTTGTTTTGCTGTGTGAAACTTTGACAGGTTTGCAGGGTTTCTTGGCCGGCGGCCCTTCATCTCCCCACTTCAGCGTTGCTGCTACAGTCTCAGCCTCCAGCGCAGCTTGAAGAAAACCCTCCGCACACTGAAATAAAACAAGAAAAAAGACATGGAGTCAAATTATTAATAAGAAGGAGTATTAGTGAGATATTATAGGAACTAAATTCATTAATCATTAGTTGATTGACCTTATTGATCATTAACGATTATTTAATAAGCAGCGATTTTTCCTGAGAACCTAAATTTCCCAATAAAAAATGTGTAAGGAACACATTATTTAATCCTTCAATAATGTTGAGGGTCCAATGTGACCCATTTTTACATTAGAGAACAGTAAAAACAACACCCTAAACATTTATCTTGACTTTAAGTTGACTTCTAATGGAACACATTTCAACTTTTATTTTTAAAGTTGCTTAAAAGTAAATTGTTCCAGGTATATTATGACCATCACACCAGCTACAGGTGAATTGCTCTTTCCTGCCACTAAACTGTTATAATGATATTAAATACCCGTGTAAAAAAAGTTCAATTAATTGAAACTAATTTAATTTCATCTATTAAATTCTTAATCAACAATTAATCGATAATCGATTAATCGTTAACATCCCTACTTGGGGAAAGTATTACTTGGGCTTGATGTTCCGTTCCCACGGTGGACGCCAGTGTCTTGCAAACCGCCGCGACGCGCTGCTCTCTCAGCGACGGGGCGCTCTCATAAACCACAGTGGCAGACAGCAAGTAGTGGAAGAGCACGCAGAGCGACTGCGTGAGTTCAGGTCCCAGCTTCAAACGCAGAGCCCGGCCAAGAGTGCACACGCACTCAAACGTCCGGGAAAGGTAGATGGCCTCAAAGTGCGTGCGGGAAGCGGCGGCGGAGGACGACTGAAAGACGCAGCGGGTCAAATTCAGCAGCTCCCCTTGGAAGGGATCGTCCTCGCTGACGTTGTTGCTGGTCGTCTCCAGCAGGTGGAGGTAGGCTGCGAAGAACTCGTGGCTCTGCCTCTCGGGGAAGCCTCGCAGCTCAACCAGCCGCCGCAGCACCACCATGGAGAGCCTCCTCAGTCGGACGTTGCCAACGGCCAGGAAGGAGCACGCCGTCTCCCAGGCCACGCCCACCCCCTGCCCTGAGACCACAACCCTCAGGTTGCCGCCCAGGACGCCGATCGTCACCGCAGCCAGTGACTCCAGCGCGGCGGGCGACTGCATAGTGAGAAGGCAGGGGGTTAGGTACGAGGGGGAGCGATCGGCCGGCACGCTGAAGCACTCCAGCGTCACGGGCCATTGGCTACTGGAGCTGGAGCCGCCGCCTGTCAGGGTGGCGATGTGATTGTGCAGGACGCTGCTGAGCTCCTGCGCCAGGAGGATGAGGTCGTCGCTGAGGCGGCAGCCGATGGAGGGCGACCTGGCTCTCAGCGTGTGGAGCAGCGAGCGCAGCACAGCGGACACCCGGCTGTGGATGACGTCGCAGTCCGGAGCCGCCGCCACTCGGAGCAAACGCAGTGCCACCCACTTGCTGAAGTCTGTACGTAGGAGGAGGAGGAGGTGAGAATGAGGAGGTGGGCTTACAGAGCGGCAAAATGAATAAAAACAAAGGTTTAACGGTTACCGGTGCAACTCTGCGTGGTGTCCGGATAGTCAGCAGGCTGACAGGCAGGGTTGGCAAACATGAGAGCCGACGACTTGATGATGTGTTGCACAAAGTCGAGCAGCATGACGCAGGCGGGCTCAGAGCTGGACTTCTTGTTCAGACCCAGGGCAACTAACACATACACAGACACACGAGGTCATCCAGAAATAATGACATGTCATCCTCTTCTTCTTGTGTTTGTTTGTGTGAAGCCTTTATGATGGTTTCCCGCTATGATGTCACAAAGGGATGCATGCCTCTCTCAGGTAAAAGCAACATCTCCACCCAAGTAGGAATTCACCCTCTCTAGACCTTTGCCGTTTTGTCTCCTCCCAAATTTGTGGAAGATTCAACAAATCACCAGTTTTAACAGGACACTGGAGTGGAACTGAAGATTATAGAGCTCTATTTTCTATATATGTATGTATGTATGTATGTATGTATGTATGTATGATTAATCATGTGAGAATACGGCACTGGAGTCTGCGATGATCAGAAATTGTCTCAACGTGAGACGTTAAAGATGAAATGAAAAACACAGCCGTGAAGAACGGAGCGTTGAAGTCAATCGCACACACACAATTTATAGCAAAGCGTTGGACTTTTGTTTTCCTTGTGTGGACGACTTCCACGCACATACCGGCGTCCACGTCCGTCAGTATCCTGTCAATGAACTGACAGAGGATCTGTCGGGGTCTCTGCACCGCCTGCTCGTACTCCGCCGCGCCACAGCTGCCAGCAACAACACAGAACGGGGGTTGACATGATGTTGAAACTTGCTATCAATTAGCGTACCAACTACTAGCAAAGTTGAAGAAGCCGCTATCAGCGTTAGCTTAGCTGAAAACGACACCGTCGCTCACCTAGCCAGCTCCTTGAGAGCCGGTATCATTGCGGACATCTCCAGTCCCTCCATGGTCTCTTTAACGGCTTCGGTGTCTTGTTGAGAAAAAACTTATTCAAACCACACTGTGGTTGATTTGCAGTCTAATTTTTCACCAGCGCACGTTTTCGCCTCCTAACCATCCTGTCATGCCTTTCGAAAACTTTCGCTCCAAACTGACGTCGTTGTTATGATACAGTAGCCTTCGAGGGTCAAAAACAGTCCTGGACTTGTTGTCACAGAAGGCACACGGCTTCCCCTAGCGTTTACAGTATAGGAAAAAAAAGGTTAAAAATAACAAAAAACAAAACAAAACAACAGTTTATAGTGTATTATAGTTATTGTATTGTACTATATGTAATATAATAATTGTTAAAGTTGTAGCGTGTGATTGTGTGGTGAACAAACTAAAAAATATTCTAAAAGTCAAAGTTCCCCTAAAGTACAATCCGTTGCACATTCTGAAAATACAGGTACCACCCAGAAAATTACAATATCCTGAAAAGGTTGTTGTATTTCTGCAATTCAACTTAAAAGGTGAATTTGACATATTATATAAACGAATAATATGCAAATCAATATATTTCAAATTATTTTTATTTTTTTTGTATTTTGCTGATCAGGTCTTGCAGCTTAAAAACCCCCCCTCAAATCTTATAATAATTTTCTGAGTTTGTCTTAATAAGCAAAGTTCCAACAAGTAACTGCTTGAGATATGTCAATTCGTGTGTCATAGCTCAATAGAATTAGTTGGTTTCATCTTTTATGTTAAATTGCCAAAATAAAACAACTTTTACTTGATATTCTAATTTTTCGGGTAGTACCTGTATATAAAACATCAATGGTCTACGTTTTTTTTGTTGTTGTTTGTTTGTTTTAGGCTTTCAGATATTGGAAGAATTTTGTGGCATGATAGTCCAGTCCCAGCTTGGTGAGTAACCTCAGCTTGACATTGTGATTTTGTTTAAATTTAATTGTTTTGACTGTACTACATTATGCTCTAATATCTGAACAGCACTTTGGTCAACTAACGTCTCTTCTAATGCATTTTGCAAATACACATAACTGATAGTGACCAAACCACAAAATATGTTAAGATTTTCCTTTAATAATTCAATAGCAACATCCAAAGTACAACATTTACAGCTGTTTGTGTTTCGCATCTGTTCTATTCAGTGGGGTGTAAGTAATTGATATATTGTCTTCATAAATATGTCAGAGAAATGAAAAGTTGGCACAGCAAATCAAAGATTATGAAGCAAAGGCAGTAGTATATTATTGGGAAAACAATTGTTGACCTTCTAGTGTAACTGTGCCAGGAGATGGCAGCAATGTCAGGTGAGGTCACAGTGGAGAAATTACAATTGATAATAATGACAAAAAAAAAAGAAAGAATGGGAAGCACATGGAATGAAAGGCTCGTCAGTGGTTCCGTTCACATCTTCTCTCAGTGGTTAGCCTTTCTCAAGCCATGGCCCATGAGGCAGGCAAACAGCGTCAGCACCATCTTTGGATTCACCTCCACCAGGTCGTCCGGCAGGGCGTAGACGCGGGCACCAATCTTGCGGGCCAAAGAGACAGCATACCTGGCAGGGAGCCAAGATGGGCAGAATTAGCTACAGGAGCGGCAGAGGCAGCGACAAGCACAGAGATAATAAAAACAAAAAACTCTCATACTTGGCGTTGTCCATCTTGTCGTCCTCCGGCATCATGCCCCTCTCCACCTGCTTCACCAAGTCCCACTTGACGGCGCCGGGTGCGATGGCGTCGATCAGTTCAAACACGGGCAGACTGGTGCTGATCAGCGGGTCCTGCCCATATTGGGGGAGAGTGAAGAAAAAATTAGAAAAATTGTGAAAAACATTCCGCTGTATTTTCTCAGCCACAAACTCAGACACACACACGTACCCTGAAGCTTTTGATCTGCGTGCTCTTTTTTTTCTCGGTCAGGGTGCTGTTGACCCAGTTGAGGATGATGTGATCGGCCACCTTCTCGCCATCGCCCAGGTCCGACAAGACCATCACAGTGTACCTGGGAAGCAACGAGCCATCAAATGAGCACTGAACGACTTGATCCAGTGGTAAATGAATCTCACGGCAAATGGCAGCAGGAATCAAACCTTCTCATCAGCTGCCACACTAGCGCCAGGGTGTGCAACGAACTGCCCTCGTTGAGGTTTTCCCCTCCGACGCCGACCAGAGAGAAACGAGCGACATCTTTGCTCAGCCCGACAGCGTAGTTGCAGTTCTCCAGCTAGAAGAGGCAGAGAAAAACAACCCCCATCTCCTTTAGATTTCTCGCTAAACGGCTCTTCTGCCCCCTCAGCATTTTCAACCAACTTCGCTGCGAGGGTCCCACCTTCTTCATGTTGCCTCCCAACAAAGGATAAGGCGGGCGATTGACTCGCCTCCAGTTTACGGGCACCTTCACCTTCTCCAGGAGTTGCAGGATGATCACACCATCGTTAAGGTCCCTGCAGGAGACCAGACACAGGGAGTGAGTTAAAAAAAAAAATCAACAACAGGAAATCCACAATGTAATCACTGTATGTGCTGGGAATTTCTTGAGATTACTAGTTTGATACACCAATAAGCTGCCAGCTAATGCAGTGAAGTACCATAAACATTATCATCATTAAGAAATAAGATATCAAAATAAAGAGTTGATGAACACCTGATTGGGGAAATTCTGTGGAAAAACTCGTGGCCTGACCTACCAGTAAAGGTGGTTGACGTGCGGGGAGACACCCAGTGAGTTCATCCAGTTGCGGAAAGTTCTCTCTTCTTTGGTTTCGCCTGCAGGGACGTGAGCACAAGAGAACAGCTGATAACAGTGCTTGGATTCACCGACAGTCCACCCTCTGTGATAAGGAGTCGCAGCAGTGCACAAGAACCTGAACCTGGGAGATAATTTGTGAAATCTGACTTTTAAAGATCAAGATAAACTTTATTGTCTCATATGGTGAGAAAGTTGTTCTGGGCCATCGCCAATGCTGCGGCCGCACAGATCTAACAATACAACAATTCAATACAATACTAGCCATGAAATATTAACATGGTGCCAGTGTGCAAGAACGAGAGAATAAAAAATAAAATAAATAGATAGATAGCAATAAAAATGAAGTGCTAAACTGTACCAAACTCGCAATTATCAAAGCACGAGTCTATCTGACCTTATTTACTAGTTTGATGGACTAGTAGTCTGAGTAGATGGAGTTTAGTCTGCAGTGAGGCACTCTGAACCTTCTACCAGACGGTTACCAGCTCAAACTCGCTGTGCAGGATGTGTGGTGGATCATTGATCATTTCATTGGCTTTTTTGCAGAGTGGCCCGTTCGTAGACAGTTTTCCGCTCAGGTGCACAGGATGTGTCCCGCTGATGTGCGTCTCACCCTCTATGTGTGCCATATCCATGTTGAGGTTCGCCTTCTGCAGGGAGGGATGCATGTTGAACAGGTTGGCCACGAAGGCCAAGTTGAGCTTGCTGTTCCCGCTGGTGACGTCGTGGGGGGAGACGAACTGCCTGCAGTCCAGCCGCGCCGCCTGCTGCAGCATCAGCTCGGCCCGTTGGGTCAGATTGCGCTCCTTCAGGCGCACAGGGAAGAAGAAGGTGGGTAAAGGGATAAAAAGGATCCAGTACGACAGTAAATTACAAAACTCAAAGCCTCACGTTCAGGCCGCTCATGTCGATCTGGATGCTCTTCTTGTAGAGGCCCTCCTCGTGGAGGGCGATCTGGTTCAGCAGGTGGAAGTAGGCCCGCGAGTCCTTGATGTCCTCGCTGAAGTTGTTGATGGGTGTCGTGCCTGCGTTCTGCAGGTGGTAGTTCACCCAGCGGAGCAGCAGCTCCTCGGGCGACATGGACATCAGGTGCTCCAGACTTTCGCCCTCCAGCAGGAGGCTGATCAGAGCTGCAGACAAGTAGTCCCAATTTTATGACAAGTGAGCATTTTGCGTTTAATTTCTATCCTCAGTTACGGGGATTTACTTCTTTTTTTTTTTTTTTTTTTTTTTTTTACAAGTAAGAGGATTTTCTGTTCTATTCTGTCAAAAAAAACAAAAATACAGTTTATATCCTGTATAAATCTGCCTGATTTGCCTTTTAAGTGGCTCAAATTGAGTCATCTGATCTTGTTTGATCTGGACAGCCTTGGTTAATGTTTCATTGCGGCTTTCACTCCGGCGCCTCATAAAGCAATTTGTGTCAATGTGTAAGGGGGGGGGGGGGGGGGGGGGGGGGAGACGACACGCAGACAGCTATGCAAAGTCTGTCTGATGAAAAGTGAGGAGCGAAATCCGAAGTGCTCATGCTGACCTTCGTTCCTGCTGATCTCTATATCAGCAAACAGGCCAACTTTGATGATTTGCCAGAGGAGGCCCAGCACCAGGTGGGGCTTCCCGGCCATGAGATCATGGGCGTCGATGCTCACCACCGTGCAGCCGATGGCCGAAGCTGAGTTCAGAGCCAGCACCAGGTTCTCCTGCAACGTGCAAACAAACCTGTCTGTCAGAAAAGGGTGCATGATGCATCGGAAACAACAGCAGACCGGGGAGTGAACGCGGGGCACAAAGTGTTTCATCTACATTTATCCTGTTACGTTACAAGAAAAGATAACACCTGCCAGGTGGAAGCTAAGATGGTAAGCATGAGATTGAAGTTGATATTTAACAGCATCTTTGTGCGCAGTCAACACTTTTTCTCTTCAAGATAAGCCTTAACTACCAATGATTTGATGGCTTTTGAACAAGATGTTTTTCTAGCTGACAGGGCCAGAGCACCATTTTTTATTGGCTATACTATCTCTGCTGCTGCTGCTGCTGCTGGGAATTAGATTTCTCACAACTTGATTTCTGACACTAATCTGGGGTGAGTCGCAACAGACATTAGTCGTTTGGCATTAAAAAAAAACAAAAAAAACAAGACCAGTGTGGCGCCATCACTCACTGTCATTTTGAAGTGGGTGATCTTCTTGGTGTTGATGACTCGTTCGTCGATTGTGTCAGGCTGAGACAGGTTGATCATTTTACTGGAAGACAAGATTGAGTGGATGGGCGAGTTTTGCAAGGAGTTGGGCAACCAATTTGAGGAAACCAAAACTGCAGTGAAAATCAGATCCCTGCGTGCGTGTGTGTGTGTGTGTGTGTGTGTGTGCGCGCGTGCACGCTACCATAACAGGATGCCATCACGGACAGAGGTGAAGAGGCTGTCATTTTCCGGGTTCATGGGCAGCAGATGACTGCAGTCAGAATCTTTGGCCAACGCTTTGTTGACCCAGTTGACAAAAGCCACCTTCTCCTCATCTAAACACGTACAGACACACACACACACACACACACAAACAGAAAACATAAAAACTGGTAAGGAAGTGAACCAAATCCCCCCCCAAAAAAGAAGGGATTTTAACGTGTGGTTAAAATGACATTTTTGGCAGTACACTTCCTTGCTGCTTGATTGCGATAAAACGTACACACTCGGCCTTTAATGCTCTCTCTCTCTCGTGAAATCCCAAACAGTCAGTAGCTGCGTTTCCATCACCCCTAGAATTGGGCAAAACCTAAATATCGCAATAAAAAACTGGTAATGGAAACACGCCCATTTTTCAGACGTATCGATATAGAGGTGTATCGCAAAAGTGTCTTGGAAACACTCTTTTTCACATGTATACATCAGGTGACGTGACGTGGGGTCACATGACCAGTTTACTTCAAATAGCTGCTAGAAAAACCCAAAATATTTTCTACCTCCACCCCCCTCAAAGTGGGGTCTCGCGGGACAAGATTTTTACGAGAATCACGGCTTTCGCGCTTCAGACCATTCAGTGGAAACGGCTGCAAATCGCAATTGTACAATTTTTGTAAATATCGCTTTTATTTTGTGAAAAACTGTCATGGAAACGCAGCTACTGTTCCAAAAAAGATGCTACTATTATTAAAAAAAAAAAAAAAAAAGTTTTCTACTGCCTCGCACCAGCGTAGGAGTGTTGCGTTCCCTCGCTGGAGATCTCCGACATCCCCCCAAAGGAGCGGATCCCGTCTCTCCTGGTGATGGTTTTCCGGAACGTCTCGCTCAACTCTTTACTCTTCAGTTCCTGGTAGACCTGCACAGCAACAGGACGTGTTGGCGTGACTAATAATCCTTTCTCTTGTTATCATCAGTATTTTTTTTTGCACACATGACATGAGATGCGAGCTCACAGAGACAAACTCGTCGAAGCTGATCTTCTCGTCCTTGTTGGTGTCTCCGGCGCTGAAGGCGTCCATGATCTCGCGCACCTTGTACCCCGGCAGGGAGTAGCTGGCCTCTCGGAAAAGGTCCTGGAGCTCGTAGTCGCTGACATAGCCGCTGTTGTCAATGTCTGAACATAAAACACGACAGTTGTGCGTCAGCGTGCATGAAACTTTTTTTTTTTAATGCAACAACTGTGAGGCTCATTATATCCAGGAAAACAAAGGGTGAACATTGAGATTTATTATTACTACTTATATAATGTTTGCTTAGCAAGTCTGTGATTTTTCCATTAACAGGAAGTTACTTAGATAAAGGACAAGGTAGCTTGATGCAATTTTTCATTTTAATTAGTTGCGTGTTTGAAACACTTCTTCCTGCCCGTTTGCCTGCTCTTCATTTCTTTAGGGTTTTGGAAATCGGCTCGGTGCGATGTCACAAAGGGCACTCCCCTCAGGTTTGTGACAACACGCACAGTGACCCCACAGCTGGGTCAAAACAAGGTGGAACAACGCGTCAGTTTATAGCAGGAAGCTGAGCCTCAGCACTGTTGCCACAGGCGGCTCTAAACAAGCAGAGGGCTGAATAGTTTTCTGGAGCATTGAGTTGGGTCACACGGCGACCGCACCTCAGATCCACCTTTACATTCCTGCAGGTCTTCAGGTGTTCAAGGTATCGCAGAGGATGTTTGATAATTATCTCACTTGCAATCACACACACACACACACACACAGGGTGATTAGGTGAACTGATAAAACCTGGCACCCAAACCGCACGCTGCACGGCTCACACAAGTGCATGCCCTCGACGCCAGAGTCATAAAACCCTCTTACGTAAGCGCCATATTTTATGTGTGCGCTGTAAAATCTGCACTTTGATCGGAAGACGACTCACCACATCTGTGTCATGAGTGTGTGAGTGGGCAGGTGTAGGGCATGTCGGGATCCCGAGTGTGAGAAATTTTGGAATGTGAGGTACTAACCAATTTTATCGAAGGCTTCTTTGAGCTCCTCCAGCTTGTCTCGGGAAATCTGCACGAAACGATGCGCCATTGTGGCTTCGGTTCAGTGTATCTGAAAGAGACAGAGACACGCGCACGGGTGCACACACACGTACGGCATCATCACGAGTGCAAATGTTTGCAAAAGAAACAAACATTTAAGAAATTGCTGAAGAAAAGAAGGAAAATGCTCGTGTAGACACTACGGAGGCTTCTAAATGGATATTCAATAAATAATGCACAATGCACTCTTTTCTCATATTTTTAACCTCCGGCGGTAGCACGGCTTATTATGATGAACGATGGGCATTTACATGTTTTTTCCAAGTAGTGACAAAGAAGCTGAGCCATCAGCACCACCAACGTTTACTCCGGTATCAACTGTGGGGATCTAAATGAATTGAACCTCATTAACAAAACAAACAAAGCGATGAACCCAGACCTGAGCACAATAAGGAAGTGTCAGGTTGTTCACTGGAATTTGTCCAGGGTGTCTTACTGCCACCGGCGACTTCAGTAAACGGCGCATTGGCAACTCTGGACACCGACTAACTAACATGACATTCAAACTCACGGTTTTTAAAACCTCTAAATGAAGCGTTGTCTCAGCTCTTTTGTTTGAAGGACAAAAAGGAGAAATTCAAGTACCTTCATAAGAGTGTGCGAGCGTCCCGTCGGCCCTGCGCGTCCTGAAGCAGTGAGGTTGCTGGTGCAGATCCCTCCGGCCTGGCTGAAGGAGGGACGAGCTCTGCCAGGCTTCAGACACTGGGCAGAGCGGAAGCTGGACAGCACAGAGTCCACAGCGCTGGTTATTGCCCAGTCTAAGGAGGAGCTTCTCAGGTGACCTTTGGCACTCCTGGACCCTGAGACAGGCATAATTTGCCGGTTAACCTTTAACGCTCCATCTGTGTCATCATATCACCTTTCAGGAAGCTTGGACGGTCTTTGATTCTTTGCTACAATTAGTGGACTAAGTACAAAGTTTTGAGTTGTTTTCTTTTTTCGACTGTAGTTTGGTGGGCTATTCTTTTTCTTTGATTTGCAGCTTAGCTGCGTTATTGTTCCTTTAACAGGGATAATATAGTCCATTCTATTCTATTCTATTAATAGAGGTGTTTGAATTGAATTATTTTTCGAGCACAAAAACAACACAAGTACTAAATCAGTTAAGCAAAAAAATATAAATAAAAATAAGAAAAAAACTTGAACATGCAGAAACTTAAATATGCTCGAAAAAGGAGGAGGAAGACATAGAAAACATATTTAAACCAACCCCTATTCACACATTTCATCTGCATTTCATTGCAGTCTTTATCAGAATGTATTAAATTATATGCAGCTACTAAACATTATCAACATTATCAACTATTACATTACGACAATTACTGTATATTACTGGTATGATACAGCTCTATATTACTGTATTTTACATATTATCCCGAGGCACTGCGAACATTATGCACAATGCACTATATTAATACATTATATAGACACTATAAATTATATATACAATATGTTAACATTCAGCATTATACACACTAGTACCATCCATTACAATATATTAGAGTACAATATTAGAGTATCCATAAACACCAAAAACAAAAACACCAAAATATACACTATTACCACATTATTACCACATTTATTATTAAATATAATAAGCTATGTATAAATGCTGTAAATATTATGCACACTATCACCCATTTGTACAAATATATTGTAGTTTTGATAAGTGTCACTATTATATACATGCTATACATTTGAATATCATACATTCTTATTACCATACTCCCAATAGAATATATTAACACTAATTATACACACTAATACCATATATTACATATGATACAGTAAATTACGGTACAATATTACAGCATCACATACAAGTACCATAAATGACCATACAACTAATAATATAAAATAGATGCCATGTAAATCTGATCATGTTACACTTGAGCTATCTTTTTTTAATCATTTTTATTTTCAGCCAAAGAATAATAAGTGTCTTGGCAGGAACATATGTTGAAGTGGGGCCATGTCTTGAATGACTTAAACTCAGCCTCCCGGCTCAGCATGTTTAAATCATGAAACCTGCGTTTGCCGCACTGCCACATGACGCCTTGTAACCTGAGGCACTCGGCCTCAACCGCATCACTTGGTGCTAATCGTCCCACTTCACATCAGCACTGTCACTAAACTGCAGCGATCAACGTACAACAATGCCTCAAAACACTTTAAAAAAAAATCAGCTATGAGGAGAAATGGCAGAAAAACAAGTGTAAGAAGCTTACGTTCAGTCCCGGGCCAGGCAGGTGGAAGGGCTTACAGCACACGACAAGGCCGGTCCAAGGCAGAAAATCAGCTCGTCGTAGACGTTCTTTATTTTCCTGGGTTACTTTTTGTCCCCCTGTCATTCACTCTGAGAATATGTATCTCTTCTTGTGTTGAACTCTCTACTTAACAGTGAATTTGCTTCTGACCGTTAGGTCAGATTAAGGTGCCCAAAGATTCAGTCAGCAGCTCCAGGACTCCATCGTTCTCTCTTCCTTTCAAGTTTTTCTTTATCAGACACCTGACCGGCCTGGTTTCACTCAATTTACTCTGAAGAGCTCTCCGGTTACCCCCCACATCCTCCTCCCCCTCCTCCCTCTTTGGGTCAGGTAAGATGTTCTCTGTTCAGCTGATGATGCACAGGGTTATGGACTCTGAGCTGAGATCAGCTATTTGTTGTGAACTAAGACAACCAAAATTTCCTTTATCAGCCACTTTCCCCACCCTCATGCTAGACCCCCCGGGCTGTAATGCAATTCATGACCACTCAGAGGCAGCACTGACAAACAGCAGTGTGGTAAAGGCAAGGCTGCAGATGGGTTGCAGTGCAGACGTACTTTGCACTTGAAAAAATAAATAAATAAATATTTATATAGTAGGAACTTCTATCACGAAAATGGATCAGAAACATTTGAGATAACATCCGCAGATACAGGTCATAATGCCTCTCAGCTAAAACTCTTTCCCTCCCAATTTACTTTTCTAAAAATGTAAGCAGCACATTTACTTCGATAATAAATTGCGGAAGTACAGAAGACATGCGTTGTGTGTATTTATACCCACAACATATTTGTTTATCCATTCAAATGTTTCATAAATACCTTTCTAAAAGTTCGTTGCACAGGTTGTTTGTTGATTGTGTCCAAAGGCGGTACTCAAACCGCTATATACACCGCACACCGCCTTTTAGCATTTGAGTGCTTTGCTTCGCATCGGTGCGTTTTTAATCTTTAACTAATACAAATTATCTAAACATTTTTTTTTTTTTTTTTTTTTTTTTTAATAATCATCGGAAGTGATGAGGCAACGATGCTGCGTGTAAGAGGAAGAGAGCGAGAGAAATGTAGAGAGAGAGCAGAGGCAGGGGGCGTGCCAGCTGCCAGTGGTCACATGACCCGGAAAATGTGGGACTTAATAATTCCTGTGCTAGACTGCTCCCAGCTGCTGAAGCTGTGCCCTACGCAGTGCAAACCTGCCGCCTGCCCTACCGCGACCCCAGGGCCCTGCACTGACGGTCCTCCGCGCATCATGGCAGGTAAGACACGCCGCGGCTACGCCGACACTCGCAACCGCTGCACTACCACCGGAACTCGGCCACTCCGGAACCAGGACCGGGGGGGGGGCGGGGGGGAGAGGTTGAGCAGCGCACACTGCCGTCAACGCATTAAAGCCTCGGCCAAATTCACTAACAGCTGCGAGGCTGCGCGGCTGTAACACGCACCGCCGCCCTGACACAGACAAAGATGAGGCAGAGAGGTGTGATGTTGGTTGGTTTGTCATCGAGGATGCGTTTAATGCGGCGGTTTGGACCTAAATGAAGCTGTCAATGTTCCAAAAGAGCACATCCGGCGACTTTTTTCAAAGTAAAAGGGTTGACTAACATTTCGGAGATGAGGAATTTAGAGTACTTGACATAAGTTGGTACTCATGGCCATATCATTATCTCTGAATAATATGTGTTTGCAGTTAAGATGACACACTGTATATTATATGAACATAATTGTAATTAATAATTGATAATATCACAATTGCAAATAGCATATATGTATATTACCTTGACGTCACAGCTGGTTTGACATGCGAAATTTAGTGGACCATCAGAAAAAAAATGTTTGTAATATTACCATTAGGTGCTACTGAATCTTGCGTATTGGGCTTTTGGAAATGTCACAAGAGGAAGGATACCAAATAGAAATAAAGTCAATAATAGCACTTTATCATGAAACCTTTTAAATTATTTGGTTTCATTTTTAAATTTTTTACAATTTACAGTCGTCAGCTATGTCCGCATTGGAATGCTGTGAGTATTGTTAAAGATGTCAGCCAACATTGATTCATGGTTGACGTGAAGTGGAGGCGGAAGTTGGGGCACGTTGCATCATCATGATGACAAAAACAGGGTGGGAGGACACAACTTGCTTGGTTGCGTCACTAACCTGGACAATAAACGGCTAAAAAACTGGTTTTGTGTGGAGGGCGTGGTCACGTATATTTTCCATGGAACTTTTTTTGCAGATTATTCTAATAAAAAGTTGAAAAAATAATTTGTAGAATTAGGATATACATTTGTATATGTTCACATCTATTTATTAGTAATTGCACTTAGGAAATGTTTACATTACTGACCCATTTCTTAACATTACAGCTATTTTAATGTAAATATTTGCAGTCAGTGTTTTACTAGGTCAAAAAAAATCAAAATATGATGTTGGTTTGTGACATTTTTTCTTACTTTTATTATTCCAATACACTTTAACTAACAGGGACATGGATAATTCTACCAAAAAAAGTCAGTCCTTGGTTGAGGACCTCTCTTGTAGAGGTTACAACAGGAAATCAGTTTTTAACCTATAGTAAAAAAAAAACAAACTCCTGTGTATGCTTTTATTGTCTTTAAATGAAGCCCATTAAACTTCCTGTGGTGTTGTGGGTTTTGGTCTGCCTTGACAAGTTTCTTTCTCAGTGTGTACGTGAGCTGGAGTGATGTGTTTCTTTTTTCCGTTTTTCTTCTAAATACCATATAAGGTCTTTGGTGTCATAGGCGCAAACGTGCACTATAAATGTGTTTTCCAAGTAAGAAAAGTTCGGCTAGTTTGAAATAGCAGGCTGACAACAGTAATTTATAACAAAGGCTTGTATATTTTGGAGGACATACATGATAAAATGTGAGCATTATCACCATTGACTGACACACTAAACTGGAACCACACTGAGAAGTAGACGTGATAATCCTATGGGAACGCCACATGTGCTTCCAGTGTGGCCTTAGAAGCGACACAGGCCTGCTGCAGCTCTTGTTGATAGCCACAGACCACATCAGATTTCCCAGAATCCCCCTGTCCCGGGTCTCTCGGGAGGCCCACGGTTACACAGTGAGTGTGTGATACTGATGCATGCATGAGCACAGGAGGGGAGGGTGGTACTCAGTGGACTTGAGACAAGAAAAATCGGTTATCGGGAGACACTGGTCCTCACTGGTTCCGTCCCTGCTGGTCATAAAGGGGTCCCTGAACCCTTAATGTGAACTGTAAATCTTGTCCATCAGTGTATAAATAACCTTTGTCCCTGAAGATATTACGCAACACCTTCTCTTGTGTTGTCAAGGGGGTTGGGAGCAGCACAAGAGCATCACAGTCTGGCCGTTGGCTCCATAAAGATGAAGATTGCAGATAGGGATGCAAATGATCGATTAATTCATTAATCGTTATATGATTGACCTTATCGATCGATAAATGATTAATTGATCAGCGGCGCGTTTTCCCGAGAACTTAAATTTCAAAATGAAAAATGTGTAAGGAACACATTATTTAACCCTTAAATGATGTTGAGGGCCCATTGTGACCTGTTTTTACATTAGGGAACAGTAAAAACACCCTTGACATTTATCCTCTGACGTTAAGTTGACTTCTAATGGGTCACAATTCAACTTTAAAAAAAGTAACTTGTTCTAACTTGTATATTATGACCATCACAGCATCTACACGTGAATTTCTCTTTCCTGCCACTACACTGTTATCATGATATTAACTGCTAATTTAATTTAATTGATTAAATTCTTAATCAACAAATAATCGATTAATCATTAACATCCCTAATTGCAGAGCGTTCATCATGTCCTTTATCATCCGTGATGGTGCTGTGAACTATGCCTGTGTTTGGTTTCTCCTTTGGACCAATATTTGTCTGTTTCACTGATATTGCGACCAAGTTGAACTTGTTTTTTTTAGCACCTTTGAACAGAGTGGTGCCTTATTGTAAATTTAGTCGCCGGCTCCGCATGTTGATTCATGTTCATATCCGCGATACGCGAGACCACAACGCTCGCTGTTATGTCACCATTAACAGGATGCTAGTAGCGAGTGTTTTTGTCTGTGTGTTTCTTAAAAAAGGAGACGAGGCTTTTGTGACTTTGGCCACGAACGACACCTACGCCAAGGGCGCCATGGTTCTCGGACAGTCGTTACGAAACTACAACACGAGCAGGAAGCTGGTTGTGCTCGTCGGGCCGCATGTCGCAGAACCTTGCAGGTAACGCTCGCAGCCGATCGACCGATTCAGAAGTGCAACTGCTCGTGCAAAACCACCTCCGTGCTGTTAAATCAACGCCGTCTGTCTCCCAGAGAAGCACTGCAGAGCATTTTCGATGAGGTTCGCGTGGTGGACATCATGGACTCGGGCGATGCGGCTCATCTGTCGCTCATGAAGCGTCCCGACTTGGGTGTCACCTTCACCAAACTCCACTGCTGGACCCTCACACACTACAGCAAGTGTGTGTTCATGGACGCAGACACTTTGGTGAGAGACAAGGCGGACGAGTTCAAGACACCCGCACAGATGTATCATCTGTTTTATAGGAGGGGAAAAAAAAAACAGAAACGGCTGAGTTGTTGAGATTTCCGTCCGTGTGTTCAAGGTTCTGTCCAACGTAGACGAGCTCTTTGAGAGGGAGGAGCTGTCGGCGGCGCCGGATCCTGGTTGGCCCGACTGCTTCAACTCTGGCGTGTTTGTCTTCAGGCCGTCCAACGAGACGCACGAGAAGCTGCTGGAGTTCTGCAGCGAGAACGGCAGCTTTGACGGTGAGCTTTCAAGTCAACGTGATCCTGCACCTACTTTAATGTCTGTTGAAAATGGATTCAAATATCGATTCCATTTATTGTGTTAAAAAATAATTAGACACTAACCCAAACATTCCCAACATACTGACTGAAAGGAAGCGGAAAGCAGAATAATTTTATATTACCTGCCCAAAGAAATACATTTACAAAGAGTTTAAAAAAAGAAATCATCCACAAAAACCCAATAAATATCAAAATATTCATCATAATAACAAATATTATTACGCTCCAGAAGACAGGGCGCATGTTGTTGCTATTATCAGAATTGGTTCGAACTGGGATTTTCCTCAATAAACCGTTTCTCGCTCTTTCTGTAAAGAAAAGGAAAAAGCAGTCAGAAAAACACCAGCACTTTGAACTTTCTGACACTTTCAGTTCCCTTCATGTTTGGTGGAAATAAGTCGGTAAAAATGCGATTCCTTCTGTTCGACTGTGTGCGCAGGTGGAGACCAGGGGGTCCTCAACAGCTTCTTCAACACCTGGGCCACGGCGGACATTTCCAAACACCTTCCCTTCATCTACAACCTCAGCAGCATCTCTATCTACTCCTACCTGCCAGCGTTCAAACAGTTCGTAGACACACACACACGACAAATTGTAATTGGACATTTGTGGGTTCATTCATTCATTTATTTATTTCGAACATGTAAACGACAATAAAACAATAAAATAAAAAGCGACAAAAAAAGAAAAATAAAGAGAAGCAAGCAGCGAAAGAAACTAACAGACAACTTAACGATACAAGATAAAGAGTGTTTCTCATGTTCAGAAGGGTTCAGAAGAATATCTTTCAAATTTTAAAGCTAAATTAAATTAGCATTAGCAAAAGTGCTCATCCTGCTGAACTCAGTTCCATTTACTTATCCAGGTACGGCCACAACGCTAAGGTGGTGCACTTCCTGGGCAAGGTCAAGCCGTGGCATCACTCCTACGACGCTCAGAGGGGCGAGGTCAAAGGTCACACCCCGTCCGCCGACCCCCACCAGCTGCAGCCGGACTACCTGCTCACGTGGTGGCAGCTCTACTCCAAATCCGTGGTGCCTCTGCTGCAGCAGGCGTACGGCGACGCCCCCTTCTGCAGTGGCTTCGTGGAGCCCGGCCAAGAGGTTGTTGGCCGTGATCTGTGTGTGTGTGTGTGTGTGTGTGTGTGTGTGTGTGTGTGTGTGTGTGTGTGTGTGTGTGTGTGTGTGTGTGTGTGTGTCCCTTTAAATCACAAACGGTTAATTATAGCTGTCTCAGTAACAACAATGGCAAATAATAGTCAGTTTGTTCCACATTCCTCCGCACTAGTCTCTCAATAAAGCTTTGTGTGCTGCCGCCGCTGCCGCTTTAATATTCAGGCCTGCTCATTCCAGTCGGCACTGTGTGTGTTGCTAGCAGTGATGGGCGAGCTACTTGGAAAATGTACTAAATTAAGCTACAAGTGACTCTGGATTAAATATAGTTTAGCCACAGCAGAAGCTATCCCCAGAGAATTGCAGCAAGCTACGCTACAGGCTACATTGGCAAAAGTAGCTAGCCGCATGGACACAAATTGAAACAAACATTTGATTCGTCTCACAAAAAAATGAAAGAGTGCTATGAACATTTGCTGCGCTGTCAACATTGGGCAAACAACTTGTTGCCCGATGTTGACAACGTACACGGTGTCCCGGACAGGCGCTCAGAGCAACAGGAAGTTGCCACGTCTCCAGGAGGAGCCGTGATCTAGTTGTAAGTTTCATGCAGGAGAACCCTAACCCATATTTGGTTTGGGAGGAAACTTTTGAGTCCTAAATGGACTGTATGAATGAATGAATGAATGAATGAATGCTTTATTTCTGTTTAAAAAAAACAAAATTAAAATCATGTTTTTACAAAAGAATTTATCAGAAAGCGACCGAAAAAGGAAGAGGCTGAAGGATAGGCTTATTTTTGCCTATCCTGTCATAGGATTAACTAAATAATTCACAATAAAACATCAGTACTAGTACATCATTACAAAAGCACATAATAAGTGAATCAAATGGAATCAAATTTCATTGCAACCTTTGATAATTTTTGAATTTTATAAGCAAACAATGTGGAGCTGATTGAAAATCCCACTCTCAACTGCATATCAGTCAAAATCTGTCGCCTCACGCCAGAGAGTCATGCTGAGCCTCGATCTGCCGCAAGCTGGTTGCAAAACGTCTCATTCTTATGAAACGTTTTGGGCGCAGGATCGTGTCTAAAGGGCGTCGTTCAGCCGAGCGAGGCCGGACAGCGAGCGGAGAACCAGTCCTTTTAAAGTATCGCTGCTGCCCTCTGCAATCTCCCTCTCTCTCTCTCTCTGTGCCACTCGCAGGGCGAGCAGCGCGAGGAGGTCAGGGAGCAGCGGTCGCCCGCCCTTCCCCCTCCCGCCGGCCCCGCCGCCCCGAGGGTCACCTCGGCCGAGAGGAAGGAGCGCTGGGAGGCGGGCCAGATGGACTACCTGGGCGACGACTCCTTCGACAACATCGAGAGGAAGCTCAACACCTTCCTCAAGTAGCGGGCGGGAAGAGGCAGTTGGGGAGCGAGAGGGAGGGAGAGAGAGACACCGCCGCTGCATGGAGCTCCACCTGGGTAGGAATATGGAGCTCGGGGGCCAATCACCAGGGGGTGCTTGATCGGCCGGGTGAATGCGGCTCTCGGGCCCTTTGCTCGGAGACACCAACACCACCCCCCCCCTCGCCACCCCTCCCCCGCACACACGTCCCACTCGCGTCTTTCCCTCGCTTTCCCAGGATCAGTTACGTTTCATGGAAAATACGCTTGATTGCCCTATTGCCGTCCAGTTGGATGAGAAGACGCCGGGTTCACGCAGGAGCAGCTGCTGGTTAGAGGCGAGCGTAGCTTAGCGCAAAGACAGGAAGTGGGCAACGACTCCTGTATTTTAGGTGGGATTGTTTCATTAGGATGAGAAGCAGCTTTTGTCGATTCTGTTTTTGTTCTTTTAACACTGACCTGCACTTAACAAGTGCAGGAGTAGCTTCACGTAGTTAACACTGTGAGGGGGGGTGGGGATTATATGTTTAGTGGCATTAATAACAGAGTAATATGTTTGCCTTTGTCCATGACCCTCTTTAATGGTTGGCAACAAGAGCCTCCGTTTGTGTGGGTGAAAATGGGTGAAATTTGATTTGCCTGTCCGGTGGAGCCGTTCTCAAATTGACACGTTGCCTAATTGCACAACTTAATCCAACCAGGACCAAGCGCATTTGCACAGCCAGAGGCTTGACGTGGTATTGACACATTCAAGCTCTGCAAAAAAAAAAAAAAGAAGATTAAATGGTTATTAAAATAAAGTATTACTGTTTAAATCTCGGGATATATTTTGTAAAAAATAAAAAAAAACATGGAGAAATATTCTCATCAAGTCACATGGATATAACACGGGTTACAAACATCCCTCCGTGCAGCAGTGAGAGCAGCGAGGTCTGCCCTCGTATGACCTTCTCACCCAACTACGGCAAGCCAAGGGTAAAAGCGTAGGGTCACCTCTCCAGATTATCGTCGTTGCGCACCTGAAAGGGATCCTAATCAGTCTTCCGAAAGCCGCTAAACCGTTTTCGGGGGAACCTACCGTCGCCGGCCTCCTTGCAATAATAATGAGTCCTGACCTGAGTGCAACCCACCACGGCTTCCCGCTGCCTCCTGCTCTGATCAGTGTTGATGTTCAACTCGAGTGCGCCTTCCCTGTACCTCTGACACTCACCAGCCTCCCCGTGACCCACGTCGTCCTCGTTGTCCTACCTTCTGGTGTTTTTTCGCATTGTGTTTTGCAAGACACAGAGTAGAAGCGCAAGTCAGAGAAGGGTAAACAAAAACATGCGCAAAAAAAAAAAAAAAATCCTGCTGTGATGCTAATCGTCAAGTTTTGTGCGTCGTCGTCGTTGTCGTCGTCGTCTCCATGAACCCGCACTGCATGTTTGCATTTCTCTGTGCCTGACCCACATCCCTGCGCCACCGGAGGTTTTCGTCACTTCCTGTCCTTCCTGTAGCGTAACCAACTGCCTTACTGCCGTTCACTGTTTACACAACTCCACTTACTGTAACTGCTGCTACTAGCGCAGCCAAAAAAAAAACAAACACCCAAACTCATTTCTGCCACCTTTGCGTCACTCCAGCTGCGTCGTTATGACTAAACTGTAGCTCCCCGGCAACAACACACACTCCTGTGAAAGACTGACACCCCGACTCTTGTCAGACGGCAAGAGACCCGAATATGCATGTGTGAACAAGTGGAACCCTTAACTGTAACCTCCCTGTTGAAGCGTGAATTAAAACAGAAAACCTATGCTAGCCTAAGATTCTGCCTCATTCTGTCTTTGAAGTTATCTTCTCACCATCAGCGTGAACGACTGACTTACTGAACTCTTCAGGAAGACAACGCTGGTCAGTTGTTTGCTGATGAATATGAAAACAAACCACTGAAGTAATAATCAAAACGTTGTGGAAAAACCACATCTTTCACCAACTTCCTGTCATGAGGGTTTTAGTAAGAACTAGGGATGTTAACAATTAACGATTATCGATTAATTGTCGACTAACAATTTAATCGATTAAATTGAATTAGTCGCAATTAATTGAACATTTTTTTTTACCAGGTAGTTAATATTATTATAACACACACCTAGAACAAGTTACTTTTAAACAACTTTAAAAAAGAAAAAAGTTGAAATGTGACCCATTAGAAGTCAACTTAAAGTCAAGATAAATGTTAAGGGTGTTTTTACTGTTCTCTTATGTAAAAATGGGTCACATTTAAGGGTTAAATAATGTGTTCCTTAGACATTTTTCATTGGGAAATTTAGGTTCTCAGGAAAAATCGCCGCTGATCAATTAATCGTTAATCGATCGATAACGTCAAACAACTCACGATTAATGAATGAATCAATAATTAGCATTCCTAGTAAGAACAGTAGCTACCTTGTTTGCATCTTACGTTTTGAGAAGCGAGGAAAAATATCTAAATCCACTCTTGAGATGGACCAAATTCACCAAAACCGCTGATGGTTGACCAGTGTTGCCGAAACGACGGCCGGCCGTAAACAATTTGTGTCGGTACAGTGTTTTAATGGCATTAATCAGCAGAAGACAGTATTGCTCAACAACAATAGAATCGACAATCGTTCGTCACGTCACTCTATTTACAACCGGAATCTCTGAAAAATTGGGTCAAAAAAAAAAAAAATAATAATGTGAGTAGCTGATGAGCCGCTAAAAGGTCACCAACTCCACTCTTACCCGCGCACAAAGTCTCACAGAGTTTATTACAAAATGATCCACAGAGTCAACTGCTGTTACAGCCGTGAAGACGCGATAACACTCATCCTCAGACGTCAAACAGCTCCAGCAGCTGTTTGACGTCATTGATCCGTGATGTCTTCCTCTCGCTGCTCGTGGAGCCGAAGGCCTTCTCCAACAGGCCCTGCTTCTTCCTCTGGATCTCCACCATCCTCTCCTCCACCGAGTCTTTCACAATAAACTGCGGCAGTCAACCCGAAATGAAGACAGGATGTAAACAAAACAAAACACTGCAATCAGAGATGCAAAGAAACCGATGCATCAAATGTGATTATTTTGTGCTGACCTTTGTGACAACAACTTTCCTCGTCTGTCCCAGCCGGTGGCAGCGGTCGATGCACTGCTCCTCAGAGGCAGGATTCCACGCCTGGAACACACATGGGACCGTTTCTGCATTTCACACTTTTTCATCTTTCACATTTTCCAGTCGTTGTGACAACAAAGGCATGTGGGTTTTAAGAGTATCATCCCTTCCCTAGCAAAGTGCTAAACTACAGAAGCACATTGCTGCCAAACTAGAAAAAAAACAGAGCGCAGTATCACGTTATAACGTGAAACTGTCACGTTTTTACGTGATAATTTTGACGTTATAACTGAAACTATCAGGTTATTTCACGATAATTATCACTTAAAAACATGAAACTATCATGTAAAAATGTGAAACTATCACAAAATAACGTCATAGGTTTACATATTTACATGCTAATTTTCACGTTATAATGTGAAACTTTGACAAAATAATGTGAAAATGATCGCGCTAAAACGGGAAACTATCACGTTATTTCGTGACACCAAATTTGGCAATGATTTATCGCTGTTTTCGGGCATTAAGCTACATTAAGCTTTTCAAGCGTTTTAGAATGTCCCCTCAGCATCATGTTATAACGTGAAAATGATCCTGAAATAATGTGATAGTTTCACGTTTTTACGTGATAATTATCACGAAATAACGTGATAGTTCCACGTTATTTCATGATAACGCGCTTCCGAACTAAACTCCCTCAATGGTAACAGGAGTGGGAAATCTGGACTGGGCTAGTCTGACAACAAGGAATACAGAGGTTGTTGGATTTTTTTTGAGGACGAGCTAATTAGCGTGCGGTCTTCACTAGGTTTCTGTGCAACCACTGTGGGACAATGTGATTTTCTTACTGGGTCCATGAGGAAAACATGCGAGGCAGCCGTCAAGTTAAGCCCCACCCCTCCGGCTTTGAGTGACAGCAGCATGATGGTGGGACTGTCAGCCGCTGAGCTCTGGAACTCCTGGATGACCTGAGTCCTTCTCTTGGCGCTCATGGAGCCGTCCAGACGGACAAAGCTGAACCCGTGCTCTCTGGGCGAGAGGGACGACAACGCGAAGAATTCAGTATTGGGGGACGAGCCGACGGAAGAAGGAGGAAGTCCTCCGTCTCTACCTGAGCGGCGCCTCCAGGATGGTGAGGAAGCGTGTGAACTGCGACACCACCAAACACTTGACGGTGCTGTCGTCAGCTCGCAGTCTGAGCAGGTTCCCCATCAGGGCCTGCACCTGAGAGGACATGCACGGACTGTCAGGACCAAAGACTGAACACAGGTTCTGACGATGGCTGTTGTGTCAATAAAAAAAAAAAGTGCTTTAGATTAAGCCAATTATTCATTCACACCTCCTGGCCTCCTGAGCTACAGTCGCACCAATAACCCATGCAATGCTGTATGAGCCTTTCTTTCAAGTGTTTGTCAGTGAAAGTTACTTTCTTCAGGCAATTAATATTAGAATTCAGAGGAAAGTTCAAAATTGTCAGGATTCAGCCGTTTTTTCCTCTTGTCTTTCTTGACAAAGCCTACATCACAGTTTAGTGAATCTGCAAACGCTATTTAAAAACTTTCCCTTTAAAACAAACTCCTTATCATTATGTCATATTGACACTTTTTTTTTTTTTCTTTTTACCTTGGAGCTTGCTGCCCAGTTCTGAGAGCTCACACCTCCCTCCTCCTCCAGCTGCTCCGGTGGGAACTCCACCAGCTCATTGGTCTTGATCTCGTGTCGACAGAGGGGGCAGCGTGCCTGATCCTACCAGCACACGTAAGGATCTGATCACGGCAGCTACAACTGCATTGCATTGCATCTAAACACATCTGCACGAGTACCAGCGCCAGTACCTGCTCCGTGCCGATGACCTGCGTGATGCAGGGGCGGCAGTAAACGTGCGCGCAGTGCGTGATGACGGGGAGTCGGACCGAGTCCAGGCACACGGAGCACTCCTCGTCGGAGCCGCTGGCCAGCACCAGCCGCAGCTTCTCTATCAGACGCTCCCGCAGCTCCCCAGGTGTGGCTGCGGCACCTGCGTGGCAAAACATCAGATTCTACGTTGAGCCCGATGGAGAGCGAACGTGGCCATTACAAGTATGTTTTGGTGTCGCACGGCGCACCGGCATCGGGTGATGTTCTCGCCAACAGATCCGGGTGGCAGCAGAGCTGTCGAAGCCTCATGAGGATGACGAGCACGTCGGCGTAGTTCCTCAGGATGGTGCCGTCTGTCACGTATCTGCAAAATCGCAAAAACAAACTCAAGAAATTGCAAGAAAATTTGACAACTTGGTGGAAAAATTATAACATACATCACTACATGCACTAAGACACGCTGACAAAAAATAATGATGATAAAAAAAAAAAACACCTTTGGATTGTATTTCTTCCCTCCTTGCGTGCCAGCTCGTAGTTCTGCCTTTCGGACTGACTCAACTGCACCTGCTCCAAACACACCGTCTTCTCAGGCAGAGACACAAGGGGGCGCCCGTTCACCTTGCTGGTCTTGGTTCGCCTCAGAGTGATGCACTTCACCAGGGTCTGAAGGTTCCTGCAGGCGTCATTATGAACACGTGATCAGTACATTTGTAGACTTGCTGCAAAAAGGTAAGCCTTGGCAAATGTTTGCATGTTGTGTAAACTTTTGCTTTTGAGTAAATCTGTACAAAAGGGCATCAGTTTATTGCAACCGATGCAGGTCCACCATTAAAAGTGATTTTTAAATGTCTAAAAACTCGCAAAAAAAAAAAAAAAAAAAGCTACTTCAATAATTTTCCTCAGACAAACTGTGGCCCTATGGATCGTCAACGCTCTTGTGCAGCCAATAGCGCCCTCTGGTGATTCTCGTACGTCTCAGCAGCGGCCATATTCAAAAGTCTGAGCGCACTCACTCCAGGCCTGCCCTGTCTCCTAGAGTCACGGGCCTCTGGATCACTCGGTTCCACCAGTCTTTGACATCGAAGGGCTTCAAGCGCAGGAACGCCAGCAGCATCCACAGGTCCTTCACGCTGTTCTGGATGGGAGTACCTACAGGGATGCATTAAAGTTGTCTGGACATCTACGGAGGTTTTGAGACACTCATACTAAGATGATCTAGTGAAAAATGGGAACTTAAAAGAGTGGGGAAAATAGGATCCTTAAACCACAGCTTGTATGTATCAGCATACCTGACAAAATCCAGCGGCGCTGAGCGTTTAGTGCCAGGACTGCTTTACTCATCTGCGCATTAGGGTTTCTTATGATGTGTCCTTCATCCAGCACGACTCTTAACCAATTCACTGCAAGCAGGGGACTCTTATTCTGAAAGGGATTGAGGCAGATTGACACATTTCGGCTCTCCCTTTAGAACAGGAATTGATTGTCTGAATAGTATATATAAATCTATATATATATATATATATATATATATATATATGTATACGCATGAAGAGAGCATTGCTCCGTGTTGTTGTATGCGTGAACAAACATGACACAGGCCACTCTCACTCACCCCAAAGTCAGTCGAGAGGACGTTGTAGGTGGTGATCACCACATCCTGAGAGGACAGAAACTTCTTGCTCTTGTTGCGATCGGTGCCATAGTACAGATACACGTTTATCTTGACGTCAGCACGCATGTGCTGCTCAAACTGGTCCTGGAAGCACAAACACACACACAAAGGGGAATAAAATGGAAGTTCCAGACTGTGGACTGGTTTAATGCTATGCATTTAATATGACTTCTTTATTATTATTATTCTTTTGTATCTTTATTTGGAACGGACAGGTAAATTGCACAGTAGAGATGAAAGTCCTTCCATTTTTTTTGTTTACGGCAATAAAGTGAATAAAGTGTTCTGCAGTGTTCCTACCAGCCAGTTGCTGAGCACAGACAGCGGAGTGACAATCAGAGTGGCTCTTGCCGATAAGTCATCTGCGCTTTCAGGAATGGAAGAATCTGCACCTGCATGTAAAAAAATAAAAGCAAAACAAAACAGAAGATTATGGAACCGCCAACAGTATAAAATGGCCCACAGCCAGAAGCTCAACTTACTCTTGGCTGCCGTAGCCTTCTTGTCAGTCTTTCTCTTCTTGAATGACGTGTCTGATGATGTGCCACCGAGTGCTGCGGCGAAGTCCAGGTCCTCCAGAAACGCTGATGACTCTAGAGAGAAAAAAACAAACAAACAAACAAAAAAACCATAATGATGTGGTTTATTAAGGCCAAAACACAAGTGTATGAATCCGTCAGTTAAATAAGGCAAACACTGTTACTGGGTCAAACCTTTAGTGGCCTTCCTCTTAGGGCCGTCTGTCTGTCCTTTGTTTTTCTCTGTGAAGAAAGAAGAAAGATAATGATTGGCCTAAAAAACCCCACAAAGGTGATGAAAGCGCTTTCAGGGGTAGAGATCAACAAGTAGCTCATACTTTTATCTGCCTGGTCTGCAGTCTCAAGATCAGGTGCATCTCCAGAGGTGCCCTGTGCCAGTGGACTGATCCACACACAAAGATGGAATAATGTTATTTTGTTTTGAAAAAATGTGCAAATTTAATGATTAACAGTCAAGGACAACATAAGTTGATATAAATAATACATACAGATCTGAGCGTGAATTCGCGGCTGCTGCTTTCACTGCAACACTGGTGGCAGCTGCTACAAAGATGACAAACAATAAAAAATAAATAAATAAAAGCTTCAGTCTTTTCTTGCTTGTGCAAAGTGCAAATTCACACCTTCTCGGCTGGAGGCGGCGTCCAGTTTATTTTTGGCCTTGAAAGGTGAAACCTCATGTAAACAAAAGAAAACAAAAAATTAGGGGACAGACCTACGGAAACAAAAACAGCAAAACATTCCTGCTGTACTCACACATTTTTCCACAGGCAGCGGTCGTCCTTTGTGAAAGTTGGTGAGGATCAGAGCGATAGTGGTCAGAGTTTTACCCTGGGAAACATAAACACCAGTTTTGACTCGGACTGAAAAGAGCCTTTTGTGATGCGATTCTACTGACCGACGCATAACATCCAGACTCCTTATGACCAAGAAGTGCGTGTTGCTCACCAGTCCCATGTCATCTGCCAATATCCCCCCTCGCACTCTCTGCGGGACTTCTTTGGAAGAGAAACAGGTGAGGACGTTGTGGTACAGATCACCTCTTTTTTCCCAAAAGGGCGGCAGCGAGGATTTATTCTCTTGCGCGCACATCCAGGACAGCGCCTGCCTCTGGTGAGACATGAGAGGTGTGCCGACAGCCTGCGGAAGGGGGAGGCTTTGTGTGAACAGGAGTGTTTGAAAACATGTTTTCTGGACTTTAGGCTTGAGCTTCCATAAAGCGATGTCCAAATATTGTCCCCAACTTTAGAATTGATTTCCATTTTTAATTTTAATGACATATTTATTTTTAAAGGATAAATACAAAGGACAGGGACTGTGGCGAATAAATGGATAAAATGAAATGCTTAAGACATTGAAAGAAAGAAAGAAAAAAAACCAACACCTACATCCACTGCTTCTTTCTCTCCATCTTTGCTCTCCATCAAGCCTTCAAAAAGGTTGTCGAAGGCATTTTTAAGCTAAAAGGGTAAAAAAGTAACAGGTTTAATCACTGAAAAGCATGTTTACACATGCATCAATGCCACCAACTACTTCTTCAGAGAAATCTACGCAGATTACCTCCGCCGCAGTGAGCAGAACGGTCAGGCCTTTTTTAGAAGCCAATGCTCGAGCGCTGTTCGACTGATAATTACCTAAATGAAGAAAACAACTGCGTTAATGACAATGACGTTAAAAAGGCACTCGTGCGCAGCTGACTGTGGCGATGGTGACAGCAGCAGAGCTATACCCTTGTTTGCGCCCGCCATCTGTTCACTTCCGCCGCTGTTCAGTTTGTACCCGCGGCGTGCCATTAAGTCAGTTACAGCAGATTTATTCTCCTCTTTCCCCCAGAAGGAGAGCATCACTGGCATGCTGAAGGCGTTTTGTGTCCCGGAGTGTACGACCCTGGAGTGGGACACGCACAACATGGCGCACATTGATATATAACAAATACGAAAGGGATGGTGCAATGACAAAGGATAAGGATTCGCCAGTGAGTGAGCATACAAACAGTGATCCACTCTCTTACCCTTCCACTTTAGCCAGATTACGGTCCATGACGTGAGCCATGACTGCCGCCAGCTCCTTCTTGATGTGACCCACTTGGTTGCCATAAATGTTAGTCACCATCACAGCGTTGCGGTCGTACTGATTCTGAGGCTCTCGCACCAGACCGACCATCTCCCCTCGATTCACCTGTCCACAGTCACCACATACACACAGATGACGTCACACATGTGCGGCTGCGGTCATCACGTCAGCATCACCGCCTATTGTGCGTCTTGCTGGGTTAATCGGTGCTCTGCTTGATCCCTGGACTGATCCTCACCACACCCGTGTAGTATCTGAGGCCGACCACCGTGCCCCTGAGTGTGCCGAACAGCTCGCTGCCGTCCGCGTCAGGCGCCTCGGAGGCTGCAGCGTTGATTGCCTGGGTCAGAGTCACCGCGTTGGTGTCATCTGCGAAGAGGTCGAATTCGGCGAACCGGTCCCCGCCGAACCGCCACCGGCGAGAAAACATTGCGCCTGCAGCGACAGCGACGGGTGGTGGTTTGGTCAAACCCCCACAACAACACAGGGGGACAAACAGAAGAAGCAGAAAAGATGATACTGAGGATGGGCAACTTGCAGAGACAAGGAAAGCCAACAAACCCCTCCACCCGTGACGCAAAAAGATGGCAAATGAGTGGAAAATAGTGGAAAAGTACCTACTTTCAATTGTTAACACAAGACACACGAGGCTAAGTGTAAAGTTTAATCGCAAATGTACTTTTACACTGACTCTTGTTCACAAAGCGCGTCATTTGCCGTAAACCGCCACGATTTGTTCTCGTTCTTGTTCTTCTTGTGATTTCCTTGCAGTTGCAGATACACACCGCCATCTACTGTATCGGCGTACAAAAGCAAGAACAACCTCCTATAGATTAATACTTTTTCCAAATCAATTTAATGTATAAAATGTAATAATAAACAAAATAAAAGCCTAAAAAACAGTTTATTCGCCCACGGCTCACGTTCACGAAATATCTTTTGAAAACTAAGCTCAGCGGAGAGGCACTGAATTCTCGACGGTCACACATTTCGCCGTACCACCGGCCTGCCTCCGCCGCGCGGAACGCTACGGGTGCCGCGCGAGGTGCTGTTGTTCTTCTTCTTGTCATACGGCGCATTCCGCTCTCCTCCCCGCCAGGCTCCGCCCTGAGCTACAATCAAAGAGTCAGACTGCGGCGGCAGGAGGGGAAGTCCGCGGAAAGAGACAGGAATGAACGTTGTGCGGCGTGAGGTGACATCTTTTTCACCTTTTCGGCTGAGTCTGTGAAATCTCGGCGCGAAGGTCTGGCCCTCAAAAACGGAGGAGAAGTCAGCCGAGACGGGGTGGAGTTCCGACCATCCGGCCGTGCAGAAGAACGGGTGGTACGTTTGCGCTTGACAGCCACCGGTGAGTTTGAACTGTCGACTCTCGGAAATAAGTTCGTCCTTCTGGAATAGTTTCGGTTACGGCTGCCTTGTAGAATAGAATAGAATAGCTTCAGAATGAGAGCCACCCTCTTCTGGTATTCTACACAGCCTCGTGATGTAAAGCAGGAAGGGAAAAACAATTCAGGATTACAGTGTCAGCAGTATATTTTTGTGCCAGGCTTTAATTTAAATCAAAGTAATTGTAGCCTGCAGGAACAGGAACACCCAGAGTGCCTTGTTACCCATCGAGCCAACCTCTCTTGGAGCGGCCATTGAAGTAAAGTGTGTGTTAGTGTGGTACAGTGAGACACTTCAGCGTGTGTGTGCAGATGCAGAGCTCACCTGTCTGTTTCCTGTGTGGTTTAATGAATCGTCATGCACCTCGCAACGTAAAAGGGATCCTCTCTTGTTGCACGTTTATACACGACTCTCTCTCTCTCTCTCTCTCTCTCTCTCTCTCTCTCTCTCTCTCTCTCTCTCCTCTCTCTCTCTCTCCGAACACTCATCAATCTCATTCAGATGTCTTATTCTGAAACAATTTTGAATGCACCATAAATTGTGCACGAGACTGTTAGATGGTTGCATTTTCTTTTGAGATTAGTTAGTCCAAGCTTTGGGAATCATGCCCTGACAGCCCTGAAGCCCTGGACCTTCTACGGGTTGCCAGGTTGGCCATTTGATTTTGACACAGCGGTAAGGTAGCTGTTTGAATAACAGGATAAGGTGCACGGCGTGCGTGCGTGTGCGTGCGTGTGTGCGTGCGTGTGTGTGTGTGTGTGTGTGTGTGTGTGTGTGTGTGTGTGTGTGTGTGTGTGTGTGTGTGTGTGCGTGCGTGCGTGTGTGTGTGCGTGCGGCGGAGGCAGCGTGCTGCGGCTTCAACTCGCTGCCTGACCTGTAATCAGCCTTTGAAAGGTGAGCTGAGGTACTTGGTTCATGTGCACTTGCATGGCCTATTACACCTCTGTGTTTTTATGCAAACTTCTGTGTGATTGTTGGCCTCATCACTCCTACCAGGAAGTCCTCAGCAGAATTTCCTTTTATAGAAGCCGAACACAAAAGGCTTCGTCGTCCACTTCCTGTAAACAGCTCGGCTTCGCCGTTTGCCGTAAACTGGTTGGCTGACCCCCCCTGTCCCCGCCCCCCACCAAGTCCTGTGACCCTCTGGGACTCGGGGAGTTCCAGGATGAGGAAGTGGGCTTCCCATGACGGTGGCAGGCCGGGGGGGGAATAGAAAGTGTTCCGATGCTGCAATAGGGAACAGAAAGAGGAGTGGAAGTGCTCCGTGCACAGGGGGTATGATCGGCCTCAAGGGAAGGGTTGCATGGGTGATGAAAGAAGAGCTTGTGTGAAATTAGATCAAACACACACACACACGCACACACACATAATGTATTTCCAGGCAGACAGTGAGAAAGAAAACCACATTTTATATCAAGCCAACCAAGCACTGTTGCAGCTTGTCTCGTTTTGCTCAAACGCTGCAGATCTCCAAAACAGCAGCATATTTAGCCCTCTGTTTAGAACCTCCTGCTAATTCACTGTTTGTTTGTTTTTTCCTGCTAAAGCTGATGCTTTGTTGTCTCTTCTAACAAAGTAAACAAGGCATCCACGAGGCCAACATCTGGCTGTGGTTGTTGCCACTGACCTGCGAGAAGTATCAGTTAGGTGTCATGGACCTTTATGACATCACAAAGGGCTTGAAGAACTGTGTGCGGGCTTCCCGGGAAAGTGGAACAAATAGAAAAAGTAAAGGATGAACTTTTCTGATCTCTTCGAAGGTCACTGACAGGGTAGAAACCCACATGGTCTGTCTCAGCGTCATTAAAAATTTATGAGTTTGCGGATTCTCTACAACATCTTTGAATAGTTTGTAATAGTTTTCTTTTTTTTTTTTTTTTACCAGTAATGACTCCCCAGTGCGTCGTAGAAATGAGAAAAGTGACAGCTGGCCAAGTGTGTTTTACCACTTACAAACATGTGGATGGTCCAACACAGTCAGTTTTAGCAGCAAGTTAAGGTTTCTGCTGGAAGATATAAACCTAGCGATAAATATGCTGCTTTCTGGAAACCTGGAGTTTTTTTTAATTTTTTTTATGAGCAATCATGTGAGGTTTTGCCACTAGTGTGTATGATGGAAAAAAATCCCCAAAAGAATAATAGGCATTAAAAGCTCACAGTCTCACAGGCTCACAGCCGATCAGCAGCCGTGACATTTCAGTCAGTTGCAAACTTTGCTCGTTTGGCCTTGTTTTCATTCGTCAGGGAGCCTCCCCTCACTGTCAAATTATTTGATCAGCTGGCCTGATTGAGTTTCCGCTCGCCAAACGTAGAAATCTGCCACCGTGTTGCCGCTGCAGCAGACCTCACACTTGACGCAATGCCCCTTTAAAACATTTTCTCGCCTGCGCGCGAGTTAGTTTAGCTGGAAACTAACCTGAAAAAAATGCTCACAATGAAGCCCCTGTTGCCAAGGGGAGTGTGCTCTTAAGGGCAGGGAATGTGTGTGTGTGTGTGTGTGTGTGTGTGTGTGTGTGTGTGTGTGTGTGTGTGTGTGTGTGTGTGTGTGTGCGCACACAGTATATGGTGGGTGCAGGCTGGGCAGCCAGAGACAAGTTGTCTCTCAGTAGAAATTCCATAGCCACAGGGCTGCAGGAGTTGGGAGTGTTCTCCTGCACATCTCGCTCCCTTACACTCACACGCACTCCTGCACACACTCTCTCTCTCTCTCTCTCTTTCACACATACACTCACGCACACACACACACACACACACACCAAGTGGCGTTTAAAGTGCACATTAAGCCTGGACTGGGGCTAATCATTTCGTGTTGAGGCAAGAGAACACCTGTCCCGTCCATGGTTTCTGAGGAATGAGGTGGCCTGCTAAGACCTGCCCTCAGAGAGTAGGGGAGATAAAAAAAAAAAAAAAAAAAAAGGGTGAACAGTGCTGAGGGAGAAGTGTCGAGGCGAGCGCGACGGAGAGAGTGGCTCACTACACTTGACGGGGGATAAAAAGCAGCTTTTCTCTTCACAGCCGACCTTCTGTTGGGACGCAGAGGAGGCGACAACAACAGGTGAGCAAAGCTGGTGAGCAGCCCACAGGCACGAGTGTCGGAACAGCCGCCCGGGGACTCGCAAGATGCACTGATACCCACAAGAGGGCTGGATCGCCTTGGCGCCGTTACGTAACGCCGCAAAAATCTTTTTTACGCGTTGAGGTTTTAAAGGCTAGAAATTCCCAATGAGTCGAGCGAGCAGCAGCAACTTCCTCCTTCGCGGAGCCGCACGCAGCAGACGAGAAGGGAGGGAGTTATTGATCTTGTCTGGCGTGCGCTGGTGTGTCTTCTGTTCTGGTGATATGACTTTATTTTTATTCTATTGCTCCCTGGGGTTCAAATGCGACGGTCAGGCGGTTTTGACTCTGCACCGGTTCAGACCAGCTGCAGTCGGAGCTGTGTTGGGTTACTGCTACTCGCTAGAATTATTGGTCAGTCAAAGACAGGAAGTGAGGCAAGCTCCTTGCTTCCTGTTTCCTTTCTGAGAATGACTGAAACATACAAACAAACAAACAAACAAACAAGGCAGAATCAGAGTGGGTCCAAGCGGTTGACTCGGCAGGTCTAATTTTGAATTGTGCTGTATAAATGTAATCCACCCCCCCCCCCCCCCGTTCATTTATTGCCATTTTACATGTTCTTGTCAAGAGTGGTGATGTTTTATCACTTCTGAGAGATTTTACTTTGTGTATATACAGTCACTAAAACTAAATGACCACTGTGTTTTCTCTGACAGCAAGTATTGAGGTTAAACATCAGCACTCTGTCCTCTTGAACCTCTGCAGTTGTACAGCAACCCTGAATGTGAATCTCCTTAAAGACTGGAATCCATTAGTTTGAGCTGGAAAAACAAAGCACCGTATCATAAAGCCTGAGGTCCCGCGGCCTGGCAGAGTCAACCCCAGGCCCTTTAGAAACAAGAGTTGCCTCAGTGTTGACGTGGACTCACGTCTCTTGAGTTTTCATGCTGACCTCGCCGCACGCTCTCTTTAAGAGCCGCTGACATGCCTTCCTCTGCCTGGCTTCCTTCCTCTTCCTCTGGCAGCTAACGTTAAGCAAGACCGGACACGTCACCTCGGCCGCCGAGTGCCACTTCCTGTTCACGCTCGCCGCTTCTTCGCGTGGGGATCCACAGATTTTTATCACAGATGGAACGACTTTGGCCTTTGCTCGACTCCTTTATTCAGTGCTGATCTTTTATTCATTCCTTCATTGTAGGAATGTTAACAATTAATCGATTATTGATTAATTGTCGATTAAGAATTTAATCGATTAAATTAGATTAGTCGCAATTAATTGGACATTCTTTACACAGAGTGTTTTTTGTTAAATTGCTTGGTGTATTTCTGTATACCTAGAACAAGTTACTTTAAAACAAAGGTTTTTTTTCTAATAGGTGTACATTTCATTTTTTTTTATTTTTTAAAGTTGAAATATGACCCATTGGAAGTCAACTTAAAGTCAGAGGATAAATGTTTAGGGTATTTTTTACTGTTCTCTAATGTAAAAATTGGTCACATTGGATCTTCAACATTATTTAAGGGTTAAATAATGTGTTCCGTACACATTTTCATGGTGAAATTTAGGTTCTAAGGAAAAAAGCTGCTTATCAATTAATCGTTAATAAATTGATAAGTTCAATCAACCAGCAATTAATGAATTAATCGATAATTTGCACCCCTACTTCATTGATGTATTTGCTTTTTGCTACACCTTCGGTCTCCTCTCCGCAGGTGCACGCTTGTGTAGATGTGTGACAGCGGCGCGTGTGAGGACAAGCCCCCCGCCCCCCCTGTCAGGATGAGCAGCCAAGGAGGAGGACCCAAGGACTCGCAGTCAGCCAATCACAGCTCGCGGCCGCTGCCGTCTGTGCCGGAGGAGAAGAAGTCCAGGAACAAGATCATCTCCATGTTTGCGCCGGAGAAAGGTGCCCGGGCTGGAGTTTGACTGAAAGCCTCACATTGGCATTGCCTGCGATGTGCTGACGACTCTTGACCTTTGACCCGCAGGGGGCAGGAAGAAGGACCGGGACAAGGACCGGCCCGAGATCTCCTCCCCCTCCGACTTTGAGCACACCATCCATGTCGGGTTTGACGCCGTCACCGGAGAGTTCACGGTGAGTTTTCCCATCCGACCTTCGTAGTCGGAAGTCAAGTCTTAGTCATGCTAATTATCGATTCATTCATTAAAAAAACCCAAAAGAAAATAGTTTGGAATGTTTCCATTTTAAACAAACACATTGTGTGACAACTGCTCTCTTCCTCACACTGCGTGTTTTGTGTGCAGGGCATGCCGGAGCAGTGGGCCCGTCTCCTCCAAACGTCCAACATCAGCAAGTCGGAGCAGAAACAGAATCCTCAGGCCGTTCTGGACATCCTCAAGTTCTACGACTCCACCAGTGGCAAGCAGAAATACATCAGTATTTCCGCCTCGGGTCAGTTTTCGCCCACTCAGCAGAAAATCCAAGAGCCCTGTCTTGAAACCGCACACACACTCAACCACATGTTGTTATTCTTTCAGACAAAGACTCGCCGTCGGTGAGTCGCGACTCCCAACTCGTCCACCTCGTGGAGGCTGTGCACTTTGCTCATTTAGGATGCCGTTCTCTGATTTTGTCCGTTTTAAACTGTTGCTTCTTTGCTGCTGCAGTCGGGTAAGCAGGGCACCGCTACGTCGCCCTCGGGTGGCAAGGACGGGGACGACGACGATGACGACGACACGCCGCCTCCTGTCGTGGCGCCACGACCCGAACACACCAAATCGGTGCGTTGGTTCATTTTGGGAATGATTACAGGGAAAATGTTGATAAAACTTTATGTCACCTGTTTTGCACATGATCTTTTTTGGCTTGACCCCAGGGCTGTGCGATTGATCGATTTTAAATCGAAATCAGATTTTATTTTTTTAGTCAAGACGATGTTTGTGAAAATGAAAAAAAATCGTAAAATCGATTTTCCTCTGGCATGCTTCCGGATCAGCGCCTCTAGGCTACTGTAGTCCTCCTCCCCCCTTGAGATGCTGCTACACCCACACCCCTCTGTAAAGGAAGTATACATTAGTACAGGACTGCGTTGCCAGTCACACAGGCAGTAGCCGCCCAGACTAACTCGCTACCCTCTTATAAGTTCTTGCCTTTTGTAGTTTTACCCCCCCCCCCCCCCAAAAAAAATCTAAATCAAAAATTGAGTTTTCAGAGAAAAAAAAAAGGATTTTATTTTTGTCCAAAATCGCTACTACTTGCCCTACTTGACTCCTTATGTATCTATACTGAGGGAGGTGAACGGAGTCAGTTGCCAACAGCTGCGAGGAGGTTGAGTGAAAAAGGGGGGCGGGGCTTGTATTTCTAAATCTCTCCTCGGTCTGCTGCGTCAGGTGTACACGAGGTCCGTCATCGAACCGCTGCCGGCTCCAGACACTGGCGACGCCACGAAGGCGGCAGAGCGGCAGAAGAAGAAGGGCGGCAAGATGACCGACGAGGAGATCATGGAGAAACTCAGTGCGTGTTGTGGAAATGACACATGACAAGCAGAACCGCAGCTATTTCTGGCTTTTCTATCCGTGAAGGAATGAGTCTGTGGTTTGTCTCCTAGGAACTATTGTCAGTATTGGAGATCCGAAGAAGAAATACACCCGCTTTGAGAAGATCGGACAGGGGTGAGTTGTTGTTTTCTCTGTTTTAATTTTAATGCGCAGGCTGACGCATCATATGTTGTTGAATTGTGCTGTTCGACTGTTTCATGGAAACGTTCCGATCGAGATGTTTTCCTAATATCAAATTTTTTTCACCTTTTTCCGCTTCCAGAGCGTCGGGCACAGTTTACACAGCCATAGACGTCGCCACGGGGCAGGAGGTAAGACGCTCACCTCTCTTGTGATGATGCGGTCACGTGATGTGAGTCAAGGCGTTAAAGGGTCTCATGGTTTGTCACAGGTGGCCATCAAGCAGATCAACTTGCAGAAGCAGCCAAAGAAAGAGCTCATCATCAACGAGATCCTGGTGATGAAGGAGCTGAAGAATCCCAACATCGTCAACTTCGTGGACAGGTGAAAACGCCGAGCCGGCTCCTCGCGCACGGACAGACTAACACGTGCAGTTGATGCCACGTTGCCCTTTTTCTTTTTCTTTCTTTTCCAGTTTCCTGGTCGGAGACGAGCTCTTCGTGGTGATGGAGTACCTGGCTGGCGGCTCGCTGACCGACGTGGTGACAGAAACCTGCATGGACGAGGCTCAGATTGCCGCCGTCTGCAGAGAGGTCAGACTGGTTGCGTGCGTGTGTGTTGTGTCTGTGTGTCTGTGTGTCTGTGTGCCTCGCTGCGTGGGCTCCCCTCCGTGGATGTGGATGTGGCACGATGCTAATTTTTTTTCCTTCGCTTCCTCTCTCTCCGCCTCTCGTCTCCCAGGTCCTGCAGGCCCTGGAGTTCCTTCACGCCAATCAGGTCATCCACAGAGACATCAAGAGTGACAACGTGCTACTGGGGATGGACGGAGCCGTTAAACTCAGTGAGGGGGAGAGCGCACTCTACAGCACGCACACATTCAAAATACATGAAAAAAAAAAATAAAAAAAAAGAAGTATCACACGAGATGTGGCATGCAATGTGGCTTTTAGGACAGTTCCACAAACTCCACTTTGGCCTTTTGGACAGAAAAGAAAGAGAAAAAAAAGATTGCGATTTAATTGTTTTCATCATTTATTTGGCTGCAGAGACACAAATATTTGTTGTATAATATGTCTAAAAGACATACTGAATAATAACGCTGAATAATAACAACACAATTGAGTGGATGTAAACAGGTATTTTTCCGTCCCTGTGCAGCCGACTTTGGCTTCTGCGCCCAGATCACCCCTGAGCAGAGTAAACGCAGCACCATGGTGGGAACTCCGTACTGGATGGCCCCAGAGGTGGTGACCAGGAAGGCGTACGGACCCAAAGTGGACATCTGGTCCCTGGGCATCATGGCCATAGAGATGGTGGAGGGAGAGCCTCCGTACCTCAACGAGAACCCTCTCAGGGTGAGTGTGTCTTTGCGTGTGTTTTTTTTTTAGCGTTCAAAATCAGCCATTTTTTCACATTAATTCAAAAATATTTGGGAGACTCTGTTGCGGGGGTCGGCAACCTGCGGCTCTTCTGCGCCTCTGCAGTGGCTCCCTTTAGCGTCGAAAACAACAACAACAACAACAACAACAACAACAAGCTAATAATATGGAAACACATTTTGAAAAGCATTTTGAAAAAAGAGGCTACACAAAGCCGTCTCTAAAAAAAAATATCCGCATGTACACGGAAACGCTGGATAGTACTAGCGCCAGCCCTTATGTGGCGCTGCGGTTTTACTCCCTGATAGCGAAAAAAGAAGAAGCAGCTTGCTAGCATATAGCACGGCGAAGAACGCACGTAAAAAGACGGTGTGGATAGAAGACAAAGTTGAACTTCTGCTTCGAGTTACTTACTTACTATCTCCGCCATATTTGCGTCGTATCCACAACATTTTTTTTTATTTTTTATTTTTTGCGCTAATGGTATGCAGGCGCAAAAACGCCCAGAAATGTGGTACTAATGACGGAATACTTTAATTTTTATTGCTGTTAAAATAACATGCGCAGTGGCTTTCTCCCCGAACTCACGCCAAGAAAACGACAGTTGCAAAAATCCCCACCGCCTCGGGTCTCCGTCACCCTCTTAAAGAGGCAGAATAACGCCCCCTCCAGGTGAATCTTATTTGATGACTCTTTTAGTAGTGAAGGTTGTCGAACCCTGGTTTATACAAAACATAAAGGAAAACAAACAAAACCCTCATATGCAGTGTTATTTCATTTTAAATGTCAAAAATGTTTTGTGGCCCCCCGTGTGTTCTTTTCTCGGCTCTTTGAGTGGTAACGGTTGCCGACCCCTGCTCTAGTGAAATGTGATTGTTTAAACACTGAGGGTTACAATGTGAAATATGTGGCTTATCAAAACAATAAGCCGCATCAGTTGGAATTTTCCAGTCGAGTGAAAGTTGCAGCACTTCCTATTCCCCACAAATCAAAGGAGGGGCGGATGCATCACTTCTGGGGTCACAAAAAAAGGACTGATGTTGTTCTGATCCAATATTAACATACCAGGCAAATGTATTTTACAAGCAGTACATAATTAATATGATGCAAAGACACGTCAACTTCGAAATACATCTTATAAACTAAATAATTCATTTTCATTTTCAAGGAAGTAGTTGCATAGAAGAGCGAGGCTGCGGTTAAAAGTAACTTCCCTGCAGGGCTTCCAGTCACTGAGTCAACTTGAAAGGCTCGCCCTAGATTATATGCTTCTGTTTCTTTTCTTGTCGTCCACAGGCCCTGTACTTAATCGCCACCAACGGGACTCCCGAGCTGCAGAGCCCGGAGAAGCTCTCCCCTGTTTTCAAGTCCTTCCTGTCCCGCTGTCTGGAGATGGACGTGGAGAAGCGCGGCTCGGGCAGGGAACTGCTGCAGGTAGGGATCGCACTCGCACGTGAAAAACCTGTACAGCCATAGTGGCAGAGAAAAGCAACTCAGGTTCGTCGTGTGTCCTGTTTGGCCGTTTCTCTCGCAGCACCCGTTCCTGAAGCTGGCCAAGCCTCTGTCCAGCCTCACTCCGCTCATCCTGGCAGCCAAGGAGGCCATGAGGAGTAACCGCTAAGCTCCTCCTCCCCCCCCCCACCCCCCTCCCCCTCTCTCAAGACTCAACGTGTGAACATCAAAGGAAGCCAACCGTCGTGCTCTCCTGCCGGTCTGACTTACGGAAGGAAGACCGTTGCGCTCGTCTCGTCTCTCCTGCCACGTTTAACTGATGAGCTCTGTGCCTTCTTCCCTGAGCGAGCCGCGGCCCTCATTTCCTAATTGGCACCACATGGCCGTATCACGGAGCAGTGCTGACAACCAGGATTGTGGGCCAGGAACCCCCCCCCCCTCCCCCTCCCAAACTCCTGACTTACTCAACAAAAGCCATTTTCATGTAGCGTCTCAATCGCTCAGAAACTGAAAAATCAGTTTCTGAGCATCTTCCTGATTGAGCCGGGTGTTTTACAAACTTTTTAGAGACCCACCAAGCCTGCAATTGAAAATCACTGCCAGAGAGTGGAGGTCTTGTAGCAGAGGCTCCTTTCCTTCCCCTAATTAAATCTCTCTTTTTTTTGTCACTCAAGTGGTGTTTCAGATTAAGACTTTACAAAATGGGAGTTAGTTTTATATTTTCTTGCCAAAACACAATGGTTAAGTAAAGCCTTTGCCACTCGCCCACCGCAGTCTCCTTCCGACAGGGACCAAAATAGCTTGGAATCCGGCTCTGGGTGTAAAGTGAGGTTACAGTGCTACAGTGCGCTGCCGCACAGTGCAGCCTCTGTGTGGTGCAAAACAGCCATACTGGTGCCCTTGTTGGACCGTTTGGCCACGCTGAGAATTTCGCAAACTTCCTGTTAGTGAAACTGGATTCGGGGTCTCCAGCAGAAACCTTTCATTACACAGTTTCCAGAGCTATGCAGTCGATGCCAAAAACCGCGTTTTTCTGCCAGTACGATGCTTCCTTTGGACTTCGCAGCGCAGCCGAGCCCGTTAATGTCAGCGCGTCGGTGCAAGTACGTCGCAAATGTTGTCTGATTGACGAATTAACCAATGAATCAATTAACTGGAGCAAAAGTTTCCATTTTTGTTTTGTATGTGTAGTATTATTATTATTAAATTGTAAACACCTTTTTTTTAAGTATGTAAAACACTGTTTTATATATTTGCAGCTAACACATCAGGAGAAAATTGTGTATGTAGGTCTTATTTGTTTTTCGGTCCCCTGGCCTGTGATGGTTTTGAGGGACCAAACTGTGTGTTTATGTGTTGACAATCCTGAGACACCAGTGAACGCACCACCCAGTGTTTTGGCGCTGCTGTTTCCCAAATGCTTTTAGTGTAAAAGCCAACATGACAATCACTTGGAAACACGCAAGTGTTTGTTAAGTGCGCCTTTGATGTGGCAGTTTGCTAATGTGTTGCCTAAAGGCGCTACTAAATGTTGTACCTGGATCAAAAAAACCCTCCCTCCAAAAAAACAAACAAAACCTATGTAAGTTATTATTAAAGATGGACAAATGAAAAGACTTGTGCCTCATTCATTTCATTAGGATGTGAAGGCCAAAGAGTGACAGTTTCGTTTCTAATGTGTTGAATATATATAATAATAAACAAAAACATCAGATTAAAAAAAAAAAAAAAAAGTTATTTTCCGCTTTCAGGCACAAGATGGCAGCATTTACCTTACTCTGCCATGCGGACAACCCTGGCGCTTAACGTTGGCTTTGGCTTTGTGCGTGAGTGTGCGTGTGATGTGTTGCTGCCGTGACCTGTTGCAAGACACTTTGAATATTTTAAGATTTCCAGGAATCAAAATGGGAAACGAACCTCAGATTCCCTTAAATATTTTATGTGTTTATCCCCCTTTTACAGTGGCAGACATCCGTGTGTGGACATAACTTGAGGCAAAAGCCATTTATTCGTTTTTATATGGGAAAAAAAATATCTAATGGATGCAATCTTAAAATTTTCAGTGAAATATTTATTTTTTTGAGTGTTTTGGGGGGGGGGGGGGGGGGACATTTTTTTTGACATCAGCCACAAAATATAACCAGCAGATGGTGCCATCGTCGAAAGAAAACAATTCACGCAGCAAGTTCACACAAACACAACCTTAATTCCCAGTGGCTCCCTCAAAGAGCTGCTTCATCATGAGAGTTTGTTTGATTCACTGCAAAAAAAAAGAACAGATGTAAAGAAAAATGAAGGAAGCAATCTTGTGTGTGACGGAGAAGTGAGCACAATCACAGTGAATCTATCAAAGGCCACCGAGGACAAGCAGTAACGATGAGGGAGGGAAAAATGCGGAGACAAAGGACAAAAAATTCATTAGCTCACACATTCCCCCCTGGTTTCAAACATGGATCAGTGCCAGTGCGGGGAGAAAAAAAAAAAAAAAGGTCAAACAAACGGTTGGAAAACAAGGACGTCCTGTGTGTCCACGTCTAGCTTTGATTGGCCGGAACAAAGGCAGTGTTCACCCAAAGCTCTTGAGTATCTGGGATATGGTGCACCGGAGCGCCAGGATCACATTCCTGATTCTTTGAGATGCTTCCAGCGAAAAGTGACAGCAGCGGAAGAGCGTCTGTCTGTGATGTGGATGTGACAATCCCTGCTGACAGCCAGAACAGAGAGCCGCAGCATGAAAAGATGGAGGAGCGCGGGGGACGGGGGCGGGAAACTGGAACAAATGTGCGGCGTAAAAAGTAGATCCCAGCTGGAGCAGGAGCACGAAGGCCTTTTTGTCACCCAAAGCACTTTGCAGTCATGCGATGGCAGCACCCATCACAAATGTTCCGTTCTGTTTTTTCTTTTACCTTTGATTAATTTTAGAGAGGATGCCAATGTCGCGGTAAAAATTTGCCTTATGTTTTGTCACTATAATGTGACTCTCTAGTCCATCTTTTTACCTATTTTGTTTGTTGCGCTCTTAAGACACACTTCTTTGGAAACAAGCCTTTTGTAATGTCACAAAAGGCAACAATGATTTGCTAACCCCCATCCCAGCTATCTTCTGACAACGTCTTTTTGTTTGCCCGACAAGGCATCAGTTCTGGCAGGAAGATGACAACCAGAATCTCTTTGCAGGAGGCTGTGAACAGGGGGCTAAATATATCATTTCCTGGAGATTCGTGGAGGTTCTAGATGAGCCGTGAACCAAGAAAAAAACATGGATGTAAGATGGGACTTTTAAATATCATCAAAGTGTCAATACACAACCACTTCATGAAAGAAAAGAAAATGGCACAAAACGTCCCTCGTCCTGACCGTTCCCAGCTCGCACTGTGTGGTCACTTCCACAGTGGCCCCTCTTCTTTTTCTTCTTCTTCTTCTTCTTCTCCTTCCTGTCAGAAGGCCATGTAATCAACAGAAAACAATTACTGCCTCTCTCAGGCGCTCAAAGCACTCAATACCGGCATCTGTTCACTTCCTAATTACCTCCGTGGTAAGAAGCTTCATTTGGAGGAGAACTGGCTGCGATCAATCCTCGCATTATACTTGGCTTGTTTGTCAGCATCCTAATGTGTCCGATCGGAGGTGCCAATCCTGTCTGCAGCGCTAATTCAGTTGGATTAACGTCTCCTTCTGCCTCTGCTCCCCAAATGAATAGTTTATTTAAATAATGTTCGGTAAAAAAATACAAATGTAAGACCCAAAGGCTTGACGGTTTGAAAGGTTTCGTGTGGATGCAACTTTTTTCCAGCTGTTATCTACGCAATATTTGTCAGAACGACTGGACAAAATGTGACACAGTGAAGAAGCAAATTAGGTCAAAAAGACTTTTGAGTGATGTATTATACACACAACACCAACATCTGACCAGAGTCGAGCCCGTCAGAAAAACGATGGGGAAAAAAGTGTGCCACGTACGTGCACGCCCTCCCACTCGCGCTCCATAACCGCCCAGTGGACGGGTGGCCCTGTCTGTGCCAGACTAAAAATAAGGCTGACTACAGCGCGTGGCATTCATTTTAAGAGGAAGGCTCGGCGTTCTCGGCTGATCTGTGACAGGGAGGGCAGGAGAGCAATGCCAAGCGAGCAGGAGGGAGTTAGCGTGTGTGTGTGTGTGTGTGTGTGTGTGTGTGTGTGCGTACTGAGATGGAGAAAGGTGTGAAAGTTCCTCAACCACCTCATTACTATGCACATTTTAGATACTCTCTTTCGAGCCTCTGCAGACTGACTTGGACTCGGCACACACTGTATCTTCACACCGCGGCTCGACTTTTTTCCACTGTTACACTTTGTCCGACGCTGCATTTGTTTGCTGTTTGTTGTGTTTTTTTCGGCAGGACGGTGCAAACAGAGGGCTAAATAATAATTATAACCCGGCCAGTCACGTAATCACGCAGAAACTGCTCTGCTGACGTCCGGCATTGAAAACGAAACAAGCAGAAATGTATGTTTGCATTTGAATATTTTGATCCCGTTGATCCGGATCCTCGCACGCGGAATGAACACCTTTCAAATCTCCATGTTGTCGCGCACAGCTTGAGGACGCTGCAGCAGCATATGTACGCACGCACTGAGGGAAATCCCCTGTTTAGAGTGGCATTATCCCCCGTTTCCCCTGCAGCGCTCACAGATCCGACTCCAGGGAGGAAATCTGCTATCTGAGCGTGATTAGAGCTGCATTATTGGCTGAACGTTTCCTTTAATTAACATGCGATTAAGTCCTCACTGGTGTCGGCGGCATCTATACGGGCTGATGGATCTTCTGTTTGTTTGTTTAAGCCCGCATACATTTTTCATCACCCTCGACCATCTTGGTTTTACCACTTGAGCACTTCCCAGCTTCGGCGGCGATACTAACAGCTGCGAGGGAGCCAGTGAAGCAGAAAGCAACGGCGCCTTTGTGCGAAGCGCGCGCTCCACAAATTACACCTGGTAAGCAAGTCTGAAATGCGTTAGCTCAGTTGTTTGTGTAAGATTTATGAGCGCCTCTGCTCACTCACCGAGATCCGTCAAGGCGGAAAGTCTTCGACTGGTTGCAGGAGAAAAGGGTGATGTCTTCAACTTTTTTTTTTTTTTTTTTTTTTTTGCTGAGACACATGCAGGTTTTGTGTTGTAAAAGTTCACAGAGGACAGGAGCTGGGTGGAGGGGAGAGGGAAAGAGGGGACAAAATACACTCTAGCTGCGTTTTCATTACCCCTACAATTGCGCAAAACATAAATATCGCAATAAAAAACACCCAGATTTCGAAAAACCTCTCAAATATCGCTAAAAGGTTTTTACGCTCTCATGAGGCGGTTCTTCAGACGTATGGATATGCTGTGGAGGTATGCCGCAAAAGTGTCATGGAAACACTTTTTTTTTTGTTGTATTTACTCGTCACAGCACGTACGTGCACATGACCCGTTCACTTCAAGTCAAACGAAAGCAAATGTAAATCTCGCGGGACGAGATTTTACAACTGACATTAGCACCCCCAAAAGCAGATGTTCAGAAAACAGCATATTTAGCCCTCTGTTTATAGCCTTCTCTAACAACCCCCCTCAAACAAACCACTGCTTTGTTGGTTCCTTCACACGTTTTGGATTTGGATTTCCGAACAAACCATCTTTTTTTCTGCTTCGCTGCTGAAAAACCAGCACGTCGTCCTTCGGTTCGGCGGCAATTCTTGTCTCGGCTGTGTCCTTTCCCTTCCATTGTTCCATAGAAAAACTTTTCCTTTTGATTTTGGTTTCAAAATACTTCTCCTCTTCACAGATTCTGCTTTTTTGGTTGCCAAAAAAAGGAGTCGTTCCCTTTGAACCACTTGGGATGAAAGCTGCTGCTCCTGCCTGCAGCTCTCCTGAGTGGAGGTGGACGCAGTCGAAAGTGGTTGCATCTAGAAAATTGATCCCCGCCAGCACTGAAAGTAAAAGATTTTTTTTTGCATAAAAATGGGACCTTTGTTGGACCTTTTGTCCTGCTTGGTGATATTTTGAATACGAAAGTTGAGGGAAACGGCTTAAATTGTTCGGATTTTTTTTTTTGTATGATTTAAGCTGTTCACATCTCATTTTAGTATTCTTACCCCTTAGTTGAAGATGAAGGTGAACTCACTGGCGCTGGCCCGACCAGCTGATTCGACTCGCCAACAGAAGCCCGTTGTTGTTGTTGTTGTTACTGTTGTGCCCGTGTTATCAGCGAACGGGGCTGAATTATTTAACACTACCCGGGCCGGCAGCACCTCTCTCTTTCTCTCTGCACCGACCTACTTTACATCTGGGGGTCCACAGGTCGGCGCAGGAAGGGGTTGCAGCCTCGTCCGTCCAAAAATCGATGTGCGGAATATAAAAACCTCCGATAGCCTCGAACGAAGAGGAACCGATCGGAGAGCGACAAAGGCGAGGCTGCTGATTTGATCCCCCCACCCCGCCCCAAGAAAAAGTTGCGTAGCTGTGAGCACCAACTGGTGGCCGAGTTGTTGATTCAACCACCTGCCAGGCTGACGAGGAGGAGAAATGTCACGGCTGCTGAACAGAACCAGCGGCGGGACAGAAAAGCCTCGGCCTCCCGGCGGGTTTTGACAGGCCGGATGGCGCTCATCGCTCTCCGCTGACCTGCCAAGACTGTTGAGCCCAAATGAGCTAAAGACTCGGCGCAAAGCGCAAGCTGTCGACATCCATCCGGGTCGAGTGGGAGTCCCGCTCACCGCGAGCTGCCGGATCGGAGCGACGGGGCAGATCCGTCACACGGAATCACGGTTCCAGACGCGACGTTCTTGAAATTCTAAATGCAGCCATTACAGCTTCCCCCCCCCCCCTTCTTCTCCGAGCGCCGTCTGCTGAGGCTTTACCCGCTTTTTCTTATTGGATTTTGCTTGGTATTTTTTTCCTTCAAATTTTATTTTAACAAGCTGAACTATGGATGACATGGCAGATGCCAGGCACTCGGGTAAAGAGTTAATGAAATTTTCCCCCCCGAGAGAGAGAGAGCGAGGAAAAATCCAGCGAGGAAAAATTGAATTGGGCATCCTTGGGTTCAGGGGAGCCAAGGTTGAAGAAATGCAACAAAGCAGCGCAGCGCCTTTTAATAGAAAATCAATAGTGGGCGTCTCATTAATGTCCTCATGCTGCTACGTGGGAGACCCGTCAGAGGTTTCGACATGTTGGAAAACAATGGAGAGAAGGAGGATTCAGTCCAGGTCCAGGTTGGGACTAAAGGGAAGGAAGGGCGGTGAAAAGCAGGTGCAATTCCTAACCAGAAGTTCCGCCAACCGGTCTTCGTAGATGCATTCAGGCGAACCCTCCTGCCGCCCCGGCCCGCTCGAGTTGGCAACCCAGCCCGCCACTTTCCTCTCACCTCTGCCTGACCTCCAATTAGCTGCAGCTATCACAGTCTGACACGGATCTCGCCGCTCCCGGTCAATATTCAAATCACACCTCAGACGTCCGTTGGCCTTTGCTGCCAAGACTCTGTTAATCCATCCCGAGGAAAAAAAGAGATGGGAAAAAGAGAGAGAATCATCTCCCTCGTTCAAACTCCCCCCCCCCCCCCAAACAGTCGCAGGATGTTTCCCTGGCACGTTGATCTGAAGTTGTGGGCTACATTCAACTCTAACTCGCTAATTTAGATTTGTGCTCTCCTGACTATAATTGGCCTTATTTTTTTTTTAAATGAGGATGTTTGCTAAGAGATATTGACTTTTCTCAGTCCTTTCTATACTGTTTAGCGCCTGAGTAAAAAACCCTGGGCCCATTAGGTTTAAGCATTTGTGAGTAGCTACAAGAATTTGTGTTTAATGTTAGTCCATAGCATTCTTCTTTTTTTTTTTTTTTTTTAGCTGATTTTCATGCAAACTGAAGTAACATATTACTTAGAACACAAACACAGTTAACATTAGTTAGTGATCAGTTGACATTTCTATTTTTTTTTTTTTTTGACCGCTTACGTATGATTGGATGTATGGCTGTTCTAGAAGGGGGCCTTACTCTCTAGCGCAGCACAGCAGAAAAGACAGATTTTTCTGCTCCTGCCTCCTTTCAACCTTAAAAGAAGGCTGACTGATCTGGTCATGTTTTCTCGGTCAACATGAAAACAACTCAGATGGAGAAACACAGCTGCCAAATTATAGAGTCACAGCCTGGCAGAGTTTACTTCAGCAGCGGCAGCGCCAAAACTTTCCTGCCGCCAAACAAAGAAAAAGAAAAACGCTGTGAATGTCAAGCTAAAGTAAATTAGCAAGCCAGACACTCTGACCCACACACACACACACACACACACACACACTGGGCTGGAGCCGCTGCTTGATCCCTTCGCCGGCCGACCACCCTTTTTGTCGGCGAGTGCAGTCAGGCGGGAGAATGAAGCGAAAAGAGCTCCGGCCGCGAAAGGCCATCCCTGCTTAGCTGCCGATGTGCCTGGCCTGACATCAGAGGTGTTATTACCATATAAATGAGATAAGGTCTTTCGTAATTGCCGGCTGAAATTAAAGCCAAATATGTGTTGGAGACAGTTTGCCTGCGTTTGGACAGAAAATTGTGGCGTCTTAGCGGGAGATTGACAGGAAGTTCCCTGAATTTATGCCTCAAAGGAAAAAAATAGGGGGGTTTGTGGGGAGTGGCGGGGATTTGACTTAATATTGCAGGTTGAAACAAAGCATTTGCAATGGTCTATAAAAGTACCGCCGTAGTTCATGTCCTTAACTCTCAGTCTGCTGCAAGATATTCATGAAAGGCAGGAAGGGGGTTGGAAAAAAAAAATAATCGGATTTGACGGTCCTGTCACTGTAACGCGATGAGAGCGAATGAAAACAGGCCTTATTTAGAACGCAGCTAATCCCCTTAAAGCTGTCTGATTATAAAAAAAAAAAAAAGAGCAGTGAAACAGCGCTCGCATGGCAAATTAGCATGGGGGCAAATTAGATCTTGATAAGTGCCGCTAATTACGTCGGCGGTGAGGTGTATGTCAACGCCGCTGCGCCGTTTTTATGAGCGTTGTATCGTATCATGTCAAGGGTGGTTGGCGGAGGGGATTGGGGGGGGATTTTATTGGCTGAGGGAACAGCCCACCTGGGATAAAAGCAGCCGTGACATTTCAGCGGCGGAGCCGGGCAATTAGCCCGAGTGTCAGCGGTAATAGCGCGGGCCGGCCCCTCCGCTGCAGTTCAACTCATCCAGACTTTGATTTGCACACGGCAGCTTTACACGCAGGCATTCCGGGACACAAGTGAGTGAGTAAGTCAGTAAGTGAGTAAACATATAAATGAAAATGAGCGGTTTCTCAAATGGGGCCGCAAAACCCCTGAACTCTGATGTAGAACCGTAGAAAATCCAACAGGGGTTTGAAGTTTGTTGTGGAAGTGAAGTCGTAGTGACGCCGCATAAAAACTGAATTCATTAATTGATGGGGGGGGGGGGGGGGGGTGGGAAAAAATCCCCATCATGTTGAATCGCTTTGCAATTTCATGTTTTATTCATGTCCCTTTAATTTATCTGAGACTGTCAAGTGTAAGCTTTAAAAAAACGAAATAAATAAAAAACTCAAACGGTCCGCTGCTCATTAATTCATTTTTATTTAAACAAGAAAAAAAAAAAAGAAGCTGTGTGGGGAGACAGAGAGCCGTTCAAGGCTGACCTGAGAGAAGTGCATATATACATTCCTCTGGAGTGCTCGACTTCAGACTCAATTCCTTCACCTTAAATTTCAATTAGCAATTTTTATGCTCTCGTCTCGTAGATGTCGACTTTGCAGACTGGTCAAAATGCACTGAATTCGCCCGACTGCACCGTTGTCGAGTTTGACTTTTAAACAGTTTTCAATCCATCAAATCCTCCCCCCTCCCCACCCCCCAAGGGCATTAGATGATCGCTTTTCTCCCCTGTGATGTCAGTACGGCTCATTCATTTCTTTGGATTTCTACCGCTCTTATCTTCAAAAAAAAACAAAAAACTTTTTTGTTTGACCCTCGTTAATAATTGAGAGGTTCTCATGCAGCTGTCATGCCAAGGCCATGACACTGAAAAATTTATCCGCAGCTATTTATATGAAAATGACATGCCTTGAAGGCAACAAACAAATAAACATCCATAATGCAAGAGTAGAATACATTCACAGAAAACATGTTTCATAAGAAATAGAAGAATCCAAATCAAACGTTGTAAAGGAAGCAACTGCACGTAGATAAAGCATGAAGTGCTTGCCATCACATTGAGTCTGTCAGTCACTTGAAAGCAGTCACCGGGCGTCTGGTTCTATATTCTGTCGAGAAACTACGCATTGACAGGAGGTGGAAATCACCTCCCTCTGTCAAGCAGCGACTCCACCCGGCGCTGCAGCTGCACTCCACTGACACTGAGAGTTTGCTGCCACAGCGCGACGAAAAAAACTGTCTAAGGATCTCCACAAAGAGCTTAAAGTCTTAACCGAACCTTAAAGCGCCCCAGATGCAGCAGGGATGTGACCATCATGGCGTGTCCTGCCGGGAGAGTTTCCCTTTTCGGAGGCAAAGTTCGCTACGACAGGGTCAAACAAGGTTCTCTGAACACTGTGGCACATATGCTTAACTAGCCTCGGGATGCTAACGTGCTAACAGCGCACTGGAAGGACGCCTCAGACTGTCGCATGCTCGCTGGCACTGTCAAATCTGATTGGTCCGCTTGACTTCGACAGGCACACAGCTTGTCCGTCAACCTTTTAAATTTGGCCTCTGCCCTTAAAACGCTTTCAATGGGCTCTTTCACCAATTGGATAGCTCAATCCAAGAGACTCAGTACTAGTTGTGTACAGTCTGCCAGTTTACCAGAATCCAGCCAAGCAGCAACCATCTGGCGGACTGCCATCGCCACCACCAGTCAGACACGCTGCGTACATTCACGCGAGCAGCAAAATGAGCCGACCTCGGCTTTTGTCGCGACCTTATACTGCCGCAAAGTTGCGAAATGAAAGAGCTCCCCCGATTGCGCCACTGTCTTTCAATTACCCAGGACATCATAACGCCGCTACTCCTCTTCCCGGAATGCCAGCGCCTGAAGGGCACGGCAGCCTTTCGGTATCGCACGCCGTCGAGGACTTCGCGGTTGACCTTTCGCTGTCTGTCACTTCACAGGATGGCACCTATCAGTATGCGTGGGCCCAATTGCATGCGAGGTTACATCATGGAGTGGCGCCTTTTTGATTTGAAGTGTTCGTCATTAGCGATGCGGCCGATGTGTTTTCGCATTGTCGGGTGGAAAAAAAAGAAGAAATAAAACACTCAGAGGAAGAAAGGCTGAGGAAAAAAACGCAATATCTAAGAACGCCAAGCTTTGCCTCGACTCCACTCGACTCCACTCTTCCCCACATGGCCCCCTCATTAATCTTTGATGGCTTACCTGAGGTTATCCTCACTTTAAAAACCACAAGGCCATCTTTAGTTGCTTTTATAACGATTCCTCTCTTTTTTCGCCAAAGTTCAAGTCCTATAAACTAAAGGAGAAACAAGACAACATTTCTTGTAAAAACCTGCATTAGACAAGACAACACTGCCGAGCCATGGCAACAAAAGCTCAGTTAGCACTGTGGACAGCAGTCCGTCAGTCAGTTGAGTCCGAGCTTCAATTAGCGATGCACATTGTGAAAACGTTTTGAATGGGTCGATTTTCTGCTAATGAACGCACTCGTCGAATAACTCAAGTCAAATAACGGAAGAGAGGGAATTTGGAATGTAGAATGACGCAGGATTGAAATGTATTATATGTACGCAGCGTACGCGATGTCGTCATGCTAGCCCTTCCAATTTCTCTTCGCCGTTTTCACATGGTGGAGAAAAATGCTACGCAGCGAAAAAAGGCAAAAGAATTTCCTGTGCATTTTCTCTCTCTTTTCTTCATTGGTGACTGTTTTCACATTGGGGGGATGTTTTCATCGCCCGTGAATTACCTGCGTTTTTAGCAAAGCGAGGGTTTAAACGGGGTTTTCGCAACAACCGAACCCACGTTAACGTCAGTTCATGCGCGCCGACAGGCAGCCGCTGGCGCGTTGGGAGATCGCAAGGCAGAAATGTCAGGCGGTGAGTCTTGTTTGGAACGTAAACGCACTCTGATCCACTTACCGAGAGCTCCATCCACGAGCCGGAGCGAGGCCGCGTCAGCCCGTGTCGGGCGTGCACATTACTCACAGGGCATTTTTTTTTTCGGGATCATGAATATTCAGCGCGGCTTGCTAAATGTCACGAAGCAATCGCGACAATAATGGCGACAATGAAGCCCGCGTGGACGAGCGGGAGCTGCCAACCGCAGGACGGCGAGTCAACGCGGCCGCCGCCACTTGATTAATTGGGCAGACAAGGCGCGCACATGCACAAACCGTCCTGGGAGACGCTGGTCTGCGTAACTTTGATTTGTCAACTTCCACGCGTACACAACATGCAGGGAGCGTTTTCAACGTCAGTGAAGTGCAGATCAGGGATTGTGCACCGCGTCTGAAAATCGGGGGTCCAGTAACTTCAAGAACAAACAAGCAAACATGGGAACGTGTCCAACAGAGAATTGAAAGTCTGTTATGTTTGGGCGGAAAGAAAACACACACACGCTACATTCAGATGGACCGGTGATGCTGATAAGCGCAGGAAAGACTAAACAAGGTTTTTTTTGAAGGGGGCGGACGCACTTTCGCGGCACGCTGGGTCTGCCGGCTGACTTTACCGTGGATGTTATTTGCTTTGCCAGGCTTTTAAGAAGGTGGGGGAAAAACTTCAAAGCTGTGGCGTCAGCCTAATTACTGGGAATAGTGCCTGTCAGGAATTTAGGGCAGGACCCGCAAGTATGGCGCCAAACATTAACATACAGGATGCTGAAAGTGGCTTTTTAATGGGATTTTTCCCTCCACACCCCCCCCCCCCCGCCCCCCCGCCCTCCTCCCAGGTGCGGCAAATGACAGAAACGCTCGTCCACACAGGAAAATGCAGATGCGCCTGCATCTATTCTGACAAGCTCTATTTTACAGGCGGCTGTAAAGCCTTAGACATGCTAATCGAACCTAAACAGGCTCCGGCGGATGTATGGGCTGCTTGTGAGTGTGTATTGCCTTGTACGCACGCACGCACGCACACAGACAGACACATCTTTCTCTGCGTTCTATACAGTTGTGCAACCAAAGGAAGATGTGCTCAGTGGCTGGATTAACATTTAGATTCTCACAAACGGCTTTTCTTTCTAATCTAATGCGTGCCTACGCTTTTTGCTTCCCGCAGCAGGTTCCGGCTTTGATACCGGCTGTCATTCCGGACGAGTGGACGATTCCCTGGGCCGATCGTACGGAGGCAAAGTCTCTTGGCACTTGTTCGATCCAGCTGAGGTCTCCGCCGTGTGTCTGAAGACCAGATGAGCTCCACAGCGATCCCTGCACTACGCCCGGCTCCTCCGGCCTCAATCTGGGTCATCTGCACCTCTAATTGGACAGCAGTTGGCCGCAGAAAACAACAGCAGGTCGTCAGGGCGACCTCGCGTCATCTCCTCTCCGTCTGCGAGCCGGCTTTTAAATGAGTCCACTTTCAAATATCACCGCGATGAGAAACATCGTCAGGAGTTGTTGCACGGCTGCAGTTTCCCAAGGTTTTGCTCCGGGAGTTGGAGAGGATCATCAAATATTAATCCGGCCCCAGCAGTGCTGCGGGGTGAAGCACTGTTCACGCAGTAACAACTTGTCTGTTTACTCATCCTCATCCTTCAGTCAGGACCTTGATTCTCTCTTTTATTTTGCATCATAAAAAATGGTTTTAAAAAAAGCAAAAAAAAAATCTGCTGACGGCGGATTGGGGGGGGGGGGGGGGGGGGGGGGGGTGCTATAACTCGGCCCAAGCATGAACTCTCCGGTCAGGACTGTAGCTCAAGATATCGCATCTTTATGTCTGCAAAGTTCAAAGTTCATTAGTTGTGTATGGGAGAGCGATAATGCCAGTATTTCATCATCCAAAACCAATCAAGCCGATTATGTATCTGAGCATCGTCAACAGGGGACAACAACGCTGCCTTCTTTGACTTTCCAAGTCATAAAAGCATAATCTGTGTAAGCAAGAAAAATGAAATATTTCTCCAAGTAAAGTATAATTCTGAAGGCATAAACAGCTGCAGCGTCAGTGAGCAAAGTCGATAAAAAAAGAGTTTGTTCCGGGGGTCACTTGTTGTGTTTTCCCAGAAGCGAATGAAAATAGATTTTTTTTTTTTTGGTGGGAAACATCAAAGAGGACTTTTGCGTTGCACCTTAAGTGGGTTCCCCCCATAGGCTGTGAGAGGGAGATGCTAAATTGCATTTTCTTTTTCTTATTTGAAGTGTGTCATTAATTAGACAGTGAATAATGAGCAAAAGATACAGACTAGTTTGCCGTTGGCTCAGTTTCGCCGAGGACACTAAAATGAAGGGACTCGTGGAAACAGCAGATCTATTTTCCTCTTTTTAATTGAGTTTTGTGCTCCGTCTTCACGCAGCGGTTTTGGTGAGGTAGGTAGGACAACGTAATAATCAATGTTGGGGATTTATTTTTGCTTTCAGAAGGCAGAGATCATCAGTAGGAAAAATCCATAGCACTTTAATTGAGGGACGCGCTCAGTTTGTATATAACTCTTGCTGCGCTGATCAGAAGGCGAGCACGTCAAGATGAAATCATCGCTTCCAAAATTTAGGGCTACTTAAAAGCAACGCTGACTTCGTTGAGGTGTGACTTGAGAGTTACGGCGCCGCCCAGCCCTTTCTATGGCCATGTTGCCAAACTCTGTTGGTTTCACCGAGTGCCCTTGACTCCAGACCAGCAGCTCCAGGGGGCGGAGCAGGGGGAGGGCCCCAGATACAGATACAGAGCCCGCAGTGGACGTGGAATGAGGCAGAAAGTCGCCTGCTAATGATGTAACCTTGCGGGGCAGTTTGCTCCATCCGTCTTGCCAGCAGCCCGAAGACAGCGTTTTTGGATTTGGGCTTCCAAATTTCAGTGAATTCGGTCGGGTTCGTGCGCAGGTAAAGAAGTACGCAGGCAGGAGGGCGAGAGGTGAGAAGTGCTCCAAGCTGTCGGTGGGATGTGCGACTTGCGTCAGAACAGAAAATTGCGATTTCATATAGAAAGAATAATGCAAGACCCTCGAGATGGTGAGAGGCTTTTCTCACCGCGCTTGAGTGTTCTTGAGTGACTGTGACCTCTGACCCCTAAACCTCAACAAGGCATTTTTTTTTTTTTACCACTGAACGGTATCTCACTTTCTCTGTAAATCCTCGTGATGGCTGTGAAAATCCCAATAGGTCAGCAGCAGTTTGTAAAGCCCTTGTCCGGCAGGTCGCCTTTGTTGCGTCCACGTGCCTGAAACGCAACGAGTTGCTGCCGTGCGATTGGCTGCTCAGTTGTTTGCATTGATGAGCCGTAGAACATCGCAAATTGCGCTAATAAAGTGGCCGCTGAGTCTCTGCCAATAGGTCGCCCGCTTACTTAAAAGCTGCGCTGTGTCACACGCGGCGTAATAAGCCACGCTACATGGCGCCGCGCTATAAAAACACAACACGGGCCCGAACAACGCTGGGAGACCTCCGGCTATAACTCTTTTTAACGGCGTACTTGCTGCTCCGTGGCACTTTTGTGTGGGCGGTTGAATTGCACGGGGGGATTATAGACGCAAGGTTCATTAAACTGTTGAAGCGTACTCGGATGTCATTAGATTTCACAACTCGGCAGGAGGAGAGCAAGAGGCGTCCTGCAAACATTTTCCAGGGCTGTTGTTGGCTCGCTCCCTTTTTTTTTCTTCCAAGGGTGGTTTTAACGCTGGAAGAGGAGCCATCGCCGAGAGGGAACTGATGGTTTTGAACTGAACTGTTAACTTTACTGTAGATCGTATTACATACTAAAGCTACTGCACTTATTATTATTTTTTTTGGAGGTCTTTTTTTTTTTTTTTTTTTTTTTTTTTAAGGACTTCGATCAGCAGAGATGCACATTCAGCAGATTTACCTGCAGAGACGTGGACCAAAGGAGCTAGCGCATCTCCGTCAGCTGCTTTTCAATGATTTTCGCCCTAGTTGGAGTTCAGCTAGGTGCTGGACAAGCGCTGGAGGAGAACTGCTGGGGTATCCAAACAGAAAAAAACCCTCAAGTTGCCGAACCAGTAAAGATGTCCTGCACTTGGCTCAGCGGTCTTTCTACAAAAAAAAGTGCAAACTAGAGCTTGAAAGATTAATGACCATTGATCCTGAGCTGTGCGCCGCTGTTTCCCTTCGACTCCCAGCGAGGAGTGAAATGATCACTTCAACCCGCAGAATCCTAATGGGTTTCTTATTTCCTCGGTTTGAACCGAGAGTTGAGCGAAGGTAGTAGTTGGAGTTTGTTTTAATTTGCTTGCAAAGCCACGGATGTGTTTTGCCTCATTGTGAACTTCGTGACGGACTAAACAAAAAAAATAAAATAAAAAAAACGTTCAAAAAAGGCGAAGCCGGCGCTCATTTGTAGACGAGACGGCGGCCGAGCTTGTTTATAATCAGCTTTGCCTTGGCGAGACTTGTTTTCTCTCCCCGCCGTTTCATCTCCTCCCCTCTTCGCGCGGCCGTGCTAATCAGACGAGCATTTCAAAAGACTGGTGTGGCGGCGGGGTCACTCAGCTTTCAGTCCGAGGCGGAAAAACACGCTACGGCAGGAATACTCCCGCCGCAAATCAACTCACTGACGGCTCTGATGTGGAAGTGTCTTTGTGACTGCTGCCCTATAGCGCCATCTTTGAAGTCTGAGTGAAGGAAATGTAACGGCAAGTGTGTGTGTGTGTGTGTTTTTAATGTCAGTCAAGGGTTTTATATTGGGGAGCAGTTTGTCTTTTTTGAATCAGTTCAAAGGAAAAACAAACAGTCCATTTGGTCGCTGGCTCGAAAAACAACTTTCTGATTATGTTGCAGTCGAAAATTTCAGCGAACAACGCTCCTCTGCATTTGTGGACAAAGTGACTGCGTTAGGACAAAAATACAAAATCAAGCATCTAACTAAACAGTCAGGCAACGATCCTGCAGCCACAGTGGCAGGAGGCTGAAACACGAGCCCTTTATTTAGGAGAGGCTGATTAGAGGGTGAGGTGCAGGTGGGGAGAGGGACGGAGGCGATCAGGTGAGGAGCGTCTCGTGATTGCAGGACAGATGGCAACAGCCACGGGAGGCAGCGGTGACACGAGCGAGAGTGCCAAACATATTTGAGATGACACGTCTTTATTTGCTGGCCGCTGAGCAGAGAATGAAGGAGGTGGATCTGTATAGGACTGAAGGGCTAAAATAATAATAATAATAATAATAATAATGATAATAGAAGCCATACATGTATATATATATATATATATATACATATATATATATATATATATATATATGTATATATATATATATATATATATATACATATGTATATATAGTATATATATATATATATATATATATATATATATATATATATATATATATATATATATATATGATGTTATATCCAGGTCTAAATAAAAAAAAATATATATATACATATATACATATATATATATATATATATATATATATATATATATATATATATATATATGTATATATATATATGTATATATATATATATATATATATATATATATATATACATATATGTATATAAATGAAATGAAAAATACAGTTGTGTGCCGTATCACTCAACTGCTTGATCAAATAAAAATAATTCAAATTAAATTTTGAATATTTCTATTTATTTAGAGTCCCTAATAAGTGGCCTCACATCATTCGCACACTTGAAATTGTTTAAAATTCTGAGCGTGGAATGAAAGTCGAACTGCCACACATCACTTCTCTTATATTCTATAGGTCTGCGGTGATGAAATGCTCTCGTGCTATAGTTCAGGGAGACATTTCCCCCCCGCCTTTTCCAACAGCGGCGCTTTGCCTCGCGGCTATTGACCCGCCGTCTACCTCGGCCCCAAGGAATTCAACCACGGCTAACCTTTGAATGCCTCTGTAGGTGCAGAGCGGGTCATGCTGGAGGCGAGCGCAACGGTGCACGCTCGGTTCGAACCGCCCCTCCTGCTCTTTTCTGTTCGACCCCTCAGATGTGTCTCTTAACGACGGACGGCGGATGCACGCGCGGCGGCTGAGGCTGAATTAATGGCGCCGTTCTCTGCGCATCCAGATGAGTTGATAACACTTCCAGCGGGGCGTTATGAACGGAGCCCCCGGCCAAGTGGTGTGCGGGAGCGCTAATGGCGTGTGGAAGTGAAAGTTTCGCCAGGAAAGACGGCGTCTGCGGCGCTGTCGTTAGCACGCCGCCGCCGAACAAGGAAATGCTTCGACGGACGCTAATCGTTCAAGATTAAAACGCCTTTCAATTAACCAATAACATCTGCTCCGGCAGCATTCCGGCGGCTCGCCATATGCTTTTGCAACCTTGGAGAGGAGGCAAGATTAGACGGATTGTTAATCTGGAGGATTTGCTCCACGTGCGATGATGATTCCTAACTCAGAGGAGGCGGCGTCATCATGTCATGTTTACAAGGAGAAGGTTAAAAAAAAAAAAAAAAACAGAATAAAACAAAGAAAGGAACTTTAACGCAACCTTGAGACGCTCCAAAATCGCCAGCGCGTGATTTCCTTATCGTCTCTCGACATATGCTTCGGCGGGAGCTAACGGCGGCGCAATCATGGCCGCCGTTAGCTCAAGCTGTTCTCCAACGTAGCTCACAATCTGCTCCGCCATATGGATACCTGATGCCTTTTGCGGCGAGGTGGTAGCAGGAAACAGCGGGGCCGAACAAAGACAATTTCGCCATTCACCCCGACGAAAACGCTCCCCGCGCACAATGAGCGAAGGTAATCAGATTCATTCATTTAAATAATTGCATTTGTTCCTCTTTTTGTCCCAGGTTAATTAGCAGGCATTTTAGCAAGGAGATAAAACAACAACAAAACAAAACAATACACACACAAGCGTTGCGGGAACACACAACATGCTCTTATTAAGTGGGATAAACAGGGGCTGTCAGCACATCTTTACAAGTCGCACGCGCAATACAAATAAGCCTGGCTGCTGGAAGGTGCCGCGGCACCGAGAGCGTTTTCATCCATAGCCGAACAATTTTCTGCTCCTCTGGGATCCTTTGCATCAATTCAATTTATTTCAGTAAATGGACCAATTCATCAGGGAAATTTGGTATGTCATTTGTGTTTTTCATCAAGCGATACCTTCCTCTGCTCTCCACCTTTTTTTTTTTTTTTTCCCTTTGCCGCCGGTACGAATGGATTAAACATGGAGACATCTTGAACCGACGTGCGGACGTTTATTATGCGCTGACAGCGTTTTTATTTTTTATTTTTAATTGAGAGAGAGGAGCATTGTTTTTTGTGTTTATTAGAAATACAGCCCTGCTTACTTGTTGTCAGCTAATTCTGATTGTGGAGGGGCTGATAACTTGGCACGTATCTATTTGGTGAAGAGCGTAGAAAAAACATATGGGACAGCGAGGCAAAACCAACACAGGAGGCACCTGCCCGTCACATTCAAGTGATCCAATCAGGATTGCTGGTGCAGATTTAGCTAGTTTGGAGGCGGACTGTATGTGTAACGCTGTGACATTGGCAATATTAAAACATTTTTTGGCATTCGGTCATTGTAATCTTCTCAAAACCGCCACTGCAGTAGCATTCATGCTAATCGCTTTCGCAGCGGCCGCTGTTTGCACAACTTTTATTGACTTCCTCTTGCTGTCCTTCCTCTGTGGTGTTTTCAGAGCGGCTCATTACCACTTAACCTCCCGTGTACTCCGCCGCTTCTTTTTGTAAAGGAAGGTGACGGAATCCAATTAAGTCCTCAGACAAAATGAAAAGATGTTCTATTGGAGGTTGACAAGATGAATGAGCTGGATCTCGGAGTTGAAATGGAGGCGACGCGTGACTGCCAGGCGAGGTTGGGAAGTCGCACGCCCTCTTCTGACGTCGGCATGATGAATTTGTTCGGCGCTGACTGCAACAGAGGCGTCGTCTTGAACTTGGCCAGCGTTTCGTCATGAAACCAGTGGGGGAAAAAAAAAATTGAGTTACACGAATCCAACATAAAAGCAGTTCAGGTAACCAGTGTGTGAACAGTGGCAGGCGCCACTTTGCATCCTTCCAGATGTTGACGACTGACAAGTTCGCATCAAACCGCTGTGACATTTCCAAGGCCTTCCCGTTTCATCTTGGCGGTAATTAATCATTGCCGGAACAATGTGGTGGCTCCGAGCGTGGCACCAGCTTGGCACACGCTGGGGTGCGGCGGGTGAAAAGGTTGCACCCCGGCGAAGTCTGAGCAGCAGGAGAAGTGATGACACAACCAGAGAGTCTGCTGACAATCGGAACAAAACCAGTGCTGCTAAAACATTTTGATTGTGGAAATCAATAAGATTGATAATAATAATATCATCAGGCATCATTTTTTTTTTTTTTAAGGGAAATTGAAAATAATTATTGAAAACAGTGCAGTCCGTGCTGACGAAAAACAGTTTCTTGACCTTGGGAAGCTGAAATGGGTCAGAGCGTGAAGCACCTCTTCGCTCGACTCGCCCTCCTCGCCCTCCTCGCCTGCGTTATCGCCAGATCTTTACAAGCAAGCAGAGCGCAGAACACCCGATTGGCAGCCAGTGTCCGGCGGTAACTGGTCTTCCCACTCCTCAGCGCTGCTGGAAAGAAACTCGAAAACTCAAAAACTCGACACTTTCTGTCTTTTGTCATGTCCACGATGAAATAGAGACACTGTGGTCGCGACAATAGCAAGAAGTTGAGGATAACATTTGTGCTAAATAGAGACTGAAAAAAGACTGATGGTTCCATTGCACATCTCCACATTTTGAAGTTGAATGCAAAACTGAAAACTGTGCCACCTGTGGGTTTTTCTTTTTTTTTTGTCTTGGTTAAAGAACAGCAGCAGGAAGTGTAACAGCAGCAGTGGTGGCAGTGGCTGCGGTGGAGTAAATGCACATGCCACCTTCCTGTCAGGGCTATAAGACGTAGTGTACGAGGCAGGGCAGGGAAACACAGCCAGCAGGCAGGAAGAAAGGCTGAACGGGAGCCAGATGCGGCCCCAGACTTTCAGGGTGTGTTAAGTGTGGGAGCGCACATAACCTACTTCAGGTCTGGCAGCTGTACACACATTCTCTGCTGCCACTATAAATAAATCAGCTGAATAAAATGCAGCCTCCTTTCTGAGTCCATCACTATTTCATGAAAGGTGCATGCGATGTATAGGAGCCTATGGGCACGTTTTTTTTTTTTCCAGCCGCGTTTTTGCTTAAGACCGATGAAACGTATTCATCTTATTTTGGCTTCCCCCCCCCCCCCCCCCTCCTCCCCCGCCTCCGCTTTGCCAGTCCTCACAGTCTCCCAGCAGCTTGTCATCTCGCAAAGGTGACCTTTTGAAAGCGTCGCTCCCATGTGTGTTTGCGAGGACGCTCTTTATCCGGAGACAATAATGAAATCCGAGGTCCCACCCCCCTCGACCGCCATCGCAGCCGCTGCTGCTCCTTTCCCAGCTTTTAATGTTAATTGGCAGTGATTTGTGAGAAGGTTGGCTGGAGGGGGGGGGGGGTAAGAAAACAAAACAAAAAAACAAACAAAAAGACCATGGCTACGAAAGAGGATTAGCGCCACAAGAAGAGACAAAAATGAGAACAGTCGACGCAAAAAATACAAAATTTTGTGAATAAAGCTGAAATTTTGTAAATAAAATCGATGTAAAAAATTAAACAATGCAATTTCGTGAATGAAGTACACATTTCACGAATAAAGTCAACGCAAATAAAGTAGAAATTGGTGAGTAGACTGGATGGATGGTGGATTAACCCAGTTACCCAAAGGTGGTTCACCCACAGTAATCAGGAAACTGGCGAAAACCGAAGCACTCCACTAGACTTGCAGACAGAGCCTTTCGACTTTTTTCTCGACATTTACTTACTGACTTATTTCACTTTGACATGAATTGCAAAATTTCGTTTTTTTTATGTCAACTTTATTCTTGAAATTTCTACTTTATTCTCTTAAAGTAGAGGGCTAAGTCTGTGGGATGAATATTTAACTCCCACATTGTGGCGTTTGCGCAGCATCCAGAACGATGAAAAAAAATAAATTCAGAAGCCCCGCCCACCAACCCACCCCCTCCTCCCCAAAGTGCCCCTGAAGCCAACCAAACAGGTGAGGTCAGATTATTATCGAAGCTGCTGAACCAGAAAGTTGATACGGCGCGCTGCGTGCGCTCCGGGGAAGCGAGACTCTGACAGTTCAAGGCCTCGGAGTGAGCAAAGAAAGCCGGCGGCTCGGCGAGAAACGCATCTGCAAGCTCGGGAATTATTGTACGTTTAGGTGTGCTTACACGACAGTAATAAATCAAAGTAAGCGGAATGAAAAAAAGAGAGAGAGCAAGACAGAAAAACAACAGCGGCGGCGTCAACACAAAAGGCTGAAGCGGCTCTGCGGCGCTGCGGATGGACGCTCACGTCCACACTTTTTCTTTTTCGTACACTCATTTGCAATTCGTGTCAAGTCATCATCAACAGGAGCAGCAGCTCTACCACCACCGCCACCACCACCACCACCAGCTTGCTGCCGCAGTGCTGCTTGACCCTCTCTCCCATCATTGCACGGGGGCAGCGTCGGGAAACAAAGGCAAAAAAGCAGAGGAGGAGAAAATAGAAAACGGAGCCTGGAGGCGCCATCATCTCCCTGACCTTCAGACGACGTTGATCAGCGAGGAGACAGAGTCTTTGACAGGTCTCTGAGTCAACCAAGGAGCAGCGCAGCCTCAGCCCGTCTGATCCGAGGTAGTCAGGAGGGAAACGCACTGCCGCGATATGCCGAGCAGCGCCGTGACCATCACGGCGTTCATCTGTTCTGGCGCGTCACAAAGTGAAGGCGACGCGGCGGCACGCTTTTCTCGCAAGGGTCCCCGTGTGAGGTACATTTTTACAGACCTTGGAGCAGCCGTGCATGATTAATCAAGCCGGTCTCCCCGGAAAAAACACCTGAGCGGCTTGGACCTTCTTCTTCTTCTGCTCGTCTGTTTGGAAGGAGGACATCGCTGTCATCGCCACCCTCATCCAGCAACGTTGTGGGTTAAAGCCAACTGGAGAAACATCCAGTGACATCACAAAGATGTCTCTGCCAAGCTGAGCTGAGGCCATATCGAGCTGCCATTTTTCACAACCTCCTCCACCAGTTCCCTATCTTCAAGTTTTTATTTTATTTTTTTAGGGGAAAACAAAACAAAACAAACAAAAAAAAACCTGGCCTGAGAAACTGAGTCTCTCTGACAGGCTCCGCCTCCCAGTCCTTCAAGGCACTCTGACAGTCTGACGGATGAGAATTGAAAGGCCACTCAATAGAGATCACAGCTTAAATGAAGAGTGATTTTAATTGGCTTACAGTTATTGACGTGTGCCTCCCTCAGCTCCTCGGACTCGGCTCCGGAGGCAGGGGCACGGCACGGCGCTCGGCTCCGGCGAGTGAAGATGTGATGATACTCGGTTGTTGGCGGCGGTGGCGAATGACGGCTAACGAGGGTTGACAAAAGCAGCTCTGATAAATGTTTATCTAGTGATTTTTTCCCCCCGAGTGCCCCACATATGCCTGCGGTATGTTACAGAACCGAGAAGCATGCTAACGATGACATGGAGTCGGGAACGGGGATATAAGGAAAAAGGAAAAAAAATACAGCTGACATCCACGGCAGTTGATTTTTTTGCTACGATGTTCTTGTATAATTTAACATTTGAAAGTAGGTGAAAAATGTATCGTTCCAGCTGAACCCAACTGAAGTAATGAAAGTGGAATGGGGCTTCACGCAATTGTTAGGTAGGTAGTTAGGTAGGCAGGCAAAGTTTTTTCCAATGGATCCTAGTAAATTTTTAACGTGAGGATTTGATTAAGGTTGTGTGAGACTTGGCGAAAGGTTCATAGAGAGCAGAGAAATGTTGTTCTATTGGACTTTTGATCTTGCGGTCCATTGACGAAGAAATTGGCCCACATTTAGTCTTCTGTTTGAAGTCTTCAGCTAAAATGCTTGATTTTAGCTTCCTGCTAGCATAGCACCTTGGGTTGATCTTCCACTTGTTTGGGAGGAGACCACCAAACAAGTTGGTTTCAGAACGCCTAGCCAACGTAAAGCCAGGGAGCGTCCTCACTTATCTGGAATGGTGACCTTTGTGACATCACAAAGGTCTGATTTCCAGGATGGACTTCTCCCATTCCTGGTGGGTTAATTGACATTCTAGACACTTGTGTACAAAACACTGATGTGATGCATCTTACATAGTGGCTTTAATTGGTCCTTTAACAGCTTTGATGATAATGATGATGTAATTAAATAAGCAATGTTGGCTCAGTTGAGAAAACATCCGACTGGAAGTTGCTCACCCTCTCGTTCTCTCCCTCTCGATTGCACAGCGTCTCCCCAATCAGTTCATTTACCTTGCGTGGCGGCTACTTCCTGCTAATCAGCTTGTCCCTCCTGTGTTTACAAACATGAAATATTCATACGTCAGCCCCCCCCCCCCCTCCACCTCCACCTCCGCTGCCCCTCCTGCTATCTCCGCCGATATCTATTTACATATATCATAGATATCCAATAAGTGAGAGTCTCAGGATTTCCCCCATCTCTCCACCGAACCCTGGGTTAAAATATGCAAGCGCTGCACATAATTACGAGTAGAAGCTGAAACATAGCCTCGAACTTTTGATACACGCACCGTCAGCAGCAGGGAACGCCGGGGAAGATTAACACGGAGGACACCCCTCCTTATTGCGTTCAGGGCTGCCGGAACGAGTCATTTTAATAATGCATACTCACTCATGCATATTCTCTGCGCTGCGTCAAGCGCGGTGGAATTAAACAAGTTTATCATCTAAAAAAATGACACGACCCGTATCGGCCAGCGGATGGGGGGCCCCCCTCGCTTCCATCCCGTTTGTCGGGGAGATGCTATCAGCGGCCTCACAGAGTTTTACAATTAACTGCTGGGGCCCGATATCCTCAGAAATTAATAGGAGGAAGAGCAGAAGAGATCCAAGGGGGAGTTTTTTTTTAAATTATATTTAATTCTTTATTTTAGTGAGGGCAAACAAATCGTGAGAGGTTAAAAAATATAGCAGTAACGTTTTTTCGAAGCGCGGAAGCAACTTGTTTTTTTTTTCCATGTGTGATCAAACCATGAAAATCAAAGTTCTTGTAAATCGTTAAAATTTTACATGTGTGTTTTATATTGTTCTACTCACAACTTTTTTATCTTAATGAGGCCCACTTTGGTTTTAATAAAGCACCCCTCTCGATAATGTCTGATAATCTGCTAAGGGAACAGCTGCAAAGGTGACAAAATTATTGAGCAACAAGCAAAAACTGTGCATCATCAATTCTTTAATCTTTAATCCCAATAGTCAGTTATTGTGAGATCACTGTTGAGATCACTATCTGGATCAAAACAGCAGCAACCTGTTGCACTTTCTCGCCTACGACCTGTTTTAACTTAAGATGGGGCATCTATCTATCTATCTATTTATCTATCTATTTATCTATCTATCTATCTATCTATCTATCTATCTATCTATCTGTCTATCTATCTATCTATCTATCTATCGCTCAAACAACCAGGTACCTAACAATGTGGCCTGTGAGGTCAACAGCCACGTTTGGAATATAGTCCAGAGTCTCATCATCTCTGCTACCACATCCACACAGGTCTCTTCCTGGTTGCAGGTGAAGACTGAGCTCACCGTGCTATTGATGGCTCTAAGTCCGGGGCTAAAGGCTTCATCTCACCTCGGGAAGGTGCCTCCAATAATCTTCTCAGTCTCAGTGAGGGCACGTGAAAAAAAAAAAAAATATATACAAAAAGAAGAAGAAGAAGGGGAAGAGGGGATGAGACGGATGATGGCCAGAGAGAAGATCTGCCCTCCCGCGGGATAAGTGCGGTCGCTAAAACCCCCTGAATCACCCCGAGGTGAGCCGAGGCAGAACAAAGCAGGCCGCCGCCTTTTACGTATTTCATCTTCGGCAGCGGCGCCGCCGGATCAGATCCATCCAGGATTGTGTCTCTGTAATCCCCCCGGCTCGATATCCTCGCCGCCCCGCCTCCCCGCGCTCAAAATGTTAATGTGGGCCACCGGATGGGGCATCACTCATCTGGCAAATAAAGCCTGCAACCGTTTCGGCGAGAGACAGATGTATCAACAGCCGCATCGACAAATCTGTTTGCTCTTCCGCGGCCGTCTCGGGCCAACAGGTATGTTTGGCGTGGAGAACATGTGGCGGCCAATAAACAAACACGGCCAGCACCGCCGGTGAGGGTGAGAACACCGTGGAAAAAGACAAAATGTGAAAGAGGTTTTTTTTTTTGTGTGTGTGTTGGTGCTGCAATGAATTGTTTCTCGTCAACGGAATCTTTTTTCTTCCCCCTCAGCCAGATAATGATCCATTTCTCAGCTCCACAGTGTCCTACTTAGCTAACTTATCTGACTCGGAGGGAGGAGGGGAAAAAAAATCCCGCAACAACCATTTGATGTGGTGGATGCTTCTCAGCTGCTGCTAATGCTGCTTTGTCCTTGATTGTCATCCTTATTACATAACAGCTTCCAGGTCGTTATTTCCCGAGGACAAGGTTTTCATACGTGTGTTTTTATTGTGATATTGCTTTTGTGCACCTGTGTGTGGGAATGTGGTTATTGAGCCCCACACCCCAGACAACGCTGTGCATGTTGAGAAAAGAGCCAGAGAGAGAGAGAGAGAAATACATATCCATAAATATTAAAAAAAAGAAATTTCAAAAAGAAGAGGATGAAGGATTTTTTTCTGCATCGCAAGATTAAACAACTAGTGAGCTTCTTCTTCTCTTCTTTTCTTTCTTTAAAAAGCAAAACCAAACCCTGATTTATAACAAACCGTCCCATCAATCAACCACTTCAATACGAGACGGCTTCGTTTCTACCTGCAGCAGCTGGTTTTGTGGTGTTTCATCATCCTGATGCTCGCATCCAGGGACACGTGCACGAAAGGACGCTCAGTCCACGTCAATCTGCGCCATCTGCTGAGATGTAAAATGTTGCCTGTTTTGCAAAAAGGAAAGAAAAGAGGCGAATGCTGTTTACCGTTGTCGGCACATGAAGTGGTCCACAGGCAAACAAAGACCCCCCTCCCCCACCTCCTCCAAACCCCCACATTACCGACGGCATCAAAGCTGATGGCCACATGCCTTTTCATCTTGGCCGGCCAGCCTCTGACGGATGATGAGGTTCTATTTTGCTAGGCGCTGGGTCCAGCCCGGCTGGATAAACACTAGAAAGCAGGTGCATATACGGGAGGCAAAACTCACGCCGGTCGCCCGGCGATGACCCGCCGCCGTCTCTCGGCCAAATCAGCTCCGCCGAGCCGGCTGTTTGGAGGATGGGAGTTAAAAAGGCCCGTCGAAATGTTCCAGCGGCACGGCGGAGCGGATCCCGGGGAAGGGAGGAGAGGAGGGAAAAAATAAAAAAAGGCTTTTATGTGCTCTGGCTGACGGGCTTTTTGATGTAAGTAGCTGAGTCTGAGATTAAGGCTGGGAGGATATGAGGCTGGGGAAGAGGTGGGTGGCTGTGGGTGGGTGGGGGGGTGGGGGGGGATGAGGATGGAGAGATAGGTACCAGTGTGGGGGAAGTACCTGATGTTTGTCTCCGGTGTCTGTGCGTTCGCCCACACACGATTGTCTTGAAGGGCCTCTCACGAACTGGCAACAAGGAACTAATGATGGACTTATTATCACATTTTATACCTTAATTGAGGAGCCAATTGTTACGTTTAATGAATAACTCTGAAGCAAAGTCAGCGGCAGTCTCTCAGGTTGCTTGGAAACCTCTGCAGTTACAAGATGCGTGTCGCGCCACATCTTACATAACAGTAAAATCATTATTTTTCAGCTATTTTTGTTTTTAAGGTTTATGTTTTTAAAAGCTCAGTGTTCTTTTGAATAGTTTGTAAGATATAAAATGACTTTCAAATTGAATTATATCTGGGTTGGTGTGGGATTGCGTAACAGATTGAGAAAAAGGGGCCCGCAACCAAATCCAACGTCTTAAAAAGCCGGATTGGACCGGCTTTGTGTGGTTTTTACATGTAAAAAAAAAAGTGTCCCGATAAGCTTTTCTTCTTGCAGGGATTAATATTCTCCAGGCTCTCTGTCAAAGTGCTGCCTCGGTGGCGCACAAAGGCAGAACGCACCTATCAGGCCTATCAAACCCCCTCCGGAAGCACATTTGTCACAACAACACATCATTTGAATACGTAATGAAATGTATCAGACAAGTAAATGAAATCCATCCTCGCCTTTCAGCCCAGACATTAATTTTTCATTCAGCTTGAAATATGACATTGCTAATCGCAGCGTGAGCACTAATTTTTCTTCTTTCCATCCATTTCTTTTTTTTTTTTTTTTTTTAAACCGAACACCTAATTATCTACCCAATTCCGAGTCCAACGTGGAAGACTCGATAAAATCTGAAACTATGGGCGGCACCCAATCTGGATATCCAGTGAATATGCACTACCTTATTTGATTATGAATCTCCTCGGTGGAGTAATTGGATGAAAACCGCAACAGGGAGCCAAGTTCGAGGTCGTCCTGCCACGTTTGCCATTGACCAATCAGGTCTAAAAGCCTGAAACCCGACCTAAAAATATTCCAGTGATTTTGCTCTTCTTTTCCCCCAAGGGTTCGAGCCATTTTTTTCCACCTAAAAGTGCCAAAAAAAAAGACAATACATCCTTCACGTTCTTTAGCCCACCTATGTTATCAACTCCAGGTTAACGGGACGAAGCCCGTTAGGACACAATCAACAGAAAGGCTTTTTACATTGTTCGGCCTCTGCTCCGGGCCAATCCATCTTTCCAGGAGCAAATCAAGGGCTAAAGCGTATCTCAGCGCTGGGATTTTCATTTCCCCCCCGTCTCGACATCCATAAGTGACAGGAGCAGGATTGGGGCGAGCGAGCCGCCTGCTGCTCTGACTGGAGGACACCCAGATGCTGCTGTCATGTTCTCTGATAATTAAGATTAATGGCAGCCATGACACTGCCTTACTCCTTTGCCTTGTGTGACCACCCCTTGGGATCCCTCTTAATTTTCAACGGTGTCTCTTCACCATAACAGAAAAGGGGGGAGGTCCTGTGTGTAGATTGAAGGGTTACAGACATTTTTCTTTTCAGCAGCCGCACGAGACCGATTGCATTTACAGGGTTCCTGGTCGAATGGCTCACTCATTTATTTCAATTTTTTTAAATCATTTTTTATAAGGGCGCTGAATTGCTGGACGTGGACCTTTTAACTGTGACAAAAACCAGGAAGCAACTGTTGCCAGCTGCATCTTTATAACTTGACTGTGGTGTGGTGGCAGACAGGAAGTTGCGAGCCTTGCTAAAGCTAAAGGGACTAGCATTGGTGCTAGGTGAATGACTGTTTTTATCAAAAATATAAAACTAGCAGTGCCAAACTGACTGACTGAAAATACTTGAAATGTTCCATGTGGCGCACCAGGTATTCCCGTTTCCACACAGGGGTGTGTTGACTAAAATAAATGTCTGTTAAACTGTGTTTGTGTACGTCACGACTTTCTGGCTTCTCAATAATTAATGGGCTGCCTTAACTGCTGCCGCGTCTCTGAAGGACAAATTAGAAGGTAGAGGTTGAAGGCAGAACGCGGGAGAAAGAGTGAACAAGAGGCATTAAGCACTAATAACTTCTGCGCTAATCTAGATTGGGAAGACTCACAGATTCCATTAAGTTTACCCTTGAATTTCAAACAAAACACTGATACCTTCTGGTCTGGTTGTTTTTTTGTTTTTTGTTTTTTTGTTTTTGTTTTTTGCCTTTTTCTTTTTTAACTAGTGAGGGAGATTTTCACTTGCACCACCACACAATAACAAAGCCTGCGTGTCCTCAGCAGAGGAGTGCCGGAGTAGCTTACCCTCTGAAATTAATTAAAGTGCACTCAAGGTCTGAAACCTGACACCCTCTTAGCGCTGGTTTTTAGCTTACTTTACAAGAAAGATATTTCTGTAATACCCTCTGCTTCGTGGCCTTTTTCAGTCAAGAGCTCCGAAAACAAGCTTAAAGGCGCAGCTCGACTTTTATTTTGCACGAGTATCACACAAGCATTCCATTTGCTGATATTACACGGGACAGCGGCGCGCACTTCATTCGATGGGTATAATGAGCATAAAGAAACATTGTGTTTACTATGAATTTACATGAAGTGGCGGAGCCGTGCGCTAAGAGCACTGTCGGCTTGTTTGAATTAAAATGAATGTGAGCCAGAGGGTGATGGCTGTGCTCTTGAAGAAGCGCTGCGTATTAGATGTGGGAGCGAGCATGATCTTCGACGGACACCCCTTGATTAATTGTTATAAATGCCCGCGCATTTATTACATCCGGAGACAGAGACGAATGTAACGTCAGCCGGAAAAAAAAATAACAAAAAAAAATTGGCAGTTTGCGGTTTGGCGTCAACGTTTGTTCCTTTACATTTCCATTTTTATTGCTGCCCATTCCAGGTCGCTTCATGTGCAAAGCAGCGTCAGGGCTCCGGCTAATTTGTCGCCAGCTGTTTCCCCATTGTAAACATTTCCATTAGCTGCACAAACTCTCTCTCTCTCTCTCTCTCACTTTCTCACACACACTGAAATATTGTTCAAAGAGGTGCATATTTAAAAACCATATTTCATTTTACGATGTTTGTTGCTGTGCTCGTGGTTCAAAAACACTCCTATAAGGTCGGTCCCAGCAATAAGATAGCTGAAGTACGGCAGTGCTGTTAGTAGTTTTTAAACATTTTAAACAATATCCATCCATCCATCCATCCATCCATCCATCCATCCATCCATTTTCAACACCCGCTTCCTCCTGCACTCAGGGTGACGGGGGGCTGCTGGAACATATCTCAGTTGTCATAGGGCGAAGGCAGGGTACAATCTGGACAAGAAAGACAGACAGCCAATCACACTCACACACACACACCTATGGTCGATTTAGAGTTACCAGTTCACCTCACATGCACGTTTTTGGATGGAAGCCGGAGAACCTGAACAGAACCCACACTGACACAGGGAGCAATGGTGGTAGTAATAGTAGTAGTAGTAGTAGTAGTAGCAGTAGTAGTAGTGGTCGTATCAGTGTGTTGTTTTGCTAATTTTTAAAACAAACACAGGCCTTCACGGGCAACTGTGACGCACTCTAAACTCAGGAATTGTAAGGTTTGTGGTCGAGTGAGTCGTGTTCATCAACTATTGGCCGCTGACAGGAGCCAGCTAGCCCGAAATGCTAAAACATCAGCGATGGCCCATTAAAAGTGCGACTTATTCCAGACACAGAGCAAAAGAGCGTAGTGAGAAAACTTCTAATCCTCCAACCAGACACAGCTGAGGGGGGGAACTTCCTCCACTGACACACCCACTCTCTGCCCAGACACTCCAGTCCGTCCGTCCGTCTGAGGCGGGAACACAGGCAGGCACGAGCTGGCGGGACGCTCCGTCCTCCCGTCTAATGACGCAGAAAAAAACCAACAACCTTCCGCCGGTCACTGGAGTTTGATCACTCCATTAATCACAAACCCTCGTTGACCAGTGACGGAGGAAATGTCACATGCCGCGGCGGCGGCGCGCGGAAGTGAGTCGTGACACCGGATCGCCTCTCTCACGGAGATACGTGACCTGTCTCACACATACACACACACACACACGTGCATTTTCAGCACTTTGCTCATGCATGAACACACATTACACACCGAGTGCGCACCTTAAGTACTTCCACCCCGCCTGGCCCAAAACCCCTCCCCCGCCCCCCCTGTTCAGTGATAGTTTTCTCCACTTTGACGAGAGCGAGAAGAATCAAGCACACACGTACACACACTTTACCCTCTCTCACACACACACACACGCGCACGTGCCGCTCGACTTCACAGTTTGACACCACGCGCGCCCGTGTCCACGCATTCATTCGAGCGTCCACGTCCGCCGCCGCCACGCACGCACGCGGCAAAGACCCCTCGCACCCCTCATCACGGACCCTGTCACCAAAGCTCCCCGTCGCCAGGGCCCCCTGTGCCGGTTGCCAGGCAACGGCGGCTGCATTGTGGAGCGAGGGGCGTGGTGGTGGTGGTGGTGGTGGTGGTGTGTGTGTGTGTGTGTGTGTGTGTGTGTGTGTGTGTGTGGGGAGGGGGGGGGTGGGGGGTGGGGGGAGGGGGGGGGTACCTCCTGCCTGTGGAGTGAAAACAAGCATCGGTGACGACGGTGGCGGCAGCGTGAGGCAGAGGAGAAGGGTTTGACTCACAGCAGAACACCCCCCTCCTCACACATACACACATGCTCTCTCTCTCTCTCTCTCTCTCGCTCTCTCTCTCTGGTTTAAAAAAAACAAAAAAAAACTCTCTCTTCTCTCCGTCTGCCTTCCCCTCCCGGCAGCCAATCCGGGCGTCCCTGCCGCTGCGCTCAGCTAGTTAGGGGATCCACGGCGAGCCGGCGGAGGGAAGGTATGTCAGGGTGCAGATCGTGCCGGGGAGGCAGGCAGGGGCTTCCACCACCGCAACAGATGAGGAGCCCTTTTCTCTCTCTTTCTTTCTTCCCTCCTTTTGCTTTCTTTTTTGTTTGGGGATGAAACATTCAAAAGCCGGGAGATCAGCAAAAAAAAACCAGGGCTTCGCAGCGCTGAGCTGCATAAAAGTTTGATCGGGGCGAGATGAGCCTTTAATAAGGGTCGAGAGGGGAGCTGATGCTGACATCTCTTTCTTCCCCTTCTCCTCCCTTTTCTTCTTCTGCCGGAGATTTGCTGAGAGGAGGAAGGAGAATGTGCACATGAAACAGCTTTGTTACCATCCCGCCCCCATATGCCCATCAAGCCACTACATCCTTCAACTTGACATCACCCTCTCGGCGCAGGCGAGGAGAAGAAGAGGAAGGAGAAGAGGAGAGGAGCAGGAGGAGGAGGAGGAGAAGGAGCAGCGGCAGCAGCAGCAGCAAGAGGTGGGGGAGGCAAACAAACAAAAAACAAGAAGAAGAAGAAGCAAAAAGGAGGCAGAGGAACAGGAGGCGGAGGTGGGCAGCGGCGCAGATTCCGTCGCTCTCACCCGCTGCCCGGGGGAGGAGTAGGAGAGGGTGGAGGGAGGAGAAAAAAGTGAGGGTCTGGCGAGAACTTGGCCACGAGTGAGATGAACGTCGGGGGAGAGACGCCAGAGCGCCGCCAGCCACCACATCCGACGCCCGAGCAGCCAGAAGTGGAGCACCTGGAAGACGAGGCAGCAGGATGAGCAGGATCCACCTTCCACTCGCTGGCCGGGGACGACTGAGCCCCACGGAGCGGCGCCCGCCTCCGGCATGTCCACTGCTGTTCTGTTCCTGATGCTGTGCAAGGTAAAGTCCGTTTTTGGTTTGTTTCGCCCCAAATGTCTGCCTGCATGCATGCATCCATCCATCCATCCATCCATCCCAAGCATCACTCTTTGAGATTTTGCAGGAGGATTCACCACTGAGCAGCAGAGACGTTTGCTCTGTCTGTCTCTTCTCTTGTCTAATTCTCATCTGTGATGATCGATTCCATCGCCGCCGTTTCCTCAGGCGCTTGTCGCTTGTCTCAGATTCAGATTCAGAATATCTTATTAGTCCCAGAGGGCAATTAACTTTACAGCCAGTCCTGCCCGTAGCAACACATTTAATAATAGAAGAACAAGGAAGAAACATTTGACATCTCGATCATCTCATCGTTCATTCAGTTTACCACAGAAATCCACTTTTTAGGGGGAGGGCAGGGGGAGTTGGGGTAGGACGGGGGGGGGGGGAGGGGAGGGGGTGGCCCCCTCAAGCGTGTTGCAAACAAGTTTTTGAACGCCGTCTTACATAACAGCACAGGACCACCGTACGAAAACACTCCTGAGGAAAAGATTTGGAGCTGCAACTTCCCTTCAGAAGGTCTTCAGAAGGTTCACCTGCCGTTTCATCCAGAATCTCGTCTTGTTTTTGTTTGTTTTTTGTTGTTTCGTTCCGTCCCTCCTCTGTAACTTCAGTCCTGCCTGGGTGCAACGTGGAAGTGGGTCACGCTGATGCTCGGCAGCGTCTCATCGTGGCTTTTTTTCCGTCGCTGAAACCTCCTCACTTCCCCCAAACTCTCTCGCTTTTCTTTTGTCTTTTTTATCCAGACCTCTTTTGTTTTGCCATGTGCCCAGGCGTCAACTGCCGCCGCCGCCGCCACCGCTGCCGTCCTTCCACTCACACGCTCGGGTAGCCGCTTCCACTTTAATCCCGCTTTATGACAACGCCGACGGCAACGCCCGCTGCCTGTCAGAGCCGGTTAGCGTCTGGAGCCGTTTGACACGGGATTATTCAAGCGGCAAATGTTTTTTTTTTTTTTTTTAAATCTTATTATTACTATTAATATTTTCTAACTCCCCTTGCTGACCTGATCGGAGAGCGGCAGCTGCAGTCAGGTGTAGCGGGGAACGGGGAGCGGGATTTGTTTGACGTTGCCCTCTTGATGTTGAGCGTCCGGCAGCTCCGTACGCTGCTCCTGGACAAGCGAAGAGGCGGCTGCGACCTCCGACCTCAGTGGAGTCAGCGCAGCCCAGCTCACGGTTAAACACAGAGAGGAAAGGTTAAGGCGGTGGAACCGTTGTAAACGAGCTCTTGAGCGACAGCGGGAATCGACGGCCAGGGAACTAAATCCTGATCGATGCGGAGGTGCACGGCCCCGACTGGATTAATAATCCCGGTATGATTAAGAGGCTGACTGTCAGACAGACAGACAGAGGGAGTCGTTACGGGCTGCTGCTGCTGCTGCTGCTGATGATGATGATGATGACGATGATGACGATGATCAGGGTGCCTTCGCAGCCGACGCCAGCACTGGCTGCCACTTGAAAGAGAGACACTCTCTCCAGCGCTGGAGATGTGGGGTGGCGAGGCGCTGGAAGACGTCCAGAGGGTTTTTTTTTTTACTGAGCGCCAGGTGGCAAAGCTGCTCCTCTCAAACACTCCAATCCTGACCCTGCTCCACCTCCTCCTCCACCACCTCCTCTTCCGCCTCTTCCTCCTCATTCTTATAGTGGAACAACGAGTCAAGTCGTTTACTCCAGGACGTGTATTAACAATATAGTGTAAAGTATGAATGTCTTAATGTCTTTTACTTATCTTATTCTTAATTAGAAGATCATTTCAAGCTCTGATGAAACAATTTAATTTTGTATCAATTACCAACGTATTAGTGTTTGGAGGGAGGGCTGTAATCATATCAAAATCTCATGGTGCCTCTTGTGAAGAGGGTGTGTGGGCAAATGGATGTAGCACACCAACTGGCTGAGTCACTCGAATGACTCAAACACCCAATTCTCTATGGTGGGGTTGGAGTTGGTTCTCTTTGGTAGGTGACTCATATATTGAGTCAGTAAAAAGACGCAAGTTCATGGTCAATGCCAATTTACAAGGCGAAATTAAATGAAACCAACTCCACTACCAACACACACAGTTACACACGTAAAGGTGTCAAGGGGGCAGGAATCAACCAAAACAAACAAAGAATAGACCAAAAAAATGTGAAATCTCGAGAACAAAGCTAAAACAAAGAAACGAGGCTGAGGCCTCTTCCACCTTCGTCTCCCTCAATATCTCTGGGGGAGCTCCTCCTCTTCCTCATCTTCCACCTCGTCCTCCTCCTTCTCCTCGTCCCCCACCACCACAACTGCTCCTCTCAATATCGGAGGCAGGAGACCCTCGACATGCATCAGGAGACAAAGCCATCAAAGGTGTTCCAGCCAGCTTTATGACGCTCTCCAGGAGGTCAGAGCAGGTTCAAACGCCAGGGCAGCTCCCAGCATCTTATTCCTGCTAACACCTCAAAGAATATTTGTTGCGGTCAAGGCATTTGGAAGGGACAGTGAAGGAGTTTTCTGGATTTGTTTCGTTGTCTTGCTAACTTCCAGATAAACAGCAAAAACCTTGCTCTCATCCGCCGGCCTCTGTTTTCTTAAATCTAATATTAATTCTATTTTTTGCTCCTCTTGCCAGCTCTGACCTTGCACTAGCAATGACTCGTCGTGATGTATTCAGCCCCGTCCCATCTCCTTGAGATTCTCCCTCCTCGTAATGGCAGAGCGCGAGACTTTGATGTAACCGATTCCTGGCAATGATTACTGCCAAGACCTTTCTCTGCTGCCAAACTGTCGGGGAACAGTCAGTAAGTCGAAAGGGAAAAAAGGCGGGGAAGGAAAGAGCCGCGCCGGTGACATGGAATGAGCCTGCGTCCGCCGTGGCAAATCTCCTTCACAAGGTTTTAATTACTGCAAAGGACAAATGCAAAGAGGCTTAATAACGCAGGCTGCCGGGTGGGAAAGTGTACGAGGCTAGATTCTGTGATTAGGGAAGGAGGGAAGGGGTTTCAAGCTGGTGTTGTTTCTCAACATGCTCAGCTTTGATATAATGATAGTATGGCATCTGTTCAATAATAATCACCAATCAGATGTTTTAGAGTCAGTTCGGAACAGCCCCAGGCTAGTGGGACAAAAAACAAAAAAAAATTTAGATATTCGCAACTGGTTAGCGCATTGGTTAGTTGTGACTTTCAAGTTAAACACTTTGACAATGTTGTTTGTGGTGGCTGACAAGCGTCAATCACAATACAATTGCCTTACACGCCTTGGTTGGCAAGAACAGATGCAAATTCACAAACACAAGTGTAAAGAAGGTACAAAAAGAGGATTGTGGTGCAAACGAAAAATAAAAACATGAGCTTGGTCATCAGATGAGCTGCAAACAGAGAAGCGATGCAAAACACAGCAGATGCAAACCAAGAAAACACGTGCAAACAAGAAAAACCACTGCATAAACCAGTCACTACAACGGAAGTGCTCCAAACCTGCAGGGGACGGCTGACTCAAAAACAACAGCGGGAAGGTACAGCTTAGAATGGTAATGTGACTTTTATTTGAGTATATTTTACACTAGTTTCCACAAGAAACTTTCCAGTCAGCCAGTCAGCAGTCGAGGCTAGTTTTGATTGGAGGTTTATTGTTGAATTCCTGACTGCAAAAAACTTTTGAGTTTTATTTATTTATTTGAACAAAAAGCTCTCCGCCAGCTCTTTAGGTAACGTCTTTCTGTGAACTCCAACTGGAGGTCAGAAAAATGCATCTTGCAACTCAGCTTTTTTTTTTTACCAAGAGGGGCCATTCCCAGTTAGAAGGTGTATTTATAGTTTGCATTAGTGCACATGCTTTCTGTTGCTTGTCAGCGTTCGAAATCCTTTCACCCGCAAATGGAGAACTTTCCTCTTGAGAGGTGTTTGGATGCCAACTGGTGGAAGCTCCTGTGTCTGCCTGCTTGCTGAGAGTGCACAGCTAGTTTCTTCTTCTGGATACTCCACCCCCATGCTTCACGAATCAATACAGACACACGCAGTCTTGGGGAGTCCCTCAGCGGAGCGAGGTTTGCTGCTTCTGCCACCGCTGTTCCTTCCATGCCCAGCCTGTCAGTCAGACGGACGGCTGCTGTTATTGTTTGGAATGCTTCACACTTATTTTTTTCTTCATACTTTTATATGTTTTACTTCCGCAATTGAAAAAGAAAAAGAGAGAAATGAACAAATCACATATTTTTTGTATATGTTAAAAAAATTCAATTTACTCCACTGTTAGGGTGGAGGTGGGGGGGTTCCCGCTGTGCTCTATAACATATTTATACAACATGAATGATAGATGAAGAATGCAAAAGCCAGAGTTTGCGTAAGTGTTACGTGCCTTGTGTCTGTCAAAGACATTATGTAAAATAAATACAAATAAAAAAAAGTTTTGGGGCGAAACAATTAAAAATCTGAGTTATTCCACCACCGGGCATGTTCCCTCTCGCTTGTGCTATGTTTCTGCAGCCAGGTCCAGTCGTATAATGTCATGTCACACAACCCTTCTCCCAGTAACATACACGGGTCTGCATATCGTGTTAATGCACAAGGTCTTCAGCGTTTTTTGGATCCCTGTTGACTCTAAATCCTGCAATACGACAGAACTGCCGCATTTCTGCATCCGAGCTGTGGATGGAACTTCATATTTGCATAAATAATCAGAGTAAAAGTCATTGGGGCGCTGATGGGAAACCCTTTTCGCTGGCCATTTTCCTTAAATAAAACATAGTCGGAGCAAAGCTGGCAGGTGTAACGTGGGGACCCGACGCATTCTCACATCCAGGTCCGCTAATGCAAGCCTAGCGTGTGTGTGTGTGAGTGTATGTGAGAGAGAGAGAGAGAGGGAGGGAGAGAGAGAGAGAGAGGGAGAGAGAGAGAGAGGCGAGGGTCCAATTCCTCAGATATGAGGCACTCATTCCTCGAAATTACAACACACTTCTTTTGTCCTAGGAAAAGAGCCATTCAAGAGACTTTTTCATCTCAAACTCTTAAAGCTGCTAATCATCCTCATTGAAACTGTTTTTCCTCTTTCCTTGTGATTTTCCTTTAAAAGATCTAAGTTGCTTTTTAACTGCCATTATCGCTGCTGCACATGCAATGCATCTCAAAAGAAACATTTGTGTGTGTGTGTGCGTGTGTGTGTGTGTGTGTGTGTGTGTGTGTGTGTGTGTGTGTGCGTGCGTGTGTTTCCTCTCTTATCTGTTTGCTCCAGATTGGTCTGAGACAGAAACTGCAGACTTTTCCAGGGAAAATGGTAAACACTCTCCACAGTGATGAGGAAAAGGGAATCCAAGACAAGGAGGGCAAGGAGGAGAGCATCCTGGCCATGCTGGGCATCATCGGCACCATCCTCAACCTGCTCGTCATCATCTTCGTCTACATCTACACCACGCTGTAGGCGTCGGCGCGCGCCGCGACTCTTCCCGGCGCGCCCATGGGGTCGGGTCCTGCGAGGACGAGGCCCGTCCGCTCTGTGGCCGGAATGGATACAAGGCGGAGGAGGGATCGTCCGAACAAGCCTTTGCTTTTGACTTGTACATAAATACGTGGAGTGAAATTTGAGAGACAGGCAGCTTCTGGCAAAACGCTGAGACTCGCCAGCCTGCGATGCAGAGAAGACGCCAACAACACGTTGAGAAAATGTTTTTCAGAGACTCTTGTTACCAAAACATTAAGACTGGGGAACCTTTTCTGGGAAAAAAACAAAACAAAACTCTTTGCAAAATACGCAATGCTGACCTATTTAATACCGACACAACCAGACATTCTAAAAACGGATGCTTTTTATACCGTATTTCCCTGTGTCTTTTATTTCCTGGACACAAAGTGGAGACTGTCTCCGTGAAACTGAGGGACAGCCACACGTTTCTACAGCGTTTGCTGCGCATTTATACAAAGAAATGTCTTGTGCGGCGTGTCGACCTAAATGCTCCTCCCGCAACCAGCAGCAGGGGGCAGCAAATCCGGCCAGAATGGCTCGTTGTGACGTCGGTACGGCAACTGTTTTTTGCGGTCAAGCTGCCACCGATGGCGGGCTGCTCGTGCACACAAACACACAAACCGATGCTAACGCGCGTTCGCTCAGCTGTGCATTGACCTCAGCGAGCTGACTCGTGCGCCATCCATTCGAACCTTCGACCGGCGCCTAACGATTGTTTGCCTTAAAACGCAAGGAAATTACTATTTTTCCGCGATGTATAAAGTGATCAGGTTCTTGCTACTTTGTCTAGTATTTGACTTGTTGTACATACATGAATTACTCAATGCCAGTGCCACATTGTTTTTATTGGGGAGAGGACGTCCGATGGATAATTCCACTGACGTCGTTGCAAACAAAAATGTCTCTTTCAGTTGCGACTCTGTGAAATGTTGAGTTACATGCAGACTTTTTCTCTTATTCTGTTTCTGGTTGTGTGATTTTTACTCACTTACGATGATGTTTGTGCATGAATCTTTGCTTTTTTCCCTTCATTTTAAAGAGGCAATATACGTTCTTGGATCTTATCCAATGGCTGAAGGTGCAAGTTAAAACGCGACAAATTTCAGTTTTTGGGGGAGAAGTGAAAAAGCGTTGTTGAATGGTGAATGGAATTTGTTTATTTTTGTCGCAAAATATTTTGCATTAAATCAAGTGCTTCTGCGACAAACCCAGACCGCCAAACCCCAGATTTATACTCTTTTTTCAAAATAAAATGAAGCTCACCTGGGATCATCTTAATTCCATATAGAGCATTATTTTCACATTAGACATCCATGTGTGAATATTTGTCTTGTCACATATGGATTTTGATATCTCAAGGCACTGCAAGTTATTACACAGAAACTCCATGTCCGGTTGCATTAAAGGGACACTTTTGGAAGATGTACCAGGGAGGTTTTAATTTGGAACATTTCCATCTACACATGCAACTACTTCTCTCTCCAGATTAACATCCGCAGAAATCACGTCAGGACACTTTCAAGACACATTCAGCCCTTCACTCGAGTCGTCTTTTGCTTATAGCAAGGGCACATTTCCTATTTAATCCAGTGAGAAGGGAGGATTCATCCAGCAGCCAGGAAAATATGGAATAAATTTAAAAAACAGATGTGTTTGTCAAGCAGCGACCTCATCAACTCTGAAAGTGCCTGAGATCAAAGTGTCTCAACCTCACCAGTAGTGAGAAGGAAAAAGGGAAGGAAAAGAAGGCGGAGTTATCCCCCGATCCCGTCGCATTTATTCACCCCAAACTGTATTTTTGAAATTGCTTGAATGGTTTTGTTAATCCACAGAGACTGGGCGAGTAAGCACACGGTCAGATCATACGAATGTATCCATGACTGATGTAAATGCTGATTTTCTTTTTTTCCTCGAAAAAAACAACAACAAAACAACTAGCTTGTTTGTTTGACTGCAAGTAAGCGGCCTGACCTTATTCCAACGTTTTATTTGTAGAAATTCCTGTTTAAACTAATGCAGCTGTGTTTCTGGAAGGTGGTGAGGGGAGGCAATTGGAATTCTTTTTTCAGCTTGCAGTTGTCAAATAAATCTTTAGAAAACAATATGGGCTTGTGGTGTGCCTCACAGTCTGCTCTTGGTTTATTAAAATAAATAAATAAATAAAAATACTGACATCAGTATTTGAAAGGATTTTTTCTTTTGCACCGGCGCCGCGGTGAACTGTGGAGCTCAGCCGCTCACTCAGACGCGTTCGAGTCTTTGAAAATCTATTTTCCCTTCCGTTTGACAGCTGTGTGAGATTACAACAGAGCCCTTCAAGAGGAGGATGGAGAGGAGAAGCCAAGCCCTAAAGAGCCTGAAATCCTGCAAGACGCATCTCTCCGTCTGACTGGCTGCAAATCGAACCGAAAGGAAGGGGAGGGGGGGGAAAGAAGCTCAAAGCTATATGCAGTTGGACAAAGGCCCTGATGGCTAAAATCTATCTATCTATATATATATATATATATTGTAAAGAAATATACATTTTTTATTCAATCTTCTTTCCCCTTGTTTGTGTCTTTGCAGTCATATTTACGTCAAAACAATTCCCTGCTGCGTCCTGACTGCAGTGTGACTGGTGATGTGCTGGAATAATCCTGTCGGAGGAAAATACAACTGCGGCTAAATGCAGCTCCGCTCCGCTCTCTCTTTTTGTTTCAGGCAAGAAAAGCAGAAAAATAAATAGATAATAAAAAAACAACAACATTTTTTTTCAGGAACCCCAGCTGGTTCCTTTCCACACATGCCCAGAAGCTCGCTGTAAGCTTTCGCTTCACCTGGATCCAGCCTGCAGAGCCTTGGAAAGAAAAAAGAAGAATGAACAAAAAGAAGAGAAGAAAAAAGAGAAAAAAATCCCTCCTTCCCTTGAAGCCGCGGCGCATCGCAGATGGATGGATGGATGGATGATTCCAGCTTTCACGATGGCCGCGCAGGCGCTCCGTCTCCACCTCGCTTGACGGTTTCGCAGGAAGAAAAAGAGGAATAAAAGCAGAAGGGGAGAAAAAAAAAGGGAGAAGTTTGTGCATTAATCTGTCCGAGCCCCACACTAAATCAACAGGGCTGGCAAACTCAGTCTGCTGTTACTCAAAGGCAAAACCAACCTGTGGCAGCTGCGCACATTAAAATTTAACGCCGCACCACAAAGCACATGTTCCACCAGGGCACAAACTCACTGGCTGTATCTCTCTATCTCCCTCTGTATATAATCACATATATAAAGTTTCCCCCTCCTGGCTCTCAATAATCATATCAGCAGAGCTCCACTGGGGGGGGGGGGGGGAGAGAATCTGCAGGTCAAATCTTGTTTCTGCCACACGTTTCCCTCTAATTAAATAAGAGCGCCGCGTGTGGGAAGACGGGATCTGAACACGGAGCGTTGGTACCGTGGCTCTGAAACGATGCCTGCAAGTGAATTAAAGAGAAAAAAAAAAGAGAGGCCGCGATAGAGCGCGAGGTCGAGAGAGGCGAACGGAGGAGCGTGTTTACGCTCGGAAGCCTCTCAGCTGTGTCCAAATCTTTACTGTTCACCGTGGATTCAGTTGAGTCCTCAGCGCAACCAAGGTCCACTTCTTCAAGTCCAAGTTTATAATTAGGCAACTTTGCCAACCATGACCATAAACCTGATTTTTTTTTTTTTTTTTTTAAAGTTTAATTTATTGCTCGGTCCACTTGTTTGTGGTGGGAGCTTTTCCCAATAAGTGACTGTTGTACTGATACGTTTTTTTTACGTAAACATTTTGTTTTATCATTTGTTTCACGCTGTGTTTCACAGAGAATAATTTTAATCTTGAGCAACAGAGTGAGCAGGCTTGGCAATAAAACAAATAATAAAGGCCTCATTCTGGATCCCATTACAGAGCACCGTGATTTCTTTTTCTGGTGTTATTTCAATCTTTTTTTTGTCTAATCTTTTATGGTGCACCTCTGGAGCCATTTGCTTTTTATTTTATTTCAAAGTCTAAATTATTTTTCATGGGAAGAAATCCCTCGTTTGAAATTTCTAATTTTCTCTGTCTAATGAACTTGGAAAATTGGTTGAAACCACATTAATCAGTCAAGCAGCTGAAAACAAAAAAATATAAAAAAAAAACAATTATCAGCCAGCTGCTCTCCCGTCTTTTTTTTTTGTTTTTCAGTGTAGCTGCTGGATCACTTTTTTGGGTTTGTTTTGCAAGCCTTTTGTTGGGGTCGCACACAATGTTATCCGCCAAGCGCACCCGCGGGGCTGTCAAGTGGTATTCTGGGAAATGAAGGCAACCTGCTAATCTGGCATCTGAACGTGTGTTAGTGAGAAATAGAAGATAGCGAGATGTTTATCCGTGGCGCCCAATCATCAAAAGCCTCCCGGAGATAAAAAAAAGAAAAAGAAAAATGTGTTTGTGAGCAGGGCGCCTGAGGGTGAAATAGCTGGAAGACACTCCTTCTCCTCCTCCTCCCTCCTCCTCTTCCTCCCTCCTCCTCCACCTCTTCCTCCGTTCTCCTCCTCTTCCTCCCTCCTCGGCGCGCAGTTACTCCCTGAAATATTCAGTGCGTCTCGTCGGCTAATTTCAAATAACCTTTCCCCACTTCCTGCCAAAGAGGTGAGACGGATCTCTTTTTCTCGCGTCTGGGTCAGAGTTCACGTCAGCGCGTCGGCGCCGCGACTTCCCCAACTCCAAAGTCCCGCCTTAATTAGGGGTGGGGGGGGGGGACCTCTCCCTCCCCCAGTAGACGTGTCCTATATAGATTTCCTGTCACAAAGGCTGCACATATCCACCCATCTCTCTCTCTCTCTCCCTCTCTCTCTGTACATTTTATTCATGCAGAGAAATAAATCCTGTGATCGGAACAGCGGAACTGCGTGCAAAACCGCGACAAATCCACATATCAACGTAAAACTTGAGGGAGGGAAAAACTGTCAGGTTCAGCCACTGATTGAAAGTCCCCCCCCCTTCTTCTGTCTATTTTTGTAGACGGCATAGGAAAAAGTTTTTGCTTGGCTTCAAGCTGCAGACCAAACTTGGCCGACATGGATGCTCGACATCATTTGGAGGCTGCTGGAAATCTTATTATGCCAACAAAGGCAAGAGAGTTAGTGCAAAGCAGTGTGGAACCTGTGAAGGAGTGTTTACTTTCCCCCTTTCTTTCTTATTATTAACCACACACACACATGCACACACATATATTTAATGAGTATAGTTGAAATTAAGAATCAGGCCGCCACTAACATCAACAGCCTCAGGAAAAGAAAAGGAAATCCAAGGACACATTAATTGATAATATGCTCGATGAAAAGTTTGAATTTAGAGGAACTTTATTGGTGGCGTGTTCAGCGAGCAAAGTTGCAAAACAGGCGAAGACAGACGAGGTTTCACATAATTTTTCTGCGGAAAAAAAAGAAAAGAAAAGTGTGGGTGTTTCATTAAAACTGTTATGCCATTTGCTTTCATCCGACTCGCCAATTTTTTTCTTCACCCCAATTATCGAAGCCGGCAGGAGGCCGCTGTTGACTGACTGAGGAGAGACACATGGAAATAGCACGGAAATAATATCAGAGGTAAGGTTCGGGTGTCACGATTTCCGGAAGTGGCAGAGTCGAAAACAGAGGAGCAGTCAGTCCAGTTGGCAGGCAAGTGAAATCTGACATATAGGAGGGACGTAGCTCCCAGGAGGAGCGGGAGAGGAGTGCAGGGGGGCAGACTGGCAATATTACGTCAGCATGACAGGACAGGGCTGGATTAATTATGTGAATGTTTACCACACAGCGGAGGCTCACTTGTCAACTTCCTGTCTGACGGCTGTGGAAATCCCGGCTGATCTTCCTAAGTATTGTGTTTGTTAGCTGACTGGAAATCCCAGTGACTTGTGTTTGTTTGTTTTTTAGGCGACGCTGCGTCTTACATCAGCTTATTTTTCAAGTCTTTTTTCTTCTTATGATAAAAGAACAAACAGGGATTGTTCACTTTGCGTCGTCTTCGACCGAGTCGTTACTGCAGGAGCAGCAGGACTGATCGCAGCTTCATTTGGATGCTGACACTAGACCAGTCAGCTCCCATCGTGTGTGTGTGCGGCTAAGAAGATCAATCGTTTGCAAGCCAGGGCGCAGAGACGTCTGTAGAAGCGACCGTAAAGGTGAAGAACAGTTGTTGGACCAGCGCACTTTGGATTACGGAGCAGATGAAAAACTCGTATTTCCAGCCGGAGTTTCAGCATTAAAACAGCAAGGCCTCAGCGAACGCTCAGAAAGGCAGAAGAAAGATCTGATCTGCTGTCAAATCGATGGCTGCTAACTACCTGGGCTGCAGTGGCTAAGCTCAGCAGAATAAGGTTTCTTTTTTTTTTTTTTTTTTTTTTTTTTGCTCTTACTGTACTTCTGATTTGCACCCAGAGGAGAGGAGTGGGTGACTCCTCGGACCAAATGATTAGAGCCGGCCTGCGCTTCGGAGGTTTAAGCAGAGTGGGGAAAGAAATAAAAAATAAAAAGCCGCCGAGCCGACCAGACAGTCGTATTGGAGGACTGAAACACCTCAGTGCACTTCAATCAGTCTACTTGTCGAGGTGGCACACACACACACACACACACACAGCACTTGCTGAATTCACATCTATTCGTTCCCGCTGTCTGAGGCGCATTGCTGGTGCATCAGCAATGTGATTGAATTGTACATACAAGATACTATTACATATACAATTCAGTGTCACTTTGTTTCTAAATCAGGGCGGATTTTTCAGAGACGGCTTCGTAGGTTGTCAAGGAAGTTTAACATGTGCGACTGAACCTTCCAGACGTGCCACCAGTTATTGTGAGACAGTGGAAATGCACATCAAGAAAAACACACTGTTCAAAGAGCCACCTGCGCTTCCTGAAGTCTCAAACACCTCCACTCTCTGGGTTCAGGTCATCTTAAAAGTCCCTCTCTGATAAAAACCCCCGAGCTGACGACCTGCATCTCAACACTTTATTGTTGCTACTGCTATGGTCACCAGAGGAACAGGGACAGGAAGTACTCATATTCTGGAAATGTCACAGGAAAGGTCCTCCAGTGTTTGACTTTTGAGTGTGGTTGCTGGACCTGTAAGGACGTTTCTCCATTTGGTCCGGTGGTTTCAGTCAATGGATTAACACAATTGTAAACATCAATTGAAAAGCTGGAATGTTCGCAGGAAATGCAATACATGGATTGTATTTCATTGTTCGGGGCTTTCTTAAGCTACTGGCGACACTGGCAGCACTGGCCGCCTTCCGTCTTGCTAATCGTTTGGTTGTCAGCATTCAAGGCACGAAAGCTGAAAGTGGAGGAGGAGTTTTTTGTTGTTGTTTATTATCGGGGAAGTAAAACTTGCAAAATGCTCCAGGCAGGCCTCTATAACTGATAATATTGGGTCACGTCACTTGAATGCAGACGATAAATTTCAATGAAGTGGGTGAAAAATTCAAGTGAAAACAGGTCTTGGGAAGAAAAAAAAAATTCAGACACTGATGAGATTACATCATAAGATAAAAGATAAAAAAAAAAAGGAGTCACCTTACGTCGGGGACATCGGCAGCCAGACTAGAACAGCTTTGGCACGCGGCCACGTTTTTATGAGGTCACAATCATCACAGTCACTCCTCTGCCTGTCAGAGCGGAGCACCTTCCTCCGTCAGGTTGGCGAAGGAAGAGGGAAGGGAGGAGGGGGAAAAAATAAATAAAATAAAATAAAAGCCTCTCGTAGCTGCCCCTGCTCTGTAGAACATTAAATGCCGCTGTAAGGACAGACGTAGGGCACCAAGGCAGACAAAACAAGTGTGGGGAAGACTGCCAAGGAGCGGAGGGGGAGCGTCTTCATTCAGGAGGAGCAGCAGCAGCAGCAGCAGCAGCAGCAGCAGCAGCAGCAGCGGAGGCACGTTCACACACTGCCCTCTGCTGCTGCGCAACTGCAAACTCCTCGCCGGTCGTCGCTCTGGCTGCACCTGTCAGCCAATTTGATTTCATTGCAAATTTGAATGTGTCATCATGCGTCATTATGCACGCAATTGTTGCTATTATTATTTTGTCATACGGGCTGTGTGAAACACTCGATCATAGGTATTAACGACACTGTCATTACCTTAAAGTTTAAATTACTATTAATATTCACTTTTTTTTTTATTGTATCATTATTTTATTCTTTGATGACCATCACCTGGTAATTATGATGAACCGAAGCTGAACATTTGAGAAATTCTTGTTTAAAGCAGTCTTGGTTTCCTCTTCTATCCTGATGAATCTGTACTCATCTCCATCAATGGAGTGGGAAATCAACCAAGAACAACAAATAAAATAAATACCCGTAAAATATCCATGTGAACACTTCGACGTTTTGCCCTCCGTTAACGTCACGCAGTGTAAAATAAGCTGGAATGATGAAGTCATTAGCGTCCCACTGCATGTGAACCACCCCAAACTTTGTCGGCTGCTGACATCTAGCCGACACAGGAAGAAACACAAACGGTCGCGAACTCTCTCTTTCTCTCACTCTGTCTCTCTCTCTCTCTCTTTTTTTTTTTAAAAGACAGAAAAAGAGTCTCGCCTGGATTACACCCGTTGAAGCCTCTCAGAGGTGCAACTGTGCCGCTGATCTGTATTCAGCCTGCTGCTCACCGTGTCCACTCCACTCGCCGTCGACGGCCTCCATTGCTATTCAGCAGAGCCGGGGCCGGATTTAAACAGGTCGTTTCCCAACAAAACTCATCTCTGGCTCTTTGCAAAGCTCAAGCTCGGGATTCAGGAATAAAAAGGTCACACACACACACACGCACACACGCACATTGGCATGTTTTCTAGTGAAGGAGCATCAAACCGTGGTCTTGTTATGCACCGGCATCGCTTGATCCTACTCTTAGATGCCGCAGAGGATACAAGCGAGTTGCCAGGTGATCCATTTGAGCGCCGCTTCACTCACTCACCTCTTTTCGAACTGCAGGTCGTCGTTTTTGCTTCCAATCTGCAACCGCCAAATGTGGAGGCTGCAAAAACGTGAGAGCTCCTGACAGCTGGGGCTTGTTTGAGGCACCCGCCAACCTCTCAGGAACACACAAAACGAGCATGGGCTTCAAACCCGGCGGGCAGACCGGCGCTATTAAGGCCTAGCGGGGAAGCTTCCACTCTGGAGGCCAGCAGCGGTGATTAGGGGGAAGGGATTGGGGGGGTTGGTACCTTCCTGAGGGTGTAAAACGGGAAAAAGATTTGAAGGGAGATGGCAAAGAGGCTCAGAAGCCAGTACGATGATGGTCCAGGCGTAGATAATCTGTGTCCGTGGCCCGTCGGCAAACTCCCAGAACTGAGACGAGTCAATCCATCTGCTACCGCTTTGGCTGGCTCAGCTTTTTAAAAAGTTCATGCCAAAAAGAGTCCTGTCCGTTATACTCAACGCACTATGGCTCTCAGCACTCTATGACGTCGCAAAATCGATGCCACACCTTTCACACGGGTCTCAATGTGTGAAAGGTGCAACAAGATGGAAGGTAGAACCCCACGTCTCTGATGGCGGCTGTAAACACACGGCTAAATATGCAAATAACGTCGTCTTTCACTTGTTATGTGAAAGACTTTTCGTCTGCGGTGACGAATAAATATCTGGAATATTGGGAGCCTGAAAAGTTTGACAGCGCTCCATCGATCGGTCAGAAAAGAACAACGAGTCGGTCCAAGAGCAGAAGAAACCAGCCGTCCCTGCCAAGGAGACAGACTCCCCGACCGCGCTGCCGCCAAGATCCATTTTTAATAATGTTCGTTCCACCTCATGATTTCCAGGGTACAAATAAAAAAGACATCAAACATGCATGAACCCCCGCGCCGCGAGCGCCCGGACGCTAACACGCGGCGTAAATCTGCCGTCGCGCAACAGCTGACCGGCCTGCAAATGAGTCGACGGGTGGAAGCGACCCAGCGGTCGCGCCGCTTCTCCCGCCAAACGGCGGGTGAAATACGAGGGCGAGGACCCGATAGGCAACCTTTAGAGCCGCTCGTCTTCGAGTGTTTCGCTTGACTCCGGTGACAAAATTAGAGGAGACAATTATTCCATTAGCCGAGGCCGAGAATGTGTCACCGACTGGGGATTAGCGGCTAATGTATTGCATCGTCTTGTATACATGAATAATTCATAGTCATTAATTACACCCGTCGCACGGCCACCCGGAACCTCCAGCAGAAACTCTTTTTATTATTATATGTTAATCTCCGACAGCGTTCTCCTGTGTGAATTTACGGTAAAAGGGAAAGAAAAATGCCGCCCTCGTAATTTAATTTAAGCCGTTAACACCCGAACGGGGGCACAAAGGGTTTTCAGGGAAAAAAAACAAACGCCTTGAAAAAAGGTTTCATCAGGTGACGTAGCGAATTAGCCGCTACCTTCTCATGGTGGCAGTGAGGTTAGAGTGCTGTTTGTTGAGGTTTCTGCTGGTGGTGTCGCTCAATTGTACAATTTTTGGTTGGCGAGTGAAATCCTGTTTGGAACTACATGTGCTACATGAACTTTCGAGTCGTCCCAGTGTTGTTCTGCTCTCTAGTAGAATTGACGTAACACCTCTTGTCCAATGAATCAAAATTCTTGGATGGAGAAAACTTTTTGCACAAGTAATTTATCTTGCCTGTCTTTCCGACCAAAGAAGTTGCATTAGATGAATGTTTTTTGGGCGTGTTTCCTGGTTTACTCACAAGATTGAAAGTGCTAAAAAAAAAAAAAAGCTACCTCAGATATTCTAGTCTACACCCAGCTCTCTTATTAAATCGTACACATATCGGAAATTATTACCGAGCTCAGCTGACATTGGTATCCACGGCTATTCCTCAATGTTGTGTCGCCCTTGCCTGGGGCTTTGGCAGGGGAGAAATCATTGTGCGTGTGTGTGTGCGTGTGCGTGCGTGTGCGTGCGTGTGCCTGACAGGGTTGATGACCTTTTCAGGGAGCTCCCATTTAATAAACACTGACAGCCTTTTAGAGACCACTTACCATTCATCTGGACTATAAGATTAGGCCCTCCGGTGAAACTGTGCACCGATCGAATGGGACTCGCGCGCGCAGGACGCCGACATCGTTCAGACAGAAAGAAAACAGAATCAATCTTTCGGAGGTGAGTGATTCATATCTCGGGAATCCTGCCATCTATCCATCACCGCAGCCATTCGCCCAGCGACTCCGCCGTCTGTAAAAAATGCATTTGGCAAGAGTCCGGGTAGCTTCAGGTCAGCGCGCCCAACTAAAATGGGGCGTGTGGCGACTGAGTCACCCGGCCCACTTCGCCTGCTTTTTTTTTTTTTTGCCTTCTCTTCAGTGCGACGGCGCTGAGCTCTCAGGCCAGAAATCAACCAGAAACAGCTTTGAGAGGATAAATCTGCCCCAGACAAACTGAACAAACTGTTGTCGCCGCAGCGTTGATGTTGTGGATCCGACAGCGGCGCAATCGTCGGCGCGTGTGTGAACAGCTTGACCGCGTCCTCTGGAGGTGGGGCTTATGGAGGTCCCATCACCGAAGCAGATTAGAGGATATTGACTGAGACACGCCGGTCTGTCGCGAACCGGGCTGCGGGCTGGAGTGAAGTGAGCAGGAGAACGTGGAGAAAAGTAGCGCACGCTCGCTGTTTAATACTCTTTATTGATTGCCCTCCCGTCACACGGTCTTTTTTCAAAGCCTTCAAGATCTTCTTGAAGGCAGATATTCACTCGTCTCCCGCTTATCTTCTTTCTCCATCTCTTTTTCCATCAGGCAGATTTTCCCCTACGTCTTTTTGATCTCAGGGATCTTCTTCTTCAGGATTGACAGGAGGGGCCTCTGCTTCATCATCTTTTTTGACCTCCTCTTTCTTTCTTTTCCGTGTTCAAGATCATGCCGTTCTCCTTCCGGTACTTCACCAGCTTCTTGATCCCTTCTGATTCCTCTGCTGTAGGCGAGAGAGGATGGGCAGGAGGATCTCAGAGACGGGGAGGATCTTCAGGACTGTGAGATCCTCATCTTTCAGGACCCTGAACATCTTCTTCAAGGTATCTTCCTTGTCCTTGACCTCCTCCCTGAACCTCAGGATGGACTAGTTCTCCCTCGATGTTCCATTCTGTCCTCTTGGTCCTCTCCCTCTTCCTGTTTCTTCTTCAATAGGTATATGCCGGCCATTGGTAGAGCAAAAAAAACAAAAAACAGTCACTTTAACATCAACGGTGAATATGGGAAAAGTTTGAAACTCCGAATCTCAACCGACAGCCGCTGCGTTGCAAACAGAGTGATGGTTCGAAACATTGTGCAGAATGCCAGAGCCTGGTCTCCACTGAGATGAAACATGGAAGGCCAAAAACAAAGACCCAGAATAAAAAAAAAAGTACAAGTGACTCAGCGAAGAGCGGCCAAACAGGAGCTGGGACTCAGGGAGGAGAAAAAAACCAACAACAACAACGACGCAGCTTTGATTTTTCGCCTCTTCATCATCTAAATATAGTCCACGTACACTTCACCAGCGCGTGCAACAAGACAAGGGCGGGTTCGACATGACACAGCCACCGGCACTCAGACACGCTCACACACTCACTCACACACACGTATATGCAGCAAGCCGGGCAGGTTGGCTCGGTGTGTGTTGAGCCACGTTTTCATGCACTGCTGCAGCAAACACGAGAAGTGCATACCGGAAACAGGCCGGCGAGGATAAAAGCCGGAGCGACGGCGCGGCGGGACACGCAATCGCTGCTCGTGTCTGCGGCCGACTCTCACCCGGCCCGCGCTGCGTGTTTGTGCTATTAAATATGGAGCGATTACACAGCCGTACGGCAGCCGCGCCGCTCCTCAGTCTGCCGTTTGAAGCCAAAACCAAAGCATCTTCTCACGCTTCTTTGTGGTTTTTTGGTGGGTTTTGAAACTTGAAGATCTCCCGGTGGAGTGCCCTCAAACTCCCCGGACTCTCACCTGGACTTTTTTTCTGCAGCGTGATGAGGGCTAAATTGATGAAGATACCCCTCGGATGAATAAATTAGCGGGCCGACTTGTACACGGAATGCATTTACATGCAGATGAGATTACAGCCCGCGACACACTCGGGCTCATTACTGTCCTTGGTTGCCCCCCACTCGACTGCTGCTCCACCTTCCCCCCCACCCCCTCACCCTTAGACGTCATCGCCCAATTGGATCCCAACTCATTGAAGCGGCTGAGGCTGCCGTGACTCTGAGAACAATATGCACAGTGACTGGCTGATTGATGGGAGAATCACACGGGGAGGGCACACACACACTCACACACACACACGCACACACAGGTTATGAAAGCCCAGCTTTAGATGCGACTCTCCAGGTGCAAATAAAGCGTGTCGACCTCGAGGTGAAAGGATCCTTAATTACAGGTTAAACTGCACAGCCCCTGAGTCACAATCTGCAGGAGATCCTACTCAGACACTGACCAATGTAATTGCTTTTTTTTCTCCCCCTGGTCCGAGCAAGGCTGCCGTCCCTCGGAGAGCCACAAACCTGTTTGAATCACAAAGAACTATAAGGCAGCATGCAGGCAGGAAGGCTGTGATGGAGAGAAACTGGTAACCCTGGCAAAACACAACAGACCCATCGAAACACAAATTGAAAGATTCTTATCAGGGATAAATCCATCTGCTAATTATGAGTAAATTAAAGTATTTCCCACCCAGGATGAACAAAATAAAGACAAAGGAGTTGAACAACACTTTTAATGCAACAGAGGAAACATCTGCAAGGTGCAGGCCTGCAGACATGGTGATCGTGTTTTAGCATGTTGAACTGCGCACCAGTGCATCAAATGCAGAAAAAAATAAGCCATTAAACAACAACAAGTAAATACAACCATATGGATTCTCATTAAAGCAGCCTTTGGCACTCTTTCGCTCTGGCGCGGGGGTTAAAAGTGCACGGCTGTTTTTTGCTGAAGTTGAATAATGCTAATGTTTCTTCGCAAGTGCTGAAGTTGTCAAAAGTTCTAAACGCATGCCTGTGTATGAAAACGTCCCCCCCCTCCCCCCCCGATCCCCCCCTTTAAAAATTCCCACAACTCATTAGTATTTTCCACCTGCCACAGTCCAACAACACCCCCCCACCCGCCCCCTTCCTGAACCCCCCCCCCCCGGAGCGCACAAACGCGCAGGTGCGACATCATCGGCGCGGCTGAAAGCTGAGATGGCCCCGAAGCTCCCGACGTCAACGTGAAAAGTCCTGACGCAAATCGAGGGAGAAGAGGCGGAGAGTGAAGAGGGCGAAGAAAGAAAGGGTGGCTCCACGGGGAAATACGCCAAAGAGGGTGGGGGCGGGGGGTGGGGGTTTAGAAGACCAGAAACCCCCCACTATCCCTCAACCCCTTGACATCGCTGACCTGGATACTCACAGCAACGGACGTCAAGTGGCGCTCACACTCGCTCGGGGCACACAGACTTTCCTCGGCAATGAAGACGGCCCCCCGAGCAGACTCGCTTCCTTAATAATGCAATACGACTTCCCGCGTGCATCTGCACCGGCCGCCATCTGCTGTCTTTCATCCTTTGCAACTCTATTAAAACGGTGGGGCGTCGGGCGCCCCCTTCTCTTTTTTGGGGGGGGGCAGGATTTGCATATAAAGCGAGAGCCGCCGAGTCGCGGACGGAAAAAAGAAAAATTGCAATTTATCGCCACGCAGTGCTGCTTGACCCTCTTGTACCAGAAGGAAAGGCCGGCGCCTCCAGAGTGTGCACATCAGCACCTGTCACTTCCTGCCCCGAGAGGTCCAATAGACGCCTGGCGACGCCGGGGACGGCCCATCCGTCTGCGTCTCGGCGCAGAGCTGTGACCTTGTCCCCGTGTGCTGCATTACGGACGGCAAATGTGAATTTGAGGGAAGGGAAATGAGAAATAAAAGGTTAAGGCGTGGCAATAAGGACGTGGGAGCGCCGTGGAGGAACCGATGGGCTCCAGCTGATTGACAGCCGGCGCTATTTGTATTGAATCGTGGCGGGTGAGCGTGAGTCCGCCGGATAAATATGCTATCTCAAGTGCCGAGCTGAGAGAAAAGATGGAACACGTCTCTGTTTGGATTAGAATGCTGTCAGAAAGATTTAGGGAACAGCCAGAGTGAAGATGTGCGTCGTGGAAAAAGTTCCTATAAGAATGTTTGATGGTCAAGGTTTTACTTTTGAAGAAGCCCAGGGTGTAACCCTAACCCTAACTTTGTAATTGTAATAACTACTTACAACATGTTTACCAAGATGCAAGGAAAATAACTGACTTCACTGGGACATGGTGAAAAATGAAGACATAAGGATAAGCTGCAGAAAGTACCATAAAAAATCTTTTAGATTTCAGTGTCATGAAATGTTGAATATCAGTATACAAATATTCAAGCCAAATAAAACACAAAGACGCAAGGAATTTTCTCTTCTATTAAAAAAAAAAAAAAAAAAAAAAAAAAATCCAAATCAAGCAAAGAATAAATGCGTCATTCCATTAGCGGGATGTCGTCACTTAAATATTGGAACAAATGGAATGTGGCTAAAAGAAGTGGAATTGGTGTGTTGAAACCCACAATGTCAATTCAAGCCGGTATTATTGTTAAAAATGAGTCAATTTGTCAGAAACCGTTAAATGCTGAACAGTCCAGCTCGTCCATTAAATCATCCCAACAACCTTGAGCAGGTCGCAGTTTGCTTTTTTTTTTTTTTTTTTGTTTTTCCCTCCCTTACTGTGTCGAGCAATAAAAGAAATTGATGCTAAACCTCACGTCCAGTGAAGAACCCAGGCGGATGACGTTTACGGTTGCACATCTGATCCGATGAGTGAATCACCCGTTGTCCTTGAGTGCGGTTTGTGGCTCAGCGTGACCTCTGACCCCCTGGCCGCCTGGCGAGAATGCACTTCTAGAGGTCGCCGGGGGAGCCTGCAACCGCGCTGGCGGCGGTGGCGGCCGATGAGCACGTGAGACGCGCCAGCGAGTGGCCAAGCGGAGACAGAAATCTTTGACACGAGGTTTACGAGTTCCGCAAGGTTTATGCGCCTCGGCACAACACAACAGGCGTTATTGTGGTTCGGCCCGTGGAGAATTACGTGCCGTTACACCGCTCGTAAGGTTTCGTCCCAGAAAATGATCGCATTAAGCTCCAATCAAAACCAACTGCTTTGAAACTGCTCACGCAAGTCTGTGGTCAAAGGTTAAGGTTACTTTTTATAGCCGGTGTGGCGCTTTGATGGACCTGACGCACCGGCGCCGGCCTGTAAACTTAATAACACGTACGCTCCCAAGATATCTGTCGCTCGTCGGGTATAATCGCATTTGATGGCGTTTAGCTGGCGGTAGCCAACAGCTATTTTCGGGATAATCCAGAGACCTTGCCAAGAGCTCTGCGAAGAAGAAGGAACCGCCGGCGAGCGCATGCACTTTTCAAAGTGCCAATTACTGGTGTGAGACATTTTTCTGGGAAGGGAGACAATGTCACAGCCCGGTCAACGTCGTTCTGGTTGTAGGTCCGTCCTTGCCGGTGTCAGCTGACCAGTGGGCAGAAGTCGGGTGGCCTAGCAAACGTAGGATGAGGAATATATAGAGATAACGGACTCTTGCAATCTGCAGGGGATGGCGTTGTTGGAGACAGTCTTCCTTTTTCGCAATAGCACAGAGAAGGACATTTTGTTTGGCTACTGCTTTAGCGTTGACGCCAGGCCGAGCTAAAAGTCCACTGGCTAAGCTCTGAATAACACACTCTGACTTTGTGGGTTTGTGGGTTAAATGCTGTTTTGAGCATTTAAAAAAGACTAACGAGATCAAAGACAGAGCGAAGGTTGTAAACATGTAAGACATCGTCATGCAATCAAGCTAACCCGTGCCCACTGGATAAACACCGCATCCGCAGAGGGAGGCTCTGCCATGTAGATCCTGTAAGTTTTTGCAACCTTTGCAAGCGACCCGGAGTGGAGCGGCTGGATGTCTGCGCACGGCGGGCAGGCGGCCAGGTTTCGTGGCTGTGCGCCGCTGCACTCAGGCATGAGAGAACACGTCGCTGGCGCCCATCCGCATGCAAGCCATCCGGCGGAAGCTTGGCTTTTCATAATTAATTTTGCTTCGCATTCCCACCAAAAAGAGAAGGGGGGGGGTTGCAGCGGAATCACTGCCAAAAACAAAAAAAGAAAGAATGAGTTGGGCCGGACAAAGAACGACGGCGAAAACAAAAGGCCAAGAGGACATCTGAAAGTTAATTTTATTTGTCGCGGAAGACGGACTGAGCCGAGCCTGCAGCTAAGATGAGTAGGCCGGTCTAAAAAAAAAATAAGGCGCAAAATAAATCAGGTGATCAGATGATGGAAGTAGTTTTTTTTCTTAGAAGGAGTGTTTAGTTTCCAGCCATCTGGTGCTGGTGTGATGAGGAGCAGCGTGGGAGGGCAGAGGAGCCATAAGCAGGTTCCCTGGCTGCATCACATGACTTCCCCAGGGTGACAATGTCATAAGCCTTTAATGGAAGCCCATGCGTTTGAAGCCGTATTAAATTCTACTTCGGGGGAAGGAAGAAAAAGGAAGAAGAGGGAATAAAGCTGGTAACATACCTGAGCGACACCAGAGAGGGCGACGTTGCCCAAAGCTGCTTGGCAGCTGGCCGCCGCTCGTCTCATCGCATCCATCCAACTGTTTATAGCCGCTCTAGTGATCCCCACCAGGAAATTGGAGCTTTATTTAATCTTGTTCCAACTATTTCATTCGAGTGGACGTGACTCCGGCTTCGTCTTCCATATTTCTACACTATCCGCCTGCGACGCACCTCTGAAAAGTCTGTGTTTGATTTTTTTTTTCAAAGTCCTATGTATTTTATGTGCATCGAAAATGTGGTACGTAAACATGAATTCACAGACCACATGTACTGTGCAACCTGTCACCGACACATGACCACCACTGTGCGGAAATTTGACCCTCTCAACACACGTTTCCTGAAAGCTAAAATGGAGATTGAAGTGACATTTTCAACCTAGTCAGCCGTACTTATGCGTGTGTGTTGTTTTGTGTGTGTGTGTGTGTGTGTGTGTGTGTGTGCGTGCGCGTGCGTGTGCGTGCGACGGCCAGCTGTCAAAGGCCACGGTTATTCTTGCGGGACCTCGATATTGTTGCCGCAGCAAAAGGAGTGTTTCTGGCAGGGCTGATGCAATGAGAGCTGAAGGATGAACGGTCAGGGGTCAAAACATTGTGCTGATTTTTTTTTCCCCTCCATCTACAGTGACACTTGTGCACGCGCGCACGCACGCACACACACGGTGCGCGTAAACAGCAGAACACACATGGATAAGAGCCCTTTGGCGTAAACATACAAATGGTGTTGCGAAGCACTGCAGCGGAGAAGAAGTCCACAAAAGGAAATTTAGCCACTGGGGCAGCGAGCATGCGGCTAATAGACACCAAAAAGCATAAAATCGGTTTCAGCTAATGAAAAAAAAAAAAAAGGTCGTAGCACAACGCGGACATGACGTTACGTAACTCAGGCGCGCAATAGGTATTCCGATCACGGCCGCGTGGGGGAAAGTTGAAGGATTGCCTCAGGGAATCCTTAAAGTGAAAGGAGGCAACTCCTCGGCTCTCCTCGGCTGAAGAGTGGCAGTTTGCTCTTTTGATGTGACTGGTAATCTTCCTCGTGTCGGGAAAGTTGCAGCCCTGCAAAGCAGCCGCGGCACACGAGGCCCGACTCGGTCTCATTTTCTTCTGCGAGCGGGGAAGAAAGGGCAGCGTTTGCCTTCTTGTCATTCCGTGAACAGCCTCAAAGTGCGGGCAGCATGGCAGCGGCTGGATTATCCAGCAGCGGCGACGACGACAGCAACAACGAGCTAAAGTGGTGTGCGTGTCGCCAAAACATGATGCCGTTTGGCGTTTGCATCTTAGTCATAAAATATTTCACTCCGGAAAAAAAGAGAGAAAATAAAGTTGTTTGTGATCAGGTGCATTGCAGGCTGTGTGTTGTGCACGCTGCTAACATGTCAACATTTTACGCACAAACGCACCGTCGCAAACAGGCTGGGATTAGAGTCAACAGAGTGAAGTTTGGTGAAGAGATAGAGGAACGCACGATCAAAAACGTAAATGAAAGCAAATAAATAGCTTGTGCAGGCCAATGACGACATCATAGCTCAGATATTAAACATAAAAAGATCACGATAAGAATCGTACATAACAAACAAACACAGAGAAATATGAACTCTGCCGAACAAGTAGCCGTTACGGCACATAAATAGTAATAAGCGTATTATTACGCAAGCATTGTTAGCATCAATGTCAATCATGATCGAACCGACACGGCTGCTGACAGCGGATCTTCCTTTCAGACAAGTGTGACAGGGTGGAAAAAAGCTTCTCTGTCCACTAAAAATACAGGCAATATAAAACAATAACAATAAAGAAGATTGTCATAACCGCCCTGGGGCGAAAGGAATAAACATTTGTTAATGAAATAAACATCTTTTGCTCTTCGTCCACATGCGGATGCAGCGAGTCACGCCGGGAAGCTGCACCGTCATTTCCAGGAAGTGAAGGAGCAAATGTTGGGATTTTACGCTCGGTTACACACTTTCCACTTTGAGCTCAAATAAGGAGCAATGAGTATGACTTCATACGAGGGCATTACACCACAAGATACGTAAAAATACCCAGTATTGTATAAATGTATTATAAAACATCAGACAAGCCTCCATCCCCTTCCGGAAAAGAAACAACTACTCTAGTGTCTGTGGTTCAATTTCAATCTGACATATCCTCGTCCCGCAACACTTTCTGCTTCACTTTTTTTTCTCCTTCCCTCTAATTAGGCAGCCAGTACTTTTGTATAATGCAAGTGATAAACTGAATAAAACATCTACACTACTACACAACATTGGATTTTACAGCGGTGCTGCAGCTTCCATAGTCACTTCCTCCCGCCGCAGAGCGCTTCAAGTGCATCCAAAACGGCACAAATCACGCACTGCTATTTTGGTCACACGAGAAATAATTTCTTTTTTTTTTTTTTTTTTTGTATTGTCATCTTCTTCTTCATTAGCTGTTCCAATAGCAAACCTCAAATAGGCGATAAACGAACACACGTCTCGTACAAAAGACTCCGCAAACTTTGGAACGCACCCCATGTCGTTCACCTGAGCAGAAACCTTTTTCCAACCTTATTCTGACGGCCCCGCACTGTGTCGCGTCAGCGTGATCACATCTGACTGGTCACAAATAGAGAGCCGGGGAGGCGACGTTGAACCGTATTATGGTTGAAGTGCATTAATTTGGCAGGAGCAGATGTGGTCCAGGGACGCGTGGCGCGCCTTATCACAGTTCCGCCATCCGTGCCGTCGGCTGATAAAAAGCACACTGCTTGAAATAAAAAAGAAATGGCACCCTGACGATATATCACTCTGGTCACAGTGGCTATATAAAGACATCTCTCTCTCTCTCTCTCTCTCTCTCTCTCTCTCTCTCTCTCTCTCTCTCTCCATAATATATATATATATATATATATATATATATATATACATATATATATATATATATATACATATATATATATACTCAAATATATGTATATAGTAATAAGCATGTTATTACACAAGTATATATATATGGTTATATATATAAAACATACATGCATAAACTAAGGATGCATCGACATTAGCGAATGTCTAGAGTCTGGAGTACCGATTTCAGTACCAATTCATACCGATATTGAGTACTTTAATAAGGCCACTACACATTATAGATTTACTTTGATTTTTCTGATGTTCCAACAACATTCCTCAGCATGTTTTCCCGAACATGGGTGACTGTCACAAGTTTCACTGCAGCACAAAGACAAATTTCACAAAATTGTCGTACGTACATACATACATATACAACTGGAATCGGCGTGTATTTTACGAGTGCAAGTAGAGTACTGAACCTCGGTATCGGTACTGATACCCAATACTGGTATCAGTATTGGTGCATCCTTATAATAAACCATGTCCAAACTATCAGTTCCAGAGGTTGGGACTGAAACCTGGCCCGGTTGGGAAGATACTAGTCGGCGAGTGACTCGTGTGGGAAACGTTGGACGGGGGGGAAAGAAAGAAAAACACGGCGTGTAAAGCGGTGTAAAGAGACGCATCTCGGCACCTCGGCCCTGGTCAAACACATACATGATGAAATTCAATATATCCAGCCGGGCATCAATTATGAACCACCTGCCTTGTTGGCTATGCATCAGTTCCGAAGGAGGCGAACTAAGACGTACCGTGAGTGAGGGGGGCGCGGAAAGAGCTTAGGCAGCACATGTTAGCGAGCGTCAGCGGGGGAAAGAAGTGTGGGAGCGGGCGGAGCAAAGGGGGAATCCGCTCATATTTTTTCCCAGAGACCAATAATAAACCGGTGTGTTTGCGTTTTGCGTGGGAGGCACGGAGGGAGGGTTGCACTAATTATATTCCGATGGTATCGGCTCAAAATCCTCTCCCCAACCTCCTCCACTCCCTTCCCCTCGCCTGCGCCATTTGATGCTGGATACATTGCTTTTTGATTGATTGCGCTCTGGTTTTTCTTCCGCGACGGTAATGCTATTCATAGCTTCTGACGTGCAGCTGTCACAGGCCAAAAATTCACAGAAAGTGAGATGGAGGACGTTAAGCGTTCGATCGGAAAGAAAGAAAAAAAAAAAACGTGGCTGAGGATCTGGCCGTCCGCACAACCACCCCCCCCCCACCCCCCCCCCCTACAGGTCACGCGTTGTTAATGAGTAAGAATAGCGCGCACGATGCGTGCGAGCCTTCAGAAGAAGGAAACGGTGCAGGACGGGGGTGACGGGACGCATCAGTCACACCACAGGCTCCGATAAACGCCGAGCAGGCCCGGCCTGGTAGGTGGCCTGACATTATTCCAACTCATTACCGTCAACCTGAAATGTTCCGACATGACAACACAGAGTGTAAAGCTTGTTTTTAGTCATTTTAAACAAACCCCCATTCCACACACACACTCACACACACACACACACACACACACAGGCACGCACGCACAGCTGTGAGTCAGAGCCGGCTGTCAGCTCCGGACGGAGAGCAAAGAGGCTGCTGAACGGTAAAGGTTGGTGACAGAGGTGAAATCAGAGCACTGGGTGGAAGTCGTGCTGCAGTCTTCACTGATTCTGGGAAAAGGGAAGAAGTCTCTCTACCGTCATAATAAATAAAGTCATGGCTGAATGAGTCGACGGCACGAATGTCCAATATATCTGTTTGAATTTGAAGTGTTGTCTCGAACGTCAATGTTCTCCAGGTCCAGGTGCCAAAATTGCACACGTTTGAGCAATCGCCTATCTGTGATGTCACAAAGGGCACAAAACTATTAAGTCAGCCAGGTGTTAACTCCACCCTCTGAGGCCTGCTTGTTTTTGTGTCTCCTTCCAAACATGTGAAGGGAGACACAAAACCACACTTTAAGAAGGACATTTTAATTTATTTTATTGCCATAAACAGCGGGCTAATTATGTTTTTTTTTTTTATGGCACTCTAGGGCGTTTTCTCAATAAATAACCTGACATTGAAAATAAATACTGATGGGATGAATAATTAAAGGATGACAAAGCACTTCTATAAGACAGAACAAAAAAAAAGGTCTTTAATTGTTTTGATTAAGGGACACGTACCACGAGAAAAAAAAGCCCCAAAGCACTCGCACGCAAAGTTTGACTCCATCATCGGTATTTAAGCAATGATTAGAAAAACTAAAAAAAATAAAACATTGCTGCACTCCCACCCATTAATCAGCCTAATTTGCAGCTAATTTTGTCAGGGAACTCAATCCGCCGATAAATCACAGCATCAGCGCGTGGGATGAATGTGAGCCGCTCGGCTAACTGGATCACCGAGTCACTCCAGGCAAAAGTGTTCCTGGGTCTGCTTCAAAGAAATATGACAGGCCTCAGAGTGACACAATATCAGACTGAGGAGTTTAACGCGGGATCCCGAAAAAAAACCCTGAGTGTCACATTAAAGCGCCGCCGCTCAGACGGGAGGGAACGTTTTTTTTTCCTCATCATTTTCGGGTCGTTACAGCCCTGTGATACGCTGAGTTTCGGGAGATGTCGTCGCCTCGGGGAGCCGCCGCAGGAAGCCATTCAGAGGAACCGACAGTCGAGAAGAAAAAAAACCCTGGCTTCGGAACACACAAGGTGCACAACGCCGACACCGAGCTGCTCCTGTTGCAAGAAGGACAACAAAAATCGGCTCTCCGGGAGCCTCACGCACAGTCGCTAAAACTTTATTAACAGGTCAGAGGTCATACCCCAAGGTCAAACCTCCGGGTGATACGGCTGGCCCCTTCATGAACATGGGTGAAAGCGATGCTTTATGTCTTGCATTGGCCCCTTGGTTTGTTTTCTGCTTTATTATAAACATATTTTAGCCATTAGCTAACTGCGAAAAATCATCTTGCTTTCCCGGATTGTTTCTTTGACTTCCAAGGTCAAATGGATTTCCCCAGATGATTAAAGAAAGTTGCGATGGAGAAACTATTTGAATATCTGGCTCGACAATACCAAAAAAAAACAAAAAAACACTGCATATTTTATTGGGTGATTATCCTCATTAAATGGCTGCGTTTTTTGGTTGTTTTTCCAAATTTCAGACATTTTTAGCTTGCAAAATATTTCGGAAAAGTAATTATGATATGATTACCGATTTTTCCCACAGTAATCCTGTTATATCACTCAAAAGGTAGTTTAATTACAGTAGTGGATTACTTAGTAATAGATTACTCGTCAACGCTGGTTCTGTCCACTGTTTTGAGCCTTGCAGAACAGCACTGTTGCTTCATGTAACTGGAGATTTCTCCAGCTCGGTCGAAGCGGGAAACGCCACTCCAGAGGATGTTTTCTGTTTGCCTGATCAGCAAACAAAATAAATAAACAAACAAACAAAAAAAAACAGACACGAGGATGAAGTCGTAAACTGCTGAGCTGCTCGATCTGCTCCATCTCATCCGTAGGGCGATAGAAAACTATCAGAAACACGGTTCCAGATTCCAGTGGACGGCTTGTTGGAAACCCACAGAATTTGTTTTTCGAACCCAATGATCAAATGCGCCGCGGCCTTGTTTATTTGTCTCTCCGCGTGCTGGAGCAATCGCAGAAACGCCCCTGCTCCAAGCTGCTTTTGCATGTGCGCCGAATCTGCTGGAGCGGGGAATGAACTTTTGGCATTCACAATGAAGAAGGCGCGGGTCACTGATAAATGAATCACTCCCGACGCTGTAAGTGGAGCTTGTTAATTGGCTTTTTGAAGGGACTCGCTGATGAGGACGAGCGGCACATCCTTTATTCCGGAGCCCCAGTTAATTCAGCGGCGTGTCATTAGTTTTAGGTCGCAGGCTTAAAATGTAGCCCTGGGAGGGTTTTTCTTTCTTTTTTTTTTGATGAGGAGAGGAAGAAACTGAATCACATCATTTTTTTCCCCCTTTCTTTTATTTTGGGCCCTCAAAGGATTGTATCTCAGACTTCGGCCACACTTCTGCCTGTAAATAATTAGTACAGATGGTGTCCAGAGGAACCGGTCAGACTGTTGCTAATCAACCTGGTTCCCACATGTCAAAAAAACACGACGTCATTGTTGTCACTCTGCTAGAAGATGTCTTCACCTCATGCGGCAAGTTACTAAATCAATGCACTCCCAGCCGTAATGTTCCCTAGTTCCACTTCCATCCACCAGTGTGCTGTTTATCTGGCTTCCACCTGTCCACCCTCTTTAATTAGAAACTAATTTGACCCCTTCTCTCTCTGGATCGATCCTTAGAACGACAACATATGGATCGGCAAACTGCTACCGCAACATGCGTTGCTGTTGTTGTTGTTGCCGTTGTCTTAACCTCTCACGCGCGCAGCAACGTTACGCTAATGATGACATCTCACTCTCTCCATCTCCTCCATCATGATAAAGCCTCCTTTTTACTCGCACCGAAGTGAGAACGACCATCAACCAGCTTTAGGAACCCTCCCGGGAGAGCGAAGAAGAAAGCAGACAGGAAGCAGCTGAAGCAGTTTATTAGGGGCATGATGCAAACACGCTGTCATTAGCTGAAAGAAGGTGGGGGAAGAAGGTGGGGGAAGAACACAGGAGAACGACGCATTAATAGATGTTAATAGATCATCATCATCAGATTTAGACCTACATATCTATAGGTCTAAATCTGCATATTCATTCGGAGACATTGGAGGGAAAAGGGGGTGGAACAATACAGAACGTCATGAAGGGACGCAAAGAGAGGCACCACCGAGTGAGAGGGAGAGGGAGAGAGAGAGAGAGCTGGGCAGAGTGAGAGAGGGAGAGAGATGAGGACTCGCACCTCCTCCGTGTGACAGTTGGGCTTGAGTCTCCTCCTCCTCCTCCTCCTCCTCCTCCTGCTCCACTCTCATGCCGTCTGTCTCCTCCACACCATCTCCATCCGTCCCTCCGCTCGCTCTCTCCTTCTCTCCGTCACAACCCCGCCCCCCCGCCTCCATCCACCCACCCTCCTTCTCCTCCGCTCCACTCTCCTCTTCCTCCCTCCTCTCTTCACTCGCGCGTCTGCTCCTCATCCTCCAAACATGCTGCTCACGTGAAGAAAAAAACAACTTGCAGAGCACCGTGCGAGCGCCCCCGAAAACCAAAACAACAGCCCGAGCCGGAGCAGAGAGCAGGAGAGGCGGCAGAGAGACGGCATAGAAGGAGGGCAGGGAGGCAAATGATCCATCGCGGAAATAAGGGAGGAAGAAACTGCGTTTGCATCTCTGTGCCTCCTGTGAGCGCGTCAGCTTGAGCGGAGCAACAGTATGGATCTGTCATTCATGGCTGCGCAGGTAAGACCCCCCACCACCTCCACCCCCAGTTCTCCTTCTCCTTCTCCTTCTCCTTCTCCTTCTCCTTCTCCTTCTCCTTCTTCCTCTTCCAGTCTGTTGTTTGTTTGTCCCTGCACAACTTTTTGCACCCATCATGCCTTCGTCATGTCATGTTGTGAGCGCGGCTGCTCCACAAGTTTATATCGGGCGCTTCTGACTCTTTCTTGTGCCGTTAGTTCATGCTCATAACGCAAACAGTGCGCTGATGAAGACCTTGTTGCACTGACCGCGACGGTCCGGATTGCTGACTCTGGTTGCCCACTGTGTCAGCGTCACAGTGGAGATGTTGTCACCGTGTTTAGGACGAAAGCCGAGGTGCTTAAAAATGCTCCTTTATCCTGCGCACGTCTCCACCAGTTTGAGCAGCTTTTAAAAAAGATTCCTCCTGAGTCTTTGCATTTACATTCAGAGTGCAACTCGTATTTAATTAGGGGCTAATTTGGTTGTCTGTTCCTCGGTGTGTCTGGCAGCCCCGACTTGGTTTGATGCCATCGACTTTGGCTGCTAATAGATGTTACAAAGGATTATCCTTCCTGCCAATCGGGCCGTGCTGGGATGGATCCAAGTTAAATCAAGGTCCCCCTCATCCCTGCAATGGAAATCAGAGACCTCAGAAGATCCTGTAATACCTTTTCGCCCCATGCGACCTAATTGAAAGAGAGGCGGAGGCGTGAATGTGTCCAACCCATTCCAAAATAATCTCAACTCCACCTTCCGTCTACCCAAAGGACTTGGAAGGATCTGGGCTGGCGGCGAGCGACTGAGGGGAGCTTGAAACCACAGAGTAAGAAAGCTCTCAGCGGCCACCGCAGGGCCCCGATGAACGTCTCTGTACCCCTGGCTGAGCGTGGGGATGTGCAAGCTTGGCAGGGGGGGGATATGAATGGAATGGCTCGGCCTTTTCAAGGTTCGACAGCGAGCGAGACGAAGGAAATGTCACACATGTTTTTCGCGGTGAAATCGTAGACGGTAAATTGCAAAATGTGACGTAAAGGCAAAATCGACCAAGGACGAAATCTTCAGTGGAGGAAACTTGATCTGACCGGATAGTTGATGATTCTCAGAGCTGCCGGCCCAATCAATACTGATCCAAAGCTGTTGAATTACCGTGGAGTAAATCTGCAATTAGTCTCAACTTGTGAATAGTTGGCGCCGTCGTCCTTCAGCAGAAACCGCCTGCAATGAGACCTCATGTCAAAAATCAAACTTACCTATTAAAACAACCACATTTCTATTGACTCTTCTATTGACATGGTTTCTCTTTAGGAAGCTTGTGAGACTGATGAGGTTGAGATTGGTTGAAAGATGATTGGGTCATAAAATCAGGATGACAAGTCGAGCCTGGTTCAGCCTGGCTCGACTTGTTTCCCCACCATGTCATTATTTCCCCGCTAATCTTCGCCCATCACCTTTACAACCCTCCGTTACCCTTTTTGCACTCATCAGACAATTTATCACATCTACTTGCGAAATATGCAAAAGAAGAAGGAAGTTTCCTGCTCGCCCCTGATGAGTCACTGATGGCCAGTGTGTCAAAATGATAAACTCTGCAGAGTTCAGACGACTGAGCTCACATCAGATTTTTCGTTTTCGCTCGTTCGTCCTGACGGGTAGAGCTGTGTTCTGGAGGCAATGGGATTGTTTGACATTTGCCGAAATATCTCTCCAAAAAGAAGATGGTAAAGATTATAGCGCGCGTGCATTAGAGGATTGATCTGGTGGAATACACCCTGCTGGGAAAAGATCATTCCTGTTTAGGAAAGCCCCAACTCGTTCTCCTGAAAGAATGCAGATTGGACTGGCTTGGAGGTTTGCTCAATGGATTTGCAAGATCTCAGACTTGAAATGTGTTTTCTCATCTTTTTTTATGCAGAGTCAAATGTTACATAATCTGGTGCTAAATAGCTCCCTGAAAAACAATAGAGGCACTTCTGTCTCTCCTTCGACAAAAACAAAATGAAATTTGCATGTGGCAGCAATGCTTCACTGGTTAGGAATGAAAGAAGAGGAGCATACTTCATTAGCCTGAGAGTGGCGCTATCTTCAAGGGGCGCAAAACAGGGATTAATAGCTGACAATCACAGCCCAGCTTATGAATACTAATTGAACGGCGCCGCGTTCTGTTTTTCAGATAGGACCGAGCCCAGGAAGTTTTGAGAGCGCCGTCCTGCTCGCGCCGCGACGCCAAACTTCTGGATGCATTATTCAGCGCACACTCAGTTGATATCCGACTTGTGCGCGTGTTGTGCTCCATCCTGCACCTCGCAGCGGATGTCACCTCAAAGGACTCGTGTTCTTGGTTAGCAGCCGATGGCGAGATCAAGTTCCTTGCGTCGCAGACGGGCTGCGGAGCCATCCCGGGCATTTTGCCAGTCCGACACTTGCTTCAGATGTTTCTCGACACGTGGCGCCAAGACCCCCCCAGAACCCCCGGGCGCCGTCTATCCAGTACACGGTGACCTACTAGGCGCAGTGTCTCGCTCCTTCCTTCATTTATGACTATACTCACGCACACTTTTTCTTTTAACTAAGTCTTTGAGCTGCCCCTCCCCCCTCTTTTTTTTTTTTAACTGACTGACACGGCAGGACGGTTAGCTCTTAAATGAGACCCCGCGGGGTTGATTTCCATATTCCCACATCGGGTATTTTCTCTTTCTCACGACGGGCCATCAGCATTTCTCATCACTCAATTACTTCCCCGGCGAAGCCGCAGCTCGGCCTCACTCTGCCTCACACTGCCCTGACAGGGTTGTCCATCTTGCCGCGTGTTAACAAGGACAGAAGAGAGCGAAAGGGAGAACGATGGATATGTGGCTGACAGCGTCACCACAAGCAGGGCCGGAATTTACACGCACCGCCGCGACTCCGAGGAGTGGTGAATGCCAGAGTTGTGCTGATCGACGCCCAAGTATTGACGCTAATGATGCGAGGCTGCGTCCGTTTTCACAATCGATTCTCAAAAGAAAGCATCAATAAAGAAAAGAGCAGGAAGTAGAAGCTAGCAGGAGTTGTAAACAGTGGCAGCTTTTTTCAGAGTAAGATTGAAGGGGCAGTGAAAACTTCAGTAGGCAGACAACGTTTAGCTTTTTTAAGAGTTCCATGAAATGCAGCGGTACGTAGCGGCTAGCGACAGAGAGGCAAATTTTCCCCCTCGCGCCAGTAGCTAAAGCTAAGCTCTGACTAAGCTGTCAGATACAAACCCGATTGCTGCAACAGGTAAGAAGGTTATATTAGCGAAAAGGGACTTTTGATGTGGCATTCCAGGATAAGAAACAGATCTTTTAAAAATGGTAAAATACTGGGTCGGCAGTCGGCGCTTTCTTGATGTCATCCGCCGACACTGAGGGCTAAATTGGGAGATCCGAGCAACGTAAAGTGCCTCCGCTAAGACTTATGGGAACACCAATAACTTCGGATGAGGAAATGCAAGTTGCAGCGGCTCACAGATGAGATTATTTTCCCATTAAACGCCTATTTCGTACATATCGAGACTATCTCTGTTTCACGATTGCAGGGCAGCGGGGGGGGGCTGGAACAGAAAGGAGAGACAAATTCAATTGTGTAATCATGTTATCTTAACGCACTTTCTTCGTGCCAAGACTGTTTCCTCGACCATCTGTGGCGTAGGTTTATTTGAAGGGTGTAATAATGGCGCACCGAGCCTTTTCATCTTCGGGCTTCCGTTTTTTTTTTTTGTTTTGCCTCCCCCTCTGGTCCTCTGTCTGTTCTCAGAGCAATTGGTTTTTTATGAAAGCTGTGGGCTTTGGATGGTGAAACCTGGGCGTCAGTCTCAGCGCTCCGTCTTCTGTCTCTTATATGACTCCCGGCGTTGTAAAAAGCAGAAGGAACACCTTTAACCGATTAGAAGGAGGCGCATGCACACGGCGAATCAATGCCTCTAATCTCCTTTTGTGTGGGACTATTTTTAGCGTCTTTAGAGGAGGAGCCGCCACTTCAATGCGCTTATACAACCCTTGTATTTTATTGTTTGTTTTTTAATTGTACCTGTGCATTTCAACTCTGACGTCCTCATTTATATTATGTATTATAACATTATTATACATCCGCTTCCAGGGGCTTCAAAGGAGCCGTAAGCAGCAGCGCTAATGAGGAGGCCTCCCAGTGGCCGTGACACTTCATCATTTATAGATGCTTTTCACTGCTGGGTTGAGGGAAAGGTCAGGTCTCTTCTTAGCTGGACCACTTTGCTGTTTACTCACATTTGACTGACGTGCAACCGCGCTGGGAGGAAATGCGACGGGACGACAGGAAGACAACGACACAACATTGGGGGATTGCAGTTTGCCCGGCAGATTTCAACGCCACCATCCAGAAGAAAAAAGAGCAGAAGAGGCTTTTTGATCTCCGGCTGCTGCGGGGGGTGGAGGAAGGGAGGTGGGAGTGGCTGCAGGTGGTCGAGATGCCCGGGGCTCGGTCTCCTCCAGCCCAAACAAGAGGTCTTAATGTTCTCGATGGGAACAATTGGCCGACTACCAGGAAATGGCGCATCTCTATATCTGTGCTCCTTACAAGTGTCGAGCCAGGTGCCAAAGAACCTCTCGGCTCCCTGAGCGCCGATTGCACAGCCTTAATTTAACTGCATGGAGAAATGGCCGGCTTAAATAATGAGTGGCGCTCCAGATTGTGCACACAGAGCCATTCGGCTTGTTCGTTGAAATGAATGTGTTTTTGTGACTTTAGTAGCCTTGAGATACATTTAAATGAGCCCTTCCTGTCTTTCCTTCATGTCTGAACTTTAATTTTTTGCAGGTATTTTTTGCTGTGCTAGAGGAGCACAAACTAATCGATTTAGTTCGTACTGTTCTGTGTGTCTTCGGGCTGCGTTTGGTACAATACAGCACCCCTTGCAGTTCTTCAACCATCCTTTGGGGTGGTTGAGGTGCTGCTCGGTTGGGTGCAATCTGTGAATTATAACCACTTAATGCATAAAGAGAACAGAAGACAGGTAGAGCAATGCATAAAAATAAGCCCAGCCTTGCCATTTCAGTGGAAATGTAGGCCGAGCAGCGTGATTGATGGCAATAATGTTTGGCGAGTGTCCCTGTCTTATGACACATTTTAACGTGTTTGCACTGCACGCGCAAACATCTCGCAGCACTTTTTTTGCACCTCTGGAGTGATCGATTGCATATCGAAAGAGGTTCCAGGGGAGAATGAAGGGGAAACTTAATGGGCTGTGGCAGCCAAGTATGAGGTAATAACATCTTTTCCTGATAGACCCTGGCTGCATGATGCCAACTGTCCCCGTATTCCGCAAGTATGAATTATGAATTCCCACATAAATAATCCATTTCCAGCCCATCCTGACATAATTCCACTGCAGGCCTGTCGCCTGTATGGACACATGTTGGAATAAGATCGAGCGGCGCGAAGGTAGCGCCCCCGTAAACAGAGCCGACGCCGACAAACAAAATCCGACAAACAAAATCCGAAATCGGAATTCAGCGGATGTAGTTTAAAGGTGGAAGGAGCCCAGACGGAGAATTTTAAACTCGCCCCACTTGCCGAAAGCCATCAGGAAACCTGACTGGTGGCTGCTGATTAAACCCTGTTCAAGGAGGAGGCAGAGATGGATTATGATTGGAGTTAAACGCCACCACGGCTGACTGTAATTTAGCGGGATAATTATGCAGAACCATTAGTGCGCTAAGGTAATAAAACTACACCGCACACTTTCTACTTTCTACATTCAAATTCCAGCCCCGTGTGTAATTTTAATTAATCGCCGCTTTGTGTGCAAACAGAAAGCAAATAGTTTTCCACTTTTGAACGACGAGTTTTCAATTGTATTTTGAGCTTCCAAACCCAATCGAGCGTAAACAAAGGCGATCAACGACACTGGAGCCGTGGCCCCATCCCATTTCTCTTTCTAACTCCTACCTGTGGGCCCTTTTACATCGAGAAATGAGCCACAAGTAGTATAGTTTGAAATACTCCTTATTTACAGTTCACACAAGTATGTCTTGCCTTCATCAGATTTAGATCCAACCTGCCGTCTTCAGGTGCTGTTGCCTTGGCGACAGTTGTCCTTTTGTCCTTTGGGATTACAAAGGGGTTGGAAAACAACATTAACGTGTAAAATGTGTGACTGGCATGCATCATTTGGTGAAATTGATCAAAACGGTTGCGGAAAAAAAATTCATTCTCGCAGGATCAAAGGTTGTTTAGCCCAAACACTACACACCCCTCCTTCATTTGTACGGGAATTGGGTCAGGCTACAGCTAAACATGGAACAGAAAGAAAGGGCAGAGTATTAGGGACAAACAGGCCTGGGACCTGGTGCCTGTTGAAAGGAAGCCTTCCGGAAGCTAATGGGAACACAAGCGGGTTGTGTTTTCCATTCTTCCGTCCTCTGTCGCTCGCCTCCTGTTCGGCGGCAAACCAGCCCGCTTCCTTTTTGCCTGTCGCCCTGTCGCCCTCAAAGTGAACCGCTCTGCTTTTGATCACTCCAAGCTCTCAGGCTCAGAGTGAGCCCAGAGCCCCCAAAAAACAATCCCAAAGCATCAGCGCCGCATCTCATTATCCGGCATTAAACGTGCCGGGACACCGTCCCGGAACTCAATTACTGTGTTTTTGTCTCGCAGCTCATTTGACTCGTATTCATGTGATAATTTCGCCTACAAATGGCCTTGTTTCAATTTCCCTCGCTGACGAGCTCATGGAGACACGGCTCACGCCCGCGCCGCGCCACGATGCGCTCTGCCAAACAGCTGTTGATATTTACATCATCAGCTTCATGACAGCCATTTTTTTTGTTCTTGTTGTTGTCGCCGCCTTCACGCGCCGCAGCTCTGATGATGCCTCGCACAAAGCGGCTCCGACTCTGACCTTCTCATTTCGGATGCATGCAACTTTAATGGCCGGGTGATGAATCAGGCACTCACGGCACAGTCGGTTGTATTACTTATGGAAATCATTGGGAACGGCGGTATGCATGAGTGGCGTGCACCAACTTAGATTTTTCTTAAAATGCTGAATTATTAATGGGGCTTACGCTGGCTTGTGAATCAATTCGCGGCTGGAGCCGCGAGCCGCGCAGAGGCTTTCATGCGCTGGAGCTAAATACCAGGACGTGGTGTCGCGGCTCGGACGACTCTGTAGCCACTGGCTGAGCTTTGTTCTCCTCCCTGAGCTCTTCAATTATTGCTCTGTTGTTGGTATTATCATAATAACAACATTTTGAGGCATTCTGCAACAGTAATAAGTATTGAGCTTTTCTGTGCCGGTACCAGCAGTGCGGGGCAACCCTTCGGTCTGTCCTTTCCAGCACTCGGAGCTGCTCTGTAAGCATTGCACAGCCTCAGCCAGACCGACGCTGCTCCGGATTGCTGCTCACCTGCAACCGAACAATTTGGCTATCGAAGATTTGCGGCAATTAGCGACAGATTGATTTCGCGTCTGAGAGTTGTGCTCAGCATACGGGGACGCCTATGAGTGGGCAACTCCGGCGCTCAACTCATTGCCTCGCGTTCAATCCAATTCAACATGTCCATTTTAAAGGCTGCATAGAATTTTTCATTTTCCACCATTTTCTGTAGCACAGGGTAGGAGGGCATTGGAATGCTTGTGCGTAACTGCCAGTCTTTAGTTGAATTGACAATGAAACAGAAACACGAAGAAAGAACAAAGAAAGAACATAAATAGGAAGACACACTTTTCCCAATGGAATAAAAAAGAAAAGTACAACGTGGTTTACATATATAAAAAGAGCAGCACAGGGTATAAATAAACAGCTACAAACAGAAAAATACAGCAAGCACGCAGTTTAATGCGAATGCGTCAATTAAGACATTTCCGGTGCTTCGCTTTCGTTCACGTGCAGACGATCGCGCCGCTTCGTCATCTATTAAAAGGGAAGCGCGCGTCTCTTTTTTTGGCGCTGCAAAACATTCACGCATGGGCGGGCAGGCGGTAAGACTCACAGACTGAGGGCATGTCGCGCAGGGAGCGCTGCCTCGACTCCTACTGTTACAGTGTTATAATATTGTATCTAGGCCAACATGGCACTGGCGTGACAAATTCATAGCTTTACCACCGACCCGCCCGCCCACCCACGCCGTCTCCCACGGGGGAGATGCGCGCGGGAGCAGGGAAAGAAATAAAAACGCCGACGCCGGCCCGTGAGCGCAAGGCTACATGCTGATGTCAGTCGGCGCAGTCCACATGTGTTAGCATTGCTGTGGGCAGTTTTAGCGGAAGGCCGCGGCATCAAGTTGGACTTGCTAAAGCCCCCGTTAGCCCTGAGTCAAGCTAAACTGCGCTAACTGGCGCTGGGGCTGCGTATCACCGGTCCAGCGGTCCAATTATGTACCCGATGTCCTGGCGAAGCCGCGTGCACACAGCTTGTTAGGCGTAACGGCGCTGCAGTGCACAATTTCGCAGTTACACGATGAATAAAGTTATCTTGTTGTTGCTCGGTAACCCACTGGTTTATTTACAAGCTCCATCCCAGGTCTTATCCTCAGGTCCCACCGGATTTTGCATTGTAGGAACATGAAGCTGTACAAGCGCTGCATACCAAATTCTTTTTGTTTGTTTGTTTGTTTGTTTGTTTTCTTTTGTTTGCCGGTAGAACAACTTTAAATTAGTATGGAGGTGGAGAGAGCGGAGCAGCAGCAGCAGTGAGGATAATTAATCATGTTTCTCCCTGAGATTGACGGCTGTTACACAAGAGACCGACTGAGCCAGAGGAAAATAATTGTGAGGCTTCTTTAAGGTGAAAGAAATGAAAGAAAGTAGAATGTAAACAAAAACAAACAAACAAAAGCTCCCGGGCATTCCGATGTGGTGGTTGATTGATTTATATTGTGGCTTTAGGAGGCGCCGCTGTCAGTCAGCGTGTCAAACGTTTGTGAAGCACTCGGACATTCAGCTAGTCTGGCACCAACGGCCACACCCACCAATTCACGCCCCTTCAGCAGAATGTCTTCACCCCACTTCTACATAGAATAGACTAGAATAGAACAGAGTAGAATAGAATAGAATTAAAAATGCTTTATTTATGCCACGTTGGGGAAATTTGCATGGTTTCAGCAGTATATACAAGCGAGCAGACCAAAATTATGAATTAAAAAGAAATTAAATAAATATGCAAATGATTTACATAAAACATGCCTAAATGCAGTTGTCTGATTCGGCCACTCACTATTTGATGTCAAGAAGCAATTTGAACTTTCTCCTGATCAAGCCACGAGGAAGAAATGTTGCCGATATTGTCCCACCGTCAAATGTTCATTTCAGAAACGGTGAAGAAACGGTGAGGAGATCCAACAGGGAAGCGGTACTCACGTACTCAGATGATGGTGTGTGTGTGTGTGTGTGTGTGTGCGCGCGCATGTATGTGTGTGTTACGTGCATGATTCATGCCCTTACAGTATGTGCAAAGTGAGAGGAAAATCCCTCCATCTGGCTACCGTTCCTGGATGGCTTCTGCTACCTTTCAGCCGCCGCTCCCAGCAGACAGTACAGCACTGGCGGTGTGGGAAGACACTGTGCATGAGAGCATCTGCCAAGTGCTGTATATGTAAATATAAATATATGATGCCGAGCATGGCAGTGGTGGTAGTGGTGGCAGTGGTGGTAGTGGCGGCGGCGGTGGTGTGGATTCCTCCGCGCGGTCGGACGGTATGGCTGACCACGACCCTGGCGCGGCGCTGCCATAGCAGAAATGGGATGCGCGTGTCGAGAAAGGTAATAATAGGAAATGGGAAATGATGGGAAATAAGGAAATAAGCCGAGGATTTTAAAGAAGAGACGAGAGCTGGCGTCCCCCGCGGCGCTCACACCGAGCCTCATCGCCTCCTTGCAGGGCTCGGTAGCAGCCGACAATGGGGGGGGGAAATAATCACCCTGTTGGATTCGTTCACCGAGCCACAATGACTTCAATCTGCGACGGAGCGGCTGCCGCCTGCTGATGCCTCTAATTTTCTCGTGGCTGTCCGCGGAACAGGAGGTGCCGCTCGGTCGCCGCCGACGCGACTGAGAGCCCAACTCTCTCGCCACCGTCTGCGCCCCGGAGATCAGAGGTGATCAGAGGGCCGAGAGTCTCACACCAGTGGAGATTCAATTAAGGCTTTCCATCTTTACAGCTGGATATTTTCCATCCCCCCCCCCCCCGAGCCACTGCCAGTGCTCGTGGAAAGTTCCTCTATCACTCTGGCACCTTCAGACAGTCTGCGGAAAAAAAAAAAAAAAACCTACCCCAAAATCAAACCTAGTCAGGTCTGTTATTGGCAGTGAGTGGGCTCAGACTGAAAGACGCTAACCCTTTAAAAAGACGTGCGAGTTCACTTTAGGATGAGTTTGACTGGAGCTTTTAGACACTCTTGTTTCACATCTCCCCCTTCCGTTTTGATGATGCAGACGGTTCTCTGCTCCAATTACATTGTAGCAAAGGCATGAAATGAAAAGGCAGGAACGCCCGCATTGAAACCCTGCAAAATGATGGAAAAAAACACTTTTGGTGATATTTATATGCGCGTGACGAAAGAAACAGCTGCATGCGATGCACTTTCCTTTTGAAAGTGTCAGAGCAGGGAAAAAAATCGGGAGTTTTAATTAGAAGTCTGGATGCACAAAGGAAATGAGACTTTCTGCTATTAACAGTGACCTTCCAGGCAGTTTAAGTCTGGTCGCTTAAATTAAACAGTGATTACCTCTTCTTTCTTTTTTTTGATAGATTTTTCTGAACAGCTCTGTGGGACTCTCCGTAAAGCATCTACGATTCTGAAGCAAAAAATGTTCAATGTTCAAAAAAAAAAAAAAAAAAAAATGATCGAAAAAAAAAAAAGAAAAGGTGAAATACTGTCCCCTATCTCAGAGCCGAGACCACAGAGGGAGCCAAAGTAAATAACATGTGGGTGAGCAGAGAATCAGCGAAGAGCTGCTGGCAGCAGGCTGTGAGGCAGAGTGGAGTGGAGGCGGCTTGATTGCTGATGGCTGGCAGGTGTCCTGGTGAGTGGCGGCTCACATTTAAGACCTCCGAGACCATCGGGAAAATGTGACGGTGTTGCTTTGATTCGCAAACCAAACCCGCAGCCATGCCGCAATGTCAACGTTCACTAGCGGGAAATGTTGGCTCGTTGGCACGTTTCCGTAGAGCCGCGGCCGAACGTGGAAGGGAGGCGGCGCGGTCTGCAGCTCCTCCGTGGCCGCTTTAGCTCAAGCTGTTTGCCTTTGTAAAATACATGAGCGAAGCCTTGCAGGGCGGCGAGCAGCCGTCCCACTGCAGGAGACCGACACCGGGTAAACTCGCACGTCACAAACAGGAAGTCCTGCGTGTCAGCTGTTTGTCATGGCTCTTGTTTCAATAAAGAAATTATTATTTTTCGACTGCATTTCTGTGGACGATGCAAAATACATTTTTTGATTGAATAATTTACGCCAATGTACATGAAAGTCTGAATAATTGATTCCCACAGTGTAATCTACAGCAGCACCTTGAAGGCGCCACAACCGCTGTTACCGCACACCTAACGAAAAAGACTCTCCGAAGAACTAAAGAAGAAGACGATGATGATTTGAACCACAGATTTGACTGGAAACTCATCCTTTTTTTTTTTTTGCCAACTCAAAGACAATATTTTTTTCATTTTGAGTCGCAGTGACAAGTCAGCAAATGAGTCAAAGGAGTCGACTCATTGGAACGTCACACCACTCACATCAAGGCATCAGGAAGAGGAGCAGCCTCACACTATTAATTACTGAGCAATTATCCATAGCAGCACAATTAGCCCTCTGTTTACAGCCTCCCCTCAGAGGCTGCTGATGACTGCAGTGTCGTGTGGTATGACTCATTCCGTTTTGTAGTTTTTTTTAATCCGCTGTAAAAATGGGTCCTTTCCCCCTTGAGAAAAACCCAAAGGTCATTTTCCTCATCGCGCCTCATTTGTTATTCATTTAATTTTTCCGCAGTTTTAAGCGTGTCAACCGGGTGGCTGTAAACAATATATTCAGATGATTGAACTGAGCAACCTTGCAACACATGACCTTCGGCGCCCAGCGAAACTGCATTTAAAAAAAAAAAAATGAATATAAACACCTTATAAAAGTGGTTATTTGTGACCCTCATTGTGTTGACACTGTGAAGATTGCAGCAGGCAACGTTAGCGCGGCGGCTAGTGTTGGTGTCTGCTCGCTAGCATGCGTTCTTCCATCCGTAATGACAGCAGAAGGGAAAAGTCAAGCTCTATTGGTCATAAATCAGTCGATTCCAGGTAAATTTCCTCCTTCCATCCTTATGTGTGGCACACTCTTCCGTCTTCTGTGATATCTGATCCGCGGCTCGGTGCAAGCGGGAGAAACTGACCTTCTTTTGGCAGCAGAAAAAAAGACATTTGGATAAGGTTTTTGAAATGTAAAAGTGTGGCATTTGCTGAACTCAGACTGATGGAGCAGCCTCAGACATATATGTCAAGAGTCAGACGCGCAGGCAGCCTCTACTATTTTCCCCTCCGTTTGTCATCATCAAAATTTGCCGTGTGCATTCGCCGCTCATCGCCTCTCATATGGCAAGAATAGGAAGTCAGCCTTTTGCCGCCTGCGACTCCAGTTTTCAGCCAGATTTTTCCCGATACCACGCAACAGCTAATGGCTTTTTATCGGCGAGCGCTGACAAATCCAGATGTGAGCATGCATTATTACCCCCGCTGCTCATGTTTTATGGAAGTGTTGGCGGTTCTCAAGCTTCTATTCATTATTGCTTTTCCAGAGAGCAGATAATACAATAAAATCCATCTCGCTGAGGTCAGCTGGGCAGGAGGAAAAGAAACCCGATGCATTCATCATTCGCGGTATAAAAGCAACCTTGTGTATTGTGTTCCCATGTTCCACAATTTTCAGCCGGCCGACACAATATACACCGTGATTACTTGGCCACTTGTACAACTCAGCCGTGAGATTTTTCAAAAATGGTCCTGGCCTGCTGAGACACAGAAATCAATGGAAACGCAGCGGTAAATCTGACCAGCACAGAGGAAGCAGGTTTGAAACCTCGGGTACTCGACACATCACAACACCCCCCGCCCCTCACAAAACATCGGTAAATCTCCCTTCAGATTTATGGCACAAGCACATTTAGTATGGAACGCTACACAACAACACGTTTTGTTTTCACTTCATGACCAATATTGTCTCGGAGGAGCGGCCGTTTTTCTGCAAGCATTGCACGTAGGAGACTGTAATTCCTTTTTATTTATTTCCCTGATTTGTAATGCCTTGGACTGGATGTGGAGCAGGTGCTCGATAACACCGCCTGTCAAAACGCTGACATTTATTATGGGTCCTCCGGGAAATTTAATGTTGTCTTCTTGGAGGGAAAAGTCTTAGGTGTGTTCCAGATTGCGTGTTTGTGTGCTTTTGTGCAAAAATACGAAGCAGCCATCAGTGATGCTGGCTCTGTAACCATCTGGTAAACTTTGGATACTAGCCAGTAGTTTATTTTAGCAAGCTAAAATGTGCCAAGCTAGGATAACACACTTAAACAAGGTATTACAGGCGGAGTGTTTGACATTTCTGCAATTCTTCAGTAACGTTAGTTTTCTCGCTGGTGTTTATTTTCTACATAGCTGACATTTTTACTATGTACAACTCTATATTTAGTTTAACGTATCTGTGGTGATGTCTGCCACATTGTTGATATTTAAAAGATGACATGGGCATAAAATATTTTGTATTTCATAGATAGATAGATAGATAGATTTTTTTTGATTTTGTTAAAAGTAACCTGATATTCTTATATTATTAATGTCTGATGCATACTCAATGTTTAATTTGGGGAGTGAAGTCACTCACACACAACCAAACAAACAAACAAACAAACAAACACACACACACACACAGACACACAGACACACGCACGCACCTGTGGCAGCAAGATGGTGATTGAATTCAGAGGCAACAAGAGGCCAGAACAACAAGCAGCATCTGTGAGCAATTACATCTGTGAGCGTGTCACTGGCTGCTGTCAGTCGACTGGTAGATGATTGGATTGGACAGGGCCGACTCTTTTTTTTCATAGAGACCTTTTATATGCCTCAGTGAGAAAAGCACAAGTGTGACTCGATTCCATTTAGGTCCTGTCTGGGTGCGCGCAGGGAATCGCGTTTTATTTTTGGCCTTCGGTTCAAAAGAATTTCCATTCACAAGTTGGTACTTTAAAATAAGACCTTCACCATGCAGACTGCTAAACAACGTCAAGTGCAGGCTAGACGAAGACGCACCGATATGGCCTCTAAGTGCAGACTCCCGTGGGCCAATCAGAAGCCTTAAGGGAAGAGCTACCAGCACATTAGTGGAAATTTGCAAATCAAAGGAAATTGAGCTTGTTTTGACAAAGACTTTTTTTTTTTTTTTTTTTGCAAAGTAGAGTAAATTGTTACCATAAATGCTCCAATAATCAGATTTAAGACCTTTAATTTTCTTCAAGGGACATAAAGTTCTGCTGCAGTGACAATAAAGGCAACAACAATGTCAGCACAATGTACAGCAGTCTACCAGAATCAGTATTGAATGTGTAATAATATAATGCAATATGCTAAACAGAGTATCGAAAGGCTTTATGGAAAGTCAATGAAAAAAAAAGAAAGAACCTTGTTTATTTGGGCATGCGTAAAAAGCCTTGAAAGGTCTGTTGCCTTTGGACATAAAGTTGCGAGACGGAAAGGAAAAGTGGCACACAAGAGGTGATGTCAAACTAAAAAAAATATATTCCCTATATACATTGAAGTGTAGTTTTTGGTTGTGTTGATATTGATCGAGTGGCCGAGTGGAAGGCCAAGTGGTCGCAGGAGGAGCGCCAAGAGCAGATAAACAGGCGGGAAAATCAAGAAGCAATATCGTGAGATAGAGACGTCGTCAGATAATCAGAGTCGCAGTGACGACGGCGAAGCCGAGCAAACAGCCGCGCTTCCATCGATCAAGGCGCGTGTGATATCGAGCACAAAGTCCATTCCTCGGCTGGCATGGATCCGCCTCTGCGCCCCTTTCCACCCAATACGGTTCATTTTCCAGAGTGTGCCCTGAAGTTTTGTTCGTCGCAAAGGACACGAGTATTGATCTGGGTTTGGAGTTTGACCTCATAATATCCCAGAGTGCTTTAAGAAACCACCCCGTTCTTTCTCTCTGGGTTCCGCTGGCGGAAGGAAAATGAAAAGCAATGCCTATAAGCGCCGCTGCTCTTAAGTGTGTGTTGTCGGATTTTTTTGTTTTTCTCCCCTTCCCTTTTTTTCTTTCCTCAGCGTAATCCAAAAGGTTTCTGCTTGTTTGCTCCCGGCGCCGTCCCACAGGAGGCAATTACAGTTCACGAGCGCTGCGATCATCCGTGTGGGGCTGCGCGGCAATGGGAAGGGTTTAGGCTAATAAATCAAAGGTTGGAGCGTCGTACGGTGGAAAAAGACGGAATGAACTCCGTGTCGCCACGTTGTCCGCATGACTGGGGAGCTAACGGTAGTGCAAAGTCTCATGAGCGCAGTGTCACGGTGTTCCTCAGGAGGCACGTAGCGGTTCGCCATGCTGCTGCAGAATCATGAGACAAGCAGATGATTTGACTCGTGTGATATGACAAAGACGTAACTGCCACTTTCCTTAGCAGCTCCCTTGAATCGACACTGTCCAATCCTACGTAAGCAAATGTAACTATGCAGATGAGAGAGGTAAGTAGTTTTTTTTGGGAAACATGACCCACCATTGACCCAATTTCTACCTACTTTTTCTGAGGTGTCAATTAATTAGAAGGGTAATATTGTAAGAAAATCGACTTTGCTTACCCTTCTTTGGGAGTGGTTCATTTTGCCGGAGTTTCTGCCACTGGGAGAACAAAGTTGACTCCAATTTGTTTTGTTGTGCAAAGAACCGAGTAAAATCTACGTGAAAAATTCAGTGGCTTTCACGTCTTTCGAGAAACAATGTCCCCGGTAACTTTGAATAATCCACGGGCTTCACACTGAATAGCTTTTATGTTAACTGCGTTGTTCTGGGAAGAGCGCAGGGGAGGACAGACGGAAGAGTCTCCTCAAGTGATCCCTGAAATCAATGTACGCTACTCTTCTTAATTTGATTTGCAAATGATTTCAGGAAAGTTTAACGATGATGTGGGTCACTTCTGTATGGGGATAATCAACAAGAAGAAGATTGGCTGTCATTTTTGTGTCTTTATTAACAACAACAAAAAATGCATCTGTTTGCTGTGGTTGTACATTTGGAAGGCATTCTGGATTTGCCCATTAGAGGTCTTTGTTTAGCCCCAACACTTCACACTATCCCCCTTTATCTGTATTAGAATTGGAATCCCCGACTCTACTGTTGAGCCCAAGGGATGATTTCAGTCACCAGGAGACTTCTCAATGCAGGTCATTAACGCATGTGTCATATGTGTGTCAAAGAAGTCATGTGACTTCCCAGAGCGCATTACTTAAGGGATGACCCTCGGCGCCCGCATAAGTGTTTTTCGTTATTGCCTCCACTGGTCTCTGATTCTCTGTGGTTTATTAGTGCCTATCACCACGCGCTCATAGTACACGACCCACATAGGAGTCGCCGGCTTTGGATGAATGAAGCCAACTCCCTGAAAGAGGGCCGATGATAAGCGGCAGACATGCAACTGAAACACCTGCCTACATGCGCCGCGTGCACCCAGACGCACCGCAGCCGCCAAAAATAGTGATAGTGTGCAAATCAAATATTTAGATTCCCTTCTTACGAATGAGACATTGTTGCTCATGTTCTCAGAACCCACTTCCTTCTTTTGTGTGTGTGTCTGTGTGTGCGCTCGCCGGTACACTTCTCCATTTATGCAAGCAGCTCAGTCCCGTGGACAATGAGTTACTTATAAATAAAACATCAATATAAAGAATGCAGACAGGGTTGAGAGCTTCCGCGATCGTCTGACCGAGCGTTAAGATTGAGCTGGAAGCGGCTGCTCAGACACACGAGGAGGTTCGAAGATCCGAGAGAGCGCGGCGCCCCGTGGCTTTTTTTGGGAGGAAAATTATTTAAAGAGGTCAAATCGGCAGAGTGTGGGTGAGGTCGAGCGACTTCAGAGCAACTGACGGACCACCAGAAAAGGAAGGATTTAGCCACGCTACAGATGCCTCATGAATGTCTATTATTATTAGAGTAAATAAGTTTTTGCGAGAGAAAAGTCTTACTTCTGTGTGGTCATAGCTGCTATAACTGTTTATATGCTTCATTATTTTTTTTATACTTTATATTTAGTTTTTTCCATTTTAACAAGAACACACAGGAAGAACATATAAAAAAAAGTGGGTAGTCTTGGAGAAGGTTCCTCCTTTAAGTCTGAGTGAAAAAGTCATTTTTTTTCCATAAGACAAATTTCCTTCACTTTGTCCATCCATTGATTAAGGCTTGGTGGCTCAGTTTTCTATGCCAGCATTTACAGCAGTGTCTCCAACACTGAAATGATGCTTGGGAGAATTTGCTTTTTATAAGAGGCGTAATGAAGAAACGGATCAAATTTTTCCAACCAAATATTCGCCACTCCTTTGAACTTGTGGATGAATGCTATGCATTCCACATGGAACGCCCATCTTCCTATGACATTTCTATGCTTAGTTCTTTCTCCCATTTCGCTATATGCTTCATTATTATTCACGTTACACATTTAGGCCTTGAATTCTCATGCTGATTGCGAAGCTTTTCAGCATACACTTCACATCAATGTCAACGACAATCTAACAGACATCACTCGTCCTGATCACGCTAGCTCTCAATATCAGAATGTCACGGCTCTCAACGTCACAATCTCTGACAGTCAGGTTATAACAGCTCATGTCAATCACTGCGACGTTTGCTGTGTGAATTTAGTTCAATTTTGCAAAGTGAGGGGTTGAAAAAAACAGTTGCTACAAAGGATAAAAGGCATAACCGAGAGTTTGCAGTGGCGGATAAATCAGCTGTTCTTCTTCTCGGGGGCGGGGAGACCCAGGTTACCGGACTCCGCGCACGCCTGTCTGCCCCCATCAGGCTCACGCAAAACAGCGGGCGCTCCACAGGATGTGTCATGTCATTATTCACCACCAGGGGCCAATGAACGGAGAAGCGGCGCAACGCTTTTGCAAGCAGTGTCTTCTCCTGTGCAAGAGGGGGGAAATAAAAACTGTGTGCTTTGTGTCGTGTGCGTGTGGTGTTTGTGTGTGCGTTTTTTCAACGTCTCCGTGCATTAGCGCTGCGTGCGTGAGAGCGGGCCGAGTGAGTGGGTAGTGTGCGAGAGAGAGGGCGCGAAGGTGAGCAAATGAGCGGGAGAGAATTTCTGTGTATGTGAGCGCACCGCATCCCTCGAGGTATTTTTAGCATTGATGTTGTTGTTGATTTTTTTTTTTCTCACCCCCCTCCTCAATGTCTTCGCCCGGCTCTTTTTTTCCAGTCAGGGCAAAGTACGAGTCCCTCATGCATTTTTCCAATCATACACTCTGCCACTGCGACTCGCACGTAAAAAGGTAAATAATAACCCCCCCCCCCCCAATCCCCCCCAAAAAAAGAAAAATACGAGCAGACGCTGCTAGCTTCCGGTTAACCTTGACGGGGGGAAAACTGGATTTCCCTGGCAATAAATCATCCTCACTTGGCTGAAATATTCATCCACCCTCCCCACCCAGTTAATCAACCTCCACTTTATCCACAGACATCCGTGCAAACACACACAAACACGCACGCACACACCAGACTAGCGCTGTGCACGCCAGCGTTTGTGAGCGTTCGCTAATGATGTCATGATGCATTTACCTCCCCCCTGCTTTTTTTTTCCCCCCATTTACTTATTTATTTTTTTGGGTACAGCACTCCGACTGTGCTAATGCTATTCTGGCATGCCATGATTGCCATGAAAAGGCTGTTCTTGAGGGCTTCGCCTCGCTGCCCTCACGCTGCCGAGTGCTTTGTTCTGATGAGTTGTCAAAAAAAAAGGAAAAAAGCAAAGTCATTTGAACGCGAAACAAGTCAGACGGCTAAAATAAGTCAGAGTATAATGGTTATGTGGTGTACTCCTTTTTTTTCTTTGCTTATTTAAATGTTTGGTTTCAGAATCAGTGATGCAAACTGCATGCCAGGTTTGTTCAATCTCTTCTTTTGCCCAACACCAGTTTGGTCTAACCTCTGAGGAAACGTTTCCTTTTACTTTTTTTGATTCATCTTATATATCTGTCTACAGGTCTAGAGAAAGGAATATGCATATCCTGTCTATGAACATTTGCAGCAAACCAATTAAAATGTTTTCTCGGTTTATTAGCTTGACACTTGCAAAAGAGAGTCAGGAGTTCAACAGGGGTAAACTTGTTGTCCTCAAGAAGAATAAAACCTGTTAGTAGCTGTGTTTTCATTATTCATATTTCATATTCATTCATATTATTTCATATTTCATTATTCATTCATTCATCATTACCATTAGAATCGGCCAAAACCTAAATATCGCAATAAAAAACTTGTCATGGAAACGGGCTAAACTTCGAAAGACCTCTCAAATGTCGCTAAAAGAAACAAAAGAAAATGAATTATGGCTTATTTGCTTCACACGATTCAATGGAAACACCTGCAATTCGCAATTGTAAATTTAAAAATATCGCTTTTATGTATTTGCCTCTGACAACAGCCACAAGTACCAGTCCCTTTAAAGGTTAGGCTTTACTGGGAGCTATCAGTGGCTGTGTCCTTATTCTGCTAAAACTAACCACTAATTAATACCAGATTTATGTGCAAAGTCAACACTCGACACGTCCAGTATAGTTAGTTTAAAAAAAAAAAAAGTTCAAAAAAGCTGATTAGTTTTGAAATTCTAAGATTGAAACTGTCTGAAAACGCTTTTGATTGGTGATTGGCGCGACTTTGATTAGTTGTTTTTTTTTTTTCGTTTGTTGTCCTTTGTCTTTCACATCACAAACTAACCTGCAATTGAAACACTTTTCCTCTCCTCTCCCGCCCAGATCCCCGTCATGACGGGCGCCTTCATGGACTCCTCCCCCAACGACGACTACAGCGGCGAGCACTCGCTCTTCAACTCGTCGGCCAGCGTGCACGCCGCCGCCTCGGCCGCCTCGGTACACGGCCAGCCGGACGAGTCGCAGTCCATGTCCAGCGACGCCATCTGGCTGTGGATCGCCATCGTGGCCACCATCGGGAACATAGTGGTGGTGGGCATCGTCTACGCCTGCACTTTCTGACGAGGACATGCAGGACGAAATAAACGCACACACATACATACACACACACACACAGCAATTATACTCACCCTTCTGTTTCTGTATCTCTGGACTGCTGTCGAAGGACGTGGACACACTGGGCCTCTCCACCTGCCCTCTGTCTCTTCTCTCTCCATCATACTTTACTCCTGGCTCAGTTTCTGCTCATGGAAGTTGTTCCACTAGACAGTGACATATAGGCTCCTATATTTCTATCAGAAGGGGGAAAGTTCTGGGGGGTTGCACAGGCAGCTACAAATCCAGTTTCCAGGCGAAGAAATACAATTTTTGAAATAAAACAAAAACGCAAAGCAGCAGACGAGCAAGAACTAAAAGCAGCTGATTTTCACTCCCGGCTTTGTTTCTCCTCGGACGGCGGCCACAACTTGTGACGAGAAGCGGTGGGAGGAGATGAAACAGGGATCTAAGATTCAGGTCGATCCGAGCCGTCTTTAAAACTTCCCCCTCACATCGCTCCCGGGCAATATGGGGCCGTTCAATCACGGACGGAGACGATGAGTGTCGGAAGATTTAGAGGGCCACTGGGATTATCTTCCACGGCCGGGACGGCGGCCCTGACTCGATATCTAATTCGTGGATTAAAAGGTGGGGTCGATCCTTCACGATGCGCTCCTGATCTGCTGGAATAGAAAGAAAATTGCGCCAGTGACCATCGTTCAATTCATTTTTGCTTCATTTTAGCCTTGAGGAAAAAAGGCGGCTAAACATTTATTTAACCGTTATTAACTTTATATTTAGTCCGATAGTATGAAATCCAGTCAGCTGGAGTGGTCTACCTGTCAAATACCTAGAGTCGTGTTCACCAGGGTATATTATAGAATCTTACTGTACTACCATGGTCTTTGTATTGCTATTTACATATTATCTATAGATACAATGCAGAGTGAATTTGGTGACTCTATCTTAAAAAAGGCTGTCAGTGCTTGTCTGTGACGGACCGGGCAGAAACAATGTGCACAGGATTGGCAATGGCAAGAAGAATTTGGGTGGATAGATTTTCCGCAGATACAATGCAAGAGCACGAAGAGAGCGGGGGAAAAAAAAGCACAATTTCAATTAATACGACACCTTTCATTTTGTGGTTTTGTCACATCATTTCAAGTTCAAGTGCAATCCTAGTCAAAGATTGTAGTCTGAAGATATCTCTGGCTCACCTTGCAGTAAATTAGAGAAATGGATGCCTTACTTGTGTAGAAATGTTCCAAATGAGGCCGTTGGCCACAGGTTTAGGAAAAGATTCCGGCTGTGAAGGCAGCTGTTAGCCAGTCGTGTAGCCAGTACTCCACGAGCAGAGACCAAAAAGAAGGCCTGCACTGAATTTCCACCATCATCCCGTAAGTTTGGAATGTTTAAACCTTTCTGACTGAGTTCAGTTTCTGTTTTTGCATCAGCTGTCACTGGTCTGAGAGAGACAGAGTGGAGAGTTTTTTCCCCCACTGCCTCTCTTTGGGGACATTTGGAAGAGAGTACGCCCGACCAGCGTCATCCAACACCGTAAATGTTCCGACATTCATACACAGGAAGCAACATGTCCTCACCTTATTTTGTCGACTCTGCCGGCTGGTATGAGGACAAACTGCAGTCGTCTTTTTGCTGTCATTCCCAGGATACTTGTGGGACAATGTTCAAAGAAAGACTTTTGGAGCCCGTTATTTTTTAATATATCGTCAATGTAGAAATATTGTATGTAGGCATGCCGTGAACCTCACACACAACGTTCCTTTTGTAAAGACATATGTTATTAAAATTTCTGTATGAACTCTGGACTGGACTCTGGACTGGTTTGACTCAAATGGGAAGAAAAACATCCTTCCAACATTCCAGTGTCTTCTGACTTGACTCCTTTGGGGTTCTGTGATTTCCATCCTCCTATATGTCTGCATGGCGTCGCCCCCTGGTGATGAGCCAACATCGCGCCGCTAGTCACTGCCGAGCCATCTGGAAAGACTGATGGGGAATTTCGATCGCCTGTCAGTTGGATGCTGGAAGCTCCTCCGCAGACCTGCTGATCCACCGGTGCAGCAAAACAGCAGAGATCTAAAATGCCTTAGTGCTTGCCCAGCTACTTCTACTAAATATGTTTAACTCCAAAGCATCTCAGACGAGTTTTACAGAAATGCAGATTTGCATTCAAAGGACAAAAGTAAAACTGAACAATTTGTAGTTGCTGTTCGCAAAGCTGCAGAAAAGTATACATCCGGCCAAGGTGTTTGTCTGAAAATCACTCCAGCTGAAGGGGTGCCTGACCTCACTTCCAGACCATAATCCCAGGTGTTGACTCCACCACATCCTGTTTGAGATTCGCAGCTCGACATCTGGCTTCATGACCGGGGAAAATCGTTTCTCAACTATATCTGGCTCCCAGAGGACTGCGGTTTGCAAATCCCCTCGACTCAGGTGAGTGGAGACGTCAAAACAATTTGAAAGACGGCATCCAACGCTGCTTCGTCGCCTCTGCTTAACCTTTAACGCCACCTTTCACGCCTTTTCTGACAGCGAAAGCAGGGTGTCGATAAAAAAAAAAAAAAACAAGTCGGCTCGCATGCCACGGGCCTTTTTTTCTTATCGCCGCCAAACACAGGAGATAGAGCGGCCAGGGTGAAGTCGGCTGTGCGTGATCTTCCCACAACCTTTAGCATTGCTCCTGCCCGCTGCTTCCCTTTTGTTCCCAGAAGTCCCAGAGGCACTTGCTCAGAGCGGCTGGGGAAGTGAGAAGTGTCAAAAATTCCCTCGGAATGAGCGAGATGAGACGGATAACTCGCCGACCTTCCCCGAGCTAATCGTATGCTAATACATGGTAATAATCAGACTTTCAGGTAAAAAAGAAAAAAAAAAGAGTCTTCGGCGGCAGAGGATTCTCACTCATCAAAAAAAAAAAAAAGTCCTCGCGTCTGAATAATGGATGGTGTTAATTTTGAATCCAGGGTGAAGGGAGTGGTGGGGGGGGGGCAGGTGAGAGGTGTGAAACAAAGGAGACAAAGGCAGGCGGAGGGAGGAAGGGGATTGCCGCGCTGCCTGTGGAGTCTGCGAGGCTTCAGCCCCGACTGTCCGGTTGGGAGTGACAGCCCGGCGATGAGGTGCCGGGGAATGTCTAATGTATGCCAAGCTGCTTAGACACATCGTTTCAAGCTGTCATATCAGCGACGGCTCTATTCCTAAACATAGCCACAAAGGCCAAACTGGCTAAAGGCCAGGCCGACAATGGGACACGTTGCAATGATGTGACCTGCGACAGCAACAACTGACACATGCGGAAGACAGCTGGGATGCACGCAGGTCATTGAAGCGTCCGTCTTCTTTTCTTTTTTAAATCAGCTTTATAAACTATAGCAGTTCCTGGATGTACACAAATACAGGTTTCACATGCTGTCTCCAGTTATCTCAGTTTCTCACAGTAGCCCAGCTCACAAAATAAAATGAGTCACTGGGGAATCTGGATTTTGAGCATGTGAGTGACTGACTCGGTGACTAAGAGGAACACGCTCTGCAGGCTGCAGTATCATGCACACTTGATGTTTGTTACGAGCCCTTGTTTGCTCAGTGATGGTTCACCGCTGGCTATGTGAGTTAAGATTAATGTTTGCAATGCAAATGTATGCGACATCATTTCAGCACAAGACCGTGCAGGTCGTAGACCAAAACAAACCCCTGCAGGTGCACAGCAGCTTCTTGCTTTGCAACATTAGTGGCATAAACTAGATTTTGCTGTCATCGCACAGCCCGCACAGCAAACTTCAGGTCATGTTTATGTTTATTATATTCACATTGTACAAAGTGGCTTGCTGTGGGCTTATGACACAGGGTGGCCAGACACCAGGCGATATAAAGATGTTTTTGTCGGGGCAGGATATCAAGACATCAGCCCGGCTGAGCAGTGGGGAGCTGAAGCCAGGCGTATGTCGGTCGTCCCAGGGTGAATTATCTCGCAGCAGCTGCCCCCCCCCCCCCCGCAGCGCCCGGGCAGATGATGGAGACGCAGCAGCGTGGCGCATGTGTTTGTACGATTTGTTTTTTTCCCAATCCGTGGCATTTGAGCGTTGTCAGAATTAACAATCACGTTTTCAATCACGAATGAAATGGAAACAGAGACGTGTCCTCCTCAGAGCCACAGTCCCGCCACTCGCTTGCCTGATTAGAAGCAGCACCCAGGGCTTCGGAGCGAAACACCAGTTACGCCGCGTTTGCATCACCCATAATCGACTTTGATGCCGCTTTTGATAGTGATTGCTCGAGTGCACCGGCAAGAATGAGGTTTTGCTCCCCAGCCCCGTGATGGCGCAAGCTGGGGGTTTCTGGACAGCGGAAACAGCCCAACACTGACATTTTAATTTTTCCTAAGACTTGATGAAAACAGATACTTTATTGAGGTCTTGAATTCTGTAAAATCCTGCACAATTCTTTCCTCCATTTCTTCCATCACCTGAGGCCACCTGAAGTTCATGCAAGGTTTGCGTGGGGAGGCTAATAACTATTGTTTGTGGAGGTTGTAAACAAAGGGCTAAACACGCCTGTAGGTTTTTTGGTTGTTTTTTTTTTGGAGCTGCTCCACCGGGGCGAGAGGAAAAGAAAATCTTGGCGAGCATTACACACACCAACAGTGGCAATCCGGCTGAGTGAGCCAGTGAGCTGTCAATCAAAACAAGGCCTGCCACGTCTCCTTTCCCACGGTTTTGAGAAAAATTTCAACCCACAGAATAAACAGTTTCTGACCAAGGACTTTGTTTTTCATTTTGGTGTCATGTGGATTATGGTTGGCCAGGTGCTGTAAAAGACCCCCAGGCTGTCTTGCCTCCGAAATGAAGCCACTCTCACCACAGCTGCCCCTGTCGTCACCTCGGTGCCTTTGTCAATTTATCTGTGTCCAGCACGCAGGCAGAGATCGCAAGATTTTTTTTTATCACGTGTGCGATTCAGATCTGGCTTAATACCGCCACGTGACGGCGAACCGAGTCGTCATTATTGCGACTCCGCCTCCCTCTAATGCCACGGCTGCCGTGGAGAAAGATGTTTTATTGCCGCCTCCCCCCGGTGACGGGAGCTCAGCGTCAGCCCGTCACCCGCGGAAGACAGGAGGCCCTTTTCTTTTTGATTTACCGCCGGCGCTGAGTGACAGCCGGGCCGACCCCTCACTCTGCGGCTGTCGAGGCAACAAAGCGGGCCTGTCACCGCCGCCCGCACGATACTAACCCGCCGTTTTAATGAGCGAGCCGCCCTTTAAAACCAGGATGGATGCGGCTCCGCCCACCCGCACCCTCGGCCGCGTAACGCGTTCGTTACTATTTTATAACACGGGCAACATCAACTTGCTTTAAATGACCTTGCGGTTCCAGAAGTATTTACAAGGTCGCCACTGTGTGCCCCCTCGGGAGAGCCGCCACCGCCGCCGCCACGCCGCTGTCGATTTCATGCTCATGATTGGATCTCAGGGAGCCTGTCACCATGGAGACTGGCATGCATCACTCCGGATGTTTGATGTGCACGTACAACACACCCAGTTGGCAGCCGGGAGCAGAGTGGAGGGCACTCCAGGGTCTAATGCACTGACGAAGGGAACAAGGCCACAACAACATGATGAAGAAGCGGAAGAAAATATATATATATCAAAAAAAGGGGGCATCGGGGCTGATGGAGAGCAAAAGGTGAAAAAACAGCTCTGTGTGTTTCTCTATGAGGTGATGAATGTCTGTCTGTGCACCGTGATAGCGGAGCCTGATCAATACTGATCTCTTTCCATGTCAACGCTCCACTCTGAAACCTCTGGAATGGCGCTTGGGAGACGTTTCCTCCACTTGGCTGTTGTTTCACTCACAGCTGCTCTGTGAGCCGCCAGCCGGCCGGCTGACGAGTCCTGGCACCTGTGACATGAACTTTGAAACGCTTTCATCGTCTGTGTGTTCTGCCGTTGAACCACCGAGTGAAGGCAAGTGTTTGATCAGTTGCCAGTCCGGGGTGTTTTCTGCAGCTGCCGGCTGAATATGAAGTCCTGCACTCAAAACTTTGCTTTACTTGAATATTCTTGAAGAATGTGAGATGGACAACATTTGAATCGCACAATTTTATTTGAAAAATATGGACTTGACTAATCATGTCTTCTGCACCTTTACCAAATTTCTGTAGATGTTTTATTCCATAATAGGCTCTTTCTCTGCACCACTTTTAAGTAATTTTTCACTCAATTGTTTCATTACTGTACATTATCTTACCCCCGATGTCTGGTGGATGTATCTAAATGTTAAAAAAAAAAAAAAAATGCAAATCTCTCAAATGTTATGACACTGAGTATCTCGCTGTGTTGTGGCTGCTGCGTGATAACGACACTTCAGCCGTCCCCCACTAGAGGGCACCGTATCTAACGCTATCCTGCCACCATGAAGCTCTTTGCACAACACAGTGCGCACTAGTCAGGATTAAGCACATCAAAGAACGACTGCTGAGCAGATTTAAAGGTTTGACTGTAACCCATAAAAGTATTAACGCAGCCTCACATCGTTATATTTGGTGCGATGATCTTTTTTTCTTTCATGCAGAGACCAGTCTGAATTTCCTTCTACCCTTCTAGCCTTAATTTGCAATATTAAGGCTCAGGGACTCAATCCTAAGATTTTGACACAAACTAATTAAATTGCACCGAAGATGTTATAGTTATTTTTAAATAATGTTTCAATTTAAAAAAAAAAAAGAGTCAGAGTGTCCTTTCTGTGTGGAGTTTGCATGTTCTCCGGTTGGTGGGTTTTCTCCGGGTTCTCCGGCTTCCTCCCACACTCCAAAAACATGCATGTGAGGTCAATTGAGCACTCTAAATTGTCCGTAGGTGTGCATGTGAGTGTGAATGGTTGTTTGTTTCTATGTGGCCCAGTGATGAACTGGCGACTTGTCCAGGGTGTCCCCTGCCTTTGCCCTAAGACAGCTGGGATAGGCTCCAGCAGACCCCCGTGACCCTGAATTGGAATAAGTGGGTATAGAAGATGGATGGATGGATGGAGTCAGAGTGTCAGGGTGAGAACAGTCACAGACACAGTATTAACCAATCCAAAATAAAACATTATTAGTCATTTGGCATAAAACGAAAATAACAGCAGCAGCAGCGTTTTCTCTGAAGAAAACAGTTCATTTTCTCCCATTTCACACCTTGCCTTGCTGCGACCACAGTTTTTTAATGTGTATTTAAAAGACGCAATGAGTCCCTGAGGGGTTTTTTTCCCAGCTTTTTTCCCCAGCATATGCAAGTTTACAGTCATCATGATGACACCTTGTAGTAGCGAGAAAATTTTTTTTATTTCTCAATAGCACTCGCAGTGACTCACGCAGCAGGCGCTCATATCAGGGGATTACTTAGTTTGGATTTGGAACCGCAGCAACCCTGGCAGATGACTGATTGAAGCAGCCTCCACTTTCTCCCACGTAGTTTACCTCTTGCCGGGCCTTTTCTCCAAACAACCTCCTTGCGAGGAAGCTTTGGCTTTTTCCAAAAATGTCAGGTTTACTCGACAAGTGCATCTGTTTGTTGTCTCGACATGTGAAGTTGAGACGAAGTGAAATCAAACCCCCCAAAATTCTAAACTGACTGGGCTTTTTCACGCGTTTTAATTGGCTAAATTTGCGCTGACAGGCGACGTCTGGCCTTGTTACGGCGCTTCGCTGCTGCTGCCCCGGTGACAAGAAAACACAGCGATTATTAGGCGCCGGGAACATTTCAGAACCCAAAAACAAGCAGCAATAAATGTTGAGGGTTTGACTGGAGCTTCGTCTCGAGGCCGCAGCAACTGAGTCTGAGTCGCTTGAGCGATGCCACACGTGTGGAGTCAAGGGATTGCGGTTTGGAACCAGAGCCAGTGGGGTGGTTGTTTTTTTTTTCTTTGGGGGACAACTCCCAGCGTCGGCGCCCGCGGCGGCTTTCACTTCACTCACGATCCTGCTTCCAGCGGAGGCCCTGATTCCAGCTGACAGCGATGAAAACAGTGTGTAAACCAGGCGGCTGGAGCTGTTATGAAACAGACAGACGAGGGCGGGATCGGTTTCGGGGTGATTCAATGACCGCAGGCTGGAAAAACTAGAATAAAGGGAGGGTAACGCAAACCCTGAAAGAGACGAGCAGGAGGGGACAGGAAATGAGTTGGGTTTTTATTTTTCTTTTGGAAGAAGAGCAGGAGCCTCGCCGCCCCCTCGTCCAGACTTCTCAAGTGTCACCATCGAAGTTATAGGCTCAAATGCTCGCAAAAGTCGTAGTTGATGATTTATATATGTTTTTGTCTTGTGCTTTTATGTGATATGCTTTATATAACAGTAGCTTGTGATGCTTAAAATGGGAATATTATCATTGTTAAAAAGAAAAAAAACAACTGTAACCTTGTCTTCAAAACAAGGCCAGAATAAACCAGACTAAAAAAACCACATGCCCCCTACAACTGAAAAAAAAAGAGAATTTGGAAATGTTTTCTCAGTGTCTTCTCTATATTTTTCCTTTGCTTGGTATAACAGTTTGGTTTGCTGCCCAGTTGAATGTCTGTCATTAATCTTGCAGGGCAGCTGGATCACTTCCAACTCTAAAATCTTGTTCATCCATCCTGCCAAACTCCAACAGAAAGATTTTTTTTAAGACGCTCTTAAATCATGCATTATTATTATTATTATTATTATTATTATTATTATTATTATTATTATTATTATTATTTATGTATTTATTTATTTATTTATTTTATTATTTTATTATATTTAACTTTATTATATTTAATTTAATTTAATTTAATTTAATTTAATTTAATTTTATTTAATTTAATTTTATTTTATTTTATAACAAGGATTGCATAATCAATCAATTAGATAAGAAGCTGCGACACAACCAGGAAACGACTGCTACAGCCACCCACACCTGCTCTTCCTGAGCAATCAAGCCCAGTTGCTCATCATCAGCTTATCAGCACACGGTCGGTTAGCATCAGCTGCTCTCTGCCCTTCAGTCACTGGCATGATGTCACCGCCGTCTCAGAAAAAGAAGTCTGCCAGTTTGACTTTTAATCTTTTTTCACAGTTTCTGTTCTGCTTTCTCTGAGCCTGCCAGCAGTTTGCTTTGCGTTCTGACTCATTCCATCCATTACCACCTTCATCTTCTTCTTTGGCCTTTTAACAGGAAACTTTCTTTTTTTTTTGACCTGTCAGAGTCCTGACTTTACTCCTGAGGCTTGTCTGCCAATCGGACACTTCACCTTTACAGTTCACCTATATCGGGCTGTTTAGTCTGATGTCGCCAAGCAACAGAGAGAACTGCAGGTTTATTGAGTGGATGGTGCAAGCAAACGCTTATTTGAGTTGCTCATGCCTTTCCATGGTGTCCAACCAATCTGACCTCTGACCCCTGTTGAAGACATTTCCCTCCAATTTTCCTCCGATGTTGTCAAAATCCCAGTTGGTTAGCAGTTTGTGAAACAGTCAGATCTAAAATTGAACTTCATTGGCTGTGATTAGCGTTTTGTGTTAACCAGCAATTGGACATTGTACCTATTAAAGTGGCTGGTGAGACGACCCTGCAGCCGCTGAATGTTGGCCGCGAGGCAGCTGATACCACTGAGGAAGATAGGTTTTCGTTTGAAAAAAAAAATCTAAATCAAATTTCCCTCGTGCCAGAGGAAACAAAGCTAGTGATGGCCAGCTAATAACGAGGAGACTGGAAACTTCATGGACAGTGGACAGCGGATGTTGCAATGCATCCCCAAGAGCCAACAGGACGTAGTGTTGTAACTTTTGAATGAATGAATTAAGTTTATTGATGATGATAATATTTGATATGTTATATTTACAGAGTTCAAGTATAGTTAAAATAGTTTAATTACTTTATAGGGGTTAGTGTTACTTGAAATGTCCACAAGCCACCTAGAACTCCAACTCCCAGCAGGCTTGGCGCTAACAGGTCGGTACCTATAAAGACTGTTAATTACTCACCGGTGTGAAAAAAAAAAAGAAAAAAGAATAAAAGTTGAAAGAACGGCAACTGAAGGTTTGCTGCGGTGGATGTCGATTTCTGTACCCGTTTTTTGTTACCCTTTTTCCTACATAAACGAAAGTTATTTTGCATCAATACGTCCTCCTGAAATCTTTGAATAGAACATAGTTTAATCAACACGTAGATTATGAAATATTCCTCTCAAGGAGTCGGTCAAGACTGAAGGAAAAAACTTCAAGTAGGCGGGGCAGGAGGAGAAACCATGATTCAATCCCAAAAATTGAATCAATCCTGGTGATTTCACAACCAACATACGTGTTGCGCGACTATTTTTGAAATGTGGATGTGTCATTGCGTCGCACTCATTAGAGTATCTGTTTGATAATTGTGTTACTCAAGCCCCCAAAGCTGGAGCCAATGCCAAGATCAGCCTCCGCTTCATTAAAATAACCATCATGTTGTCATAACAGTTAAATATTAGAGGCATGTGTGTGCGTGCGAAACAGGAAACAGGAAGCAGAAATTCATGCGACACGATCATGTGAGGATGACAGGCTGTTTTAAGAGACAATCCAAAAAGATTTTCAGACGTTTGGTCATTGTTGTTTTTTCATGTTTTCATGTTTCATGTTCATTTTGTGGCGTCAAACGCCACAAACACACTTCTTCTCTGGCAGCACTCAAAGCTGGGAAAGGCATTTACATATATATATATATACATACATACATATATAAACATTGATGTTAATAAATAAACGTTATTTCTATCTGAATTGGAGAGTGTGGAGATTGACTATTCCGCGGGTCTCTCACTCTGCCACGCCGCGCTCCCCCCTCAATACTTCCTGATTTGGTTTCCATGACGAATGAAGTGTCACGTCGGGCTGGATGATGAAGTCACATGACATGCACACGCACCTCCATTAGAGCCCATTAGCCCCGGCGTAAATCTCCTAATGCCCCCTTTTTTTTGTCTTCCTGTTACAAATCTCCGCCGTTTGTGTATTATGTGGCAGGCGGGAGCAACAAATCATGACAGCGGTGATGAAATAATTTTATCAATTTACGGTCATGAAGTATGAGCTAATGCAAAAATTGTATTTAAAAATCATTTGCAAAAAGAAACATTTACGAGAGAAAGGTAATTTCAGTTGGCAGTTGTAACTTTATTTTATCTTGATCGCTGCGAGTAACATTAGCTGTGTTGCCATTACCCCCACAATTGCACAAAATGTAAATATCGCAATAAAAACTGGTAATGGAAACACCTAAACTTAAAAAAAAACCTCTCAAATATCGCTAGAAGGTTTTGACGCTCTCATGAGGTGGTTTTACAGACAATCGGACGTCGTAAGTGTCGTGGAAACACTTCTTTCACATTTACACGGCGGCGGTCGTGATGTACAGGGTCACGTGACCGGTTTACTTTCAAGTGAAAATGGCACGTTATGTTTGGATGGAGTAGACAGATTTTTTTTTTATTTAAGTGATCAAAGAAACAAATATAACAACCATTCTTGACAGCAAACAACATCGAAATGCAGATTTATCGCAAATTGTTTTCCATCCTCCTCCTTGTGGGGTCTCGCGGGACGAGAATTGTTCTTTGTCGAAATGTTAGAAATATCGCTTTTATTTTTCGAAAAACTCATGGAAACGCAGCTATTGTTTGACTGATGCAGCTTCCTGTCACGTGGTTCATGCTTTTTTTTTCTCTAAAGTGTTCTTATTTGTTTCCCGCTCCTGACTAAACATTTGTTTCACGATCGTGCACCTGTGCACACCTTGTCATATAATGTGCTCAACTCCTAAAAAAAAAAAAAACCTCTCCTCTCGAGGGGCCCTATAGGGCATTTCGAAAATGAATTATCTTTTGGATAATTGTCTTTGTGAAATATTTGAAAATTGTGTGTAGTATAATAAACAACGAGAAAAAAAAAACAAGCTCTCAAAAATCCTGCAAAATGGCAGTGCAAAATTGCGTTGACTTAAATACCCCCGGAGCTCATGCATCACAATACATTCCATAGGACTCACTGATGTCTGAGGCCACAGTAGTTTTCTAGATCCGAGTATCTATTTTACCCTTATACATGAGAAAGAACTTCAGTAATTCCTGCTGTTGTCAACACTACAGAGGACTCCACCATAATTGTATTTTTCCTGATTTCCAGATTGAGAGGAAATAATAAAAGATCCAATAAACCGCATGACCTGATTGCATGGCGGCTAAATTCTTTTGCACCCCTACATTGGACTCACATATATAAAGTGTATGTACTGATTTTCTAGCCAGTGACAAACAGACGGCCGGACCAGACAGCAATTTGTGCTCCTGCTGGAGGCGGACAGTAAGCAGATCCAAATGGGATGGGAGGGTGACGTGAGTCTGCATCTGCGTAATTGCAGCTTCCTTTAAGAGCCTGCGAGTCACAGGCAGACGCGGCAGAGCGAGCGAGGCAAGGCACGGCGGAGCAGGAGCCAGGCAGGAATCCAGAGGCTCCACATCTGGACTAACTCAGGAAAGAATGACTCTTCCACCAACAAGGTGCGTTTACACTTTACTCGCTCTGTCTGCGCTGTGAATACATGGGCTTCATTTGACATAAACAACGGCTTTTTTTTTTTTTAAACACGTGACTGAGAAGAGTGCAGTTGCCAAGACAAGCTCGTGTTTTAGCAGATAGAGATAGCAGAGAAAGCAGGTGGGATTTGCTCAGATTAAATCAAGACCATGACTGCAAAACATGACTTTTTTTAAATGTAATATTCCTGGTTAGAATGAGAATGGGCCAAAAAAAAAAAGGAGGAAACTAAATGTGTCTTTCAGAAAATCGGTACAAGTTGAGACCTTTAAAGTTCTTTCAACTGAGAAATCACAGATTCTGGTTCACCCCAATCTGCTCACTTTCTTCCTGTTTTCCTTGTTGCCTCCCCCCCCCCGACTACAGCACCCCAGGCTTCGACACCACAACCTCGTATGGAGACCCGCTCAACCCCAACAGCACCCGGTGTGGTGAGACGGCCACCGATCTGTGGGAGTGGCTCTACGCCTGGCAGCCGCCCTACATCCTGCTCATCACGGCGCTGGGCATCGTGCTCAACGTCTTCGTCCTGGCCATCTTCCTGCTCCACAAGAAGGCGTCCACGGTGGCCGAGATCTACCTCAGCAATCTGGCCGTGGCCGACCTGGTGCTGATGTGCTGCCTGCCATTCTGGGCCGTCAACATCATCAACGAGTTCAACTGGCCCTTCGGCCAGTTCCTGTGCAAGGCCGTCAACCTGGGCATCAAACTCAACTGCTACAGCAGCATCTACCTGCTGGTGCTGGTTAGCATCGACCGCTACGTGGCGCTGGTGCACACCATGTCCTACGGCCAGATGCGCCGTCCCAAGCACGCCAAGCTGGGCTGCCTGATGATGTGGGGCTTCGGTTTGCTACTGAGCATCCCAGACCTCATTTACCGGAGGGTGAAGCACATCCCTGAGTACGAGGTGCACGCCTGCACGTTGGACTATGGGGACGAGACGGTGGCGCTGCTGTGCGACGGCTTGATGGTGGTGTTCAGCTTCATGATCCCTTTCTTGATCATCTCGCTGTCCGTCGTCAAGATCATCCAGGCGCTGAGCGTGAAGGCCGTCGAGAGGATCAACGCCGAGAGGACAGAGCGGCGGGCCACCACCCTGATGCTCGTGGTCCTCCTGGCCTTCCTCATCTGCTGGGTGCCGTTCCACGTCACCACCGCCCTGGACATGCTGTCCCGGGCCGGTGTCATCACGTGGTGCCACTTTTCCAACGTGGTGGAGATCTGCAACCAGTTCTTCACTTACCTAGCCCTGTTCAATAGCGTCCTCAACCCCGTGCTTTACGTCATCGTAGGCAAGAATTTCAGGAAAAAGGTGCGGGAGGTCTTCCAGCAGTGGTGCAAGAAAAAGCGAAAGCCGCCGTTTTCCGAGTCGATGCATTCACATCTCTCCACGCTGAAGACCCTGGCGTGAAAGTCTAATAATATGACCAGTTCACATTATTCTGTCAAGTTCGTCATTTGGGCTTGTACTGGATAAAAATAGCTAATGATGCAGCTCAACATCGATAAAAACCTGTGGACCAAAGCAGCAAATGTTTTCTTGAGCTGTTAAATTGTGTCAGAATGTATTTAATGAATGTTTCCTCCAAGTATTGGAGTGTATATAGTATTGTAAATATAATATTGGTTTCCATAAACTCATAAGCGACAGTATTGTATTGAATGTTATGCTATGAACTCCAGAGTCTGATTTTCAAAATGTCCTCTTTACGTTTCTCTTCAAAACACTGAAGGAACACAAATGGCCCCAAATTTGCCGACCACTATTGCTGACTGCATTTAGCAAAATTGACAAAAAAGTTGCACATTGTGCCTTCAATTAACTGGTCAATCTATTTAAGATAATCTGAAAGTCTTATCGGCAGTATAGTGCACCAACTTACAAGAAAATGTGTGTTTTTGTGCTTTAACAAACAAGCGTTCACATAGTGGACGCCTACGAGCCGGTAAATGCTATCAATAACAATAACAAGGACGAATCCATCTTTAACAGGAATCCCCCACATACTGACTTCGGACTTAAAGGTATATATAGTTATACATATACACATATCTACTGTATATTGTACATAATGTATCTGCTTCTCTTTATACTTGTCAAATAAATCACGTAATTTGTTTTCCACATTTGCCCTTCATTCATTTTCCGATGTGTCTGAAAGTTAAATTGGGCACACACAGGCAGGGGAACAAAAAAAAAAAAAGTGATTTCTGGTGCGTCTGACTCAGTGTCTGCGGATTAAAAAAAGGGATTCGGTGAAAGATTTTCCAGCCGTGACTCACAAACACGCTTGTTTTCGTTGGCTGCGTGGACATCGACATGTCGCAACACACACACTCCTGGCCGCGACGCTATTAAACAGTCCACTGTTGATTCACTGTGGCTTGTGGCCATGGGTCCATCCCCACCCTTGCAAACTGAGGGGATGCCATGCCAAATGGGAAACCTTTGTTAGGCCTATAATAAAAATAAAAAAAACCAACAACAAAACAAAACAAAAAGCAGAACTCCCATAGCTTATTTAAATTAGAAAGTCAAAAATAAAAGTAAAGATACACACAGCTGTTCTTTCAGTGTATTTTAGTCCAGGAAAAAGCTGCGGTGCTTTTCAAATGGATCTAAAATATCAGTAAGTGGAGAGGATGCTCCAAAACAGAATCCTGACCAAACGTTTGGATAGTTTAGGCCCTATGAAGATTTTACTATTTCTTTTATTTATTCTGAAATAAAAATGGGAACGAATAAAACAAATAAAAACGAGATTTCTTGGAAATCCTGTAGTTCACTTTCTTACTTGAGCAAACGTGAAACGGTTCATGTGAAACTACCTTTAATTGAAGAATTGCTCTTTTCTTCTCAGATACAGAGAAAGGTGAGAGGATGGATCAGACGTGGTTCAGGCTGGAAGAGGTCTGGGATGATGTTGCATTTTGGCAAAAATCCTGAAATGCACCTCCAGATAATTACAGAAATCGAGGTGATTACACAGCAACCCGGGCTCTGAGCACGAGTAGCCGTGATTTAAATGAAACTACCAGCAGGCCACCTATTACCACGTCTCTTCTGTTTTCATAAAAACTACTACTGCTGCCCGGGTTCTGCAACAGTTCAACATTGTTCAGTTGAATGAACTATGATATTTTTGGTAAACTGTGGATTCCCGGTGGTGACAGCCCAGTTGTGGCTGCAGCAAGCACAGAACTCCCTGTACTCCATTATCTGAATCTAGCCAATGGTCTGTGGTTAGGGTTTTGTTTTTGGGTTTTTTTTGTGCGACAAAAGCCCTATATTTAAGTGAAGGAAAAGATGATGTGTCTGGTAAAGAAGAATAAAATTTTGGGAAAACAGAATAAATTTGTCACGATAAACATGTATGTATTGCAATAATGCATGTATTCTCCTGCGTTCAGCGCAGTGCCCCTGTAAAAGGCTCGATTTAAGTCGTCACTTAACCACCAGCAGTGCAAACAAAACCAGACGTTCTCATCCGAGAGATTTCCCGTCTTCTGAGCACGGGGCAGCATGTTTGCTCTGCCTTAACAAAGACTCCCATGTCGCCCTCCATCACCGAGCGCACACTGCACACACGTGGGGACCAAACCGAAAGGTTTCACTCGGTGAAATGTTTGCCCTCTACGTTTTCTTGGGCGGAAAAAAAACCCTTCCTGTATGCTTTGACGGAAATGGTGTGTCACAGCGTCCAGGTCCCACACAAGTCCGTTAATGCCGCTTGACCGCCTCCTGGTTTCAGCTCTTGCTGTCCAGCTGCCGTCGAGCACTTTGTTTTAGCTTGCCAGTATCATTCTTTGCATGAAATCTCATTCTGGTGGAAGATAAGAGTGGCCCTGCCGGGTCCGCTTGTGCCTGGGTTGCTGGAGCCCACGTCTTCCCTTCGCTGGATCGCTCAGTACAAAGCCCCGGAGACACGTCATCTGGTTTTCAAGAACCTAATCAACTGACAATAACGTAGATGGCTTCATCCTTTTGACCTTTTAGTCTTTGCTGCGTCGCAACAACCGCAGAGGACAGTGACGTTTCACTTCACTGCTTACATCAGTGTCAAACATCTCTTGCAGTAGCGTTTTTTTTTTTGTTTTGTTTTTGTTTTTGTTTTGTTTTTCAGAAAATAGCTGCTCATTCGAAATGGCGTCAAGCCACATATTGCATTAAACACTGACCTGTTTGCTTATCATTTGAGTTCAAAGGAATGTGCTGACGACATGACATGAATTCCAGCGTTTTATTTCTTATATACAATTTTCCCCCCTTTCGTTCTTTTTTCCTTTTTTTATCTTTTCTTTTCTTTTTTTTCTTTAAAAAAAAAAACACACAGCTATGGCTTTCTTCTATGACCATGTTAGTCGCCAATATGTCCTATGATGCTGTCTGACCGCTCTGACTCACAAACTCAAACAAAGCAACACTGGACTTTCGGCTAAACAAGATGATTTATTAAAGTTCTCGTCCCGGGGTGTGGAAGAATGCAACTCTATATACAAAAACACTGCGAACAGATGTCTCCTCCGACTCAGTGTAAACTCCGCCAGGAGCGACGCTGCACACAGATAAGCCCATCGCAACAGTTGTGCATCTGTAGGTAAGACATCTTTATATTTTGTCCGTGTGTGTCTGTGTTTGTTTGTTTGTTTGAGTTTTTACATTGGTTGAGAGAGATAATCTTTTGTTTTTGAGATGATATAGAACAGCAAATCCAAAGAGCTCAACAGATATTAAATATGCGTCTTTTAGCGGGAACTGTTTAGTTCTTGTTCAGTTATTGAGACTTGCCGATGAGTCACTACTACAGGTATAACTACTAGTACATATATTTTTAAACTTCAGGGTTTTTTCTTATTAAAGTTGGTCTTTTTTTTTAAAATGTAGAATTTTTTTGTGCTTCAAATGCACTGTTTAAATTCTGACCTGGCTTGTGTACAAATGTTTCCGTTCAAAGCCGATGGAGCCCAAGAACCAAACGGCCACAGTGACTCCGTGGTACCAGAACATCTCCCTCTCACCGGGTCCTTCGGACTCTACCCTGGAGGCAGAGTGGGCTCTGGTCCACACCATCATCCCCCCGTACGTCTTCACCCTGTGCGCGCTGGGACTCCTGCTCAACGGCTTCGTCCTCCTGGTCTACCTGCTCCACAGGGACCAGCTGACCGTGGCCGAGGTCTACCTGAGCAACCTGGCGCTGGCCGACTTCCTCCTCCTCTGCCTCCTGCCCTTCTGGGCCAAAAACATCCTGGACGACTACAACTGGCCGTACGGCGAAGCACTCTGCAAGTTGGTCAACGCCGCCGTCGTGGTCAACTTCTACACCAGCACGTACACGCTGGTCATGATCAGCGTGGACCGCTATCTGGCGCTGGTCAAGACCATGAAGGCCCGTCGCTTGAGGCGCGTCTCGTACGCCAAGCTGGTCTGTGGCCTGCTGTGGACGCTGGGCTTGCTGCTCAGCTTGCCCAACATGGTCCACCGCAAGGTGAAGTTCATCCACGACATGCAGATGTGGGCGTGCGTGCAGGACTACAGTCACGATAGCCCCTGGAAGTTGGCCAACCAGGTCTTGATGATTGTGCTGGGGTTCTTCCTGCCCTTCCTGGTCATGGCCTTTGGCAGCACGAGCATTGTCAAGGCCCTGGTGGCGAGGAGGGAGTGTCAGGGTTTCCACGACATCAACGACAGGAAGGCCACGGCGCTGGTCTACGGCGTCACGCTGCTCTTCCTGCTCTGCTGGGGACCCCTCCAGACCTTCGTCCTCCTGGACGTGCTCTGCGACGTCCACGTGCTGGACGTGGATCTGTGGCACCACACCATCGACGTCGGGCGGCAGGTCTCGCTCTACCTGGCCTTTCTCAACAGCGCCCTGAACCCGGTGCTCTACGTCCTCTCAGGGGAGTACTTCAGGAGGAAGATTTCTGATGTCTACAGGAGGGGAGGACACAGCCGGAGAGGCTCGGACATGACAACGTTTCAGCGGTCCGTCGTGTCCACTTACGTCAACAGGGGTGATCAGATTAAGCCGGTGGTCATTCCCGAAGAAATGACTCGGAGGTGACTCTTGGCATTATCGCCGTTTTACTGTGGCGCAAAAGACATGTATTGCTGAATGAGCATTAAGATGAGCGTTATGTTGCTGTGTATTTAAGGAGAAATCTGGTCGCCGTCAGATAAACTGGATCAAATTTGGAAGCGAAATGGATACATTTTCTTGACGATGGAAATCTTGCTGAAACACTTTTATGTGGCGAGTATTGATCCGAGTCCGTCTCTTGAAGGATTACGTGGGCTCACACTTAGTAAATTGAGATGTTTTAATCTACAAACAGCTTTTTCCCTAATGGCTTCCAACACTTTTATTCATTCTGGTTCCTCTGAATGATCCAGTATGTACGTCAATGTGTTATTATCCTGTTTGACTCTCAGAGCATGTAAAACCAAACAACAACTTGGACACATGTGGCGAGCAACAGAAGCCTGTCACAGCTGGAGCTGGATTGACACTTGGTTTGTTGTGATAAAGATGGTTTATGGGTGGATAGTGCACAATGTATTTTCTGCCTTTGCAGCCTCTGAGTGGAACAGTACATGTGTCTCTGTTCTTCCTCTTTCTTTTTTTTTCTTTCAGCAGCTTTGTCAGTGAACTGCCTCTGTCTCTGGACGTATCCCAACGGATGCTGGTGATGAGAAATGGGAATAAATGCAGTGTAGCTTGTCAATCTTGTTCTGCTCCGACAATCTTTCCGGCAGTCTCTCCGCCCTCCAAGGGGGACGCAAAGGTGATCTCATTTTAGTTGCAGCGAGCAGCACGGAGCTCTCCGTCTGTACCGGTCTCCTCCTAGCAACGGTGTATCGCCTCCGCTTTGGCTGTGGTCAGATATTTGGGGCCTGCAGCGGCTTTAAAAAAAATAAGATCTACGTCAGCAGTTCCTTGCTGAACCACTTGAGGGCGATGCACGCTTTCTCCTTAAAATTGGAGACGCAAAGGCTGTTGTGTCAAGCGTTGCACCTGAGCCTTGCATCCCTCCTCCAACCCAAAAGTCCCGGACAAGCGGTTGAAGAAACAAAAGACTGTCATGTAAAATGAAATGTTTGTATATTTGTGTCTTCTTTTATCAGATATGTGAATAAAATTTGATTGATTAAATTATTGATGCCGTATATAAACCCTAACCCTGAAAAATTACACTGAAATAAATGCGCAACAGGACAAAAATCTCATATATAAAATCAATTTCAGGATCTTGGAATATATTTAGTAAAGCCTAATAAATGCATTTAAAATTGCATCTCGATGGCCATTATGGTGAGCATTAAACCTCTCCTGCAAGGGTGCCAGTGCTGAACTTGACAAATATGTGCTGTTTAATCTCGCCTGCATCCTTTTTTAAGATACAGTATCTTTACCGTCACTCAACAGAAACACCGTCCTTTCATCAGGCAATCATCTGCGTCGCCTTAAGCCCGGCTCATGTCTGCGCTGACAAAACAGACCATAAAGCCAGAGCCCACACTCAGCCTCGCTGTCTAAATTAACATCTGCTGCGTGGCCCACTAACACCGGCCTCTTCCCCTGTCGCAGTCGGGAATGGCCTGCGGTTGCCGTGGGCAACCAGGGGGCATCTGTCGACGCTTCCTGTCCATTTAAGCCGCCGGTCGAAGCCACGAGCAGGACCTGAAGCGGCCTGATGTCTGCTCACAGTCAGGAAAATGTTTATGGACAGAGTTTTGAGTGGAGCTACACCTGAAACATGTAAGTAGACCTGGCCGGCAGTGATTTAAGTGCTCTTAAAATTTTATTAGATGTTCTGTGTGTTTATCTCCCATTGGTTTGCCGCATTGCTTTGCGTTGGCCAATGCAGATAAATTTCAAATTTGTTTTTGCAAAAGTTGTGTCGCTTCAAAACATTTGCGCCTGAAAAGCAGTGTATGTTACCGAGTGAAAATAATAGTGAGGATAAATTTGAAACTGATTAAAACAATTTTCAGGCAGTTCATTACTCGGCTTTCCAAATGTTGTGGAATTTAGAAAAGTTGCCCTCATTTTTAATTTTAAATCTCAAAATCTCACTATTCATTACGTGCTAAAAGAAGCGACCTGTTCTTCAAAGGCTGAGAACAGGTCGCTTGCTTGTTGACACAAACAGCTCAGCAGCCCATCACAAGGCAACAACATTTAGACATGTTGATGTTGTGAAGGTAGCCTGCTGACTTTCAAAGTAAGTGAGTGAGTCAGAAGTGGCCAGAGATTCACGCAACAAACTATCTACTGGTTGTCTACGATCTACTAACCTCTAACTAGGTTTTACAGAGAATGGTCCCAACAAGAGAAAAATATCCAGGCAGCTTTGGCAGTTGTGAGGAAAAAAATGTTGACCTTGCTGTCAGGGGTCAGAGGTCAGAATGGGAAGAATGGTTGGAGACCATTAAAAGGGCAACAGGAACTCAAAGAGCTGCTGGTTAAAACCAATGTCTCCAGAATTGGAATCTTTGAACGCACAACAACTATTTTTTGAATCTATTATTTAACTCGTCCTCACTGTTGAATTTTCACTGTTGAATGAGCAAAACCTCTTAAAAAGCGGTGAAGCTGCGTACTACACCTTTAACGAAGCCTTTACATGCACATTCCTAAAGCATTTCATTTACCACGTTTCTTCTGCTTTCGGTGCTCGGTGCAGGTTCGCCGACATCAGCGCCACGCCTGCTGCGGACAACCTCTCCCTGGCCACCGCCGCCGCCGCCACCAACTACTCCGACTGCTTCATGGTGGACACCACGTACCAGAAGAGGGTGTTTCTCTTCTACTACCTGACCATGATGGTGGTGGCCATCCCGGCCAACGCCTTCTCCCTCTTCGTGGCGTGGAAGCACATCAGACAGGGCAACGAGCTGGGCGTCTACCTCTTCAACCTGGCTCTGAGCGACCTGAGCTTCACGCTGGGCCTCGTGGCCTGGCTGGAGTCCATGTGGAGGGGCATGTGGGTGCACGGGCCCGCACTCTGCATGCTCTCCCTCAACCTGCTCCTGACCAACTTTTACACCACGGAAGCGCTGCTCTGCTGCATCTCCGTCGACCGCTACCTGGCCGTGGTCCACCCCTTCAAGTACAGACACCTGCGGAGGGTGCGCACCGCCGCCGCCGTCAGCCTCGCCGTTTGGGTGCTGGTCATCTGTTTCAACGTCGCCACCGTCACCCAGGAGGACTCCTACCACCAATACGAGGACTTTGCCGTCTGCCTGAGCGTTTTCCTCCCGATGTCGGAGCACGTGGCCCGCACCACCGTGGCGCGCTTCTGCTTGGGCTTCATCGTCCCCGTGGCCCTGGTGGTGTTCTGCTGCTGGTGGATCGGCCTGACGGTGAAATCCAACCAGGCGACGGACGAGCAGGAGCGGCGGCGCGTCACACGGCTGATGGTGGTCATCCTCTTCTGGCTGGTGGTCTGTTTCGGGCCCGTCCACGTGGTGCAGCTGCTGCAGATGCTGACCGACGACTGCCAGAGTGCCTTGTGGCTCCTCTACCTGGACAAGATCACCGTGGCCGTGGCCAGCCTCAACTGCATCGCCGACCCTGTCATTTACTGCTTCGCCACCGCCACGGGGATGGTGAACATCAAGAGGATGTTGCTCTTTTGCCGGGCCAAGAGCGGAGGCGCAGAGGGGAGCGAAGACCCAGCTGAGTCCAGTTGAAAAGCACAGTAGAGCAATTCACGGTTAGACTTCTCTGCCAATGTGAGGGAAAAAAAGAACATTCAAAGGGATGATTTACTAAGACGGAGCAAAGTCAGAGCTTGATATTTTTGAGCATTGTTTGATAACTTGGCGGGGAGCAGCTGTAAACTAAAACTCGTGGCATTTGTGAAATTTCGTTCCTGCTTGTTTCCAAATTTCAAGTGAGAGGAGAATGAAAAACAAGTTTGCAGCGGCTAAATGAGCAGCAAAACAGCAGATGGACACAGTTGAGGGACAGTTTTATGATGTTGAACTTCTAAGAAAAACAAGCAAAGCCGGCTTTTATAACAGAGCAATATCAGTTTAATAAGACAAACCCTGTGGGGGAACTGAGCCGTTTGATGATGCGCAAACTGCACACAAAAGTGTGCCCACGCTGGACTTTATAAACATCCGAACACACGGAACCTTTAACGTCAGAGGGCAGCAGTCACAGGTGTTTCCTGGTCTACTTTCAGTCGGAACAGTGAGGAACTATTTACCAATGAGGTTTGTTTTCTCCGTCTGCACCATTGAATGGTGGTGCATCACAGTTGCTTTCACCTTATCTATGAGTGACCTGTCAAAGGGTTTGTGTGTTTTTTTATTTTAGTTCCTGTTATGCAGTTCAGACACTTTTTTCCCCTCCCATCGCTAATGAATCTGTGTTTATGGTGTTTATGCACTGGCATTTTTTTTATATCGATCATATGAATATTTTTTGCCTCCACCACAACAACTTTCTATCCGTTACAATTTGTCTCTTTTTACTTTTCAAAGCGTTTAATTCAATGGCATAGAAGAAGCATTTCTGTCCCAGGTTCCTGTGTGGAGGTATAGAAGAATCTTGGCAGAGCTAAGCCAAGACATGGATATCTTAAGCCCTCTGGTGGGCGCATGTGGAAGTGCAGCGAGCTGGGAAGATTTATCTTTGAATTTGGAACTTCATTGCAACAGTAACCATACATTTTGAACCTTGAGAACTCATTTGTCATACACACTCCCATAAACCACAACACAAACACAAACTAATGTAGAACTACTTTTAGCTCTTGAAATAAAATGAAAATCCAAAGAATCTACACTGAACAAAAATCTAAATGCAAAACCTCTGTTTTTGCGTTTTTGTGCTGCACTGCATGAGACAAACGGTGGTCACACTAGATACTGACTGGATTTGTGAACGGTATTTGAGAGGAATTGTTATTTTGAGTATATAGAAAACGTTTTAGGTCATTGAGTTCAGCTCATGAAACATGGGAGCAAAAGTGTTGCGTTTATATTTTTGTTCGGTTTAAATGCCGCATTAGACGGCAACGCTCACGTTTTCTTCCTCGCAGGTATTTCCACATGCGTGACTCCCTTCGCTTTGCCCTCACACCCTCATGACAACAAAGGGTGGGGAGAACATGTGCTCTTCCATGTGAGTCCTTGTCCTGCCTCTTTTCTTCCCTCCCTCCATCCATCCATCCGTCCATGCAGGAAAAAAAGGCACACGCGGCAGCCAATAAAACGCAACAACACGCCCCATTAGTCCCTCCTCTCACCTTGCACCGCCCTTGGTTTTGCTGGCATCAGCCTTTCTTTCTTTTCTTAATTGAAAGTACATCTCTACATATTGGAGATGAATAGGGATCAATAACTGCTCATCACTTCCTGGTCATTCCCCGTCCACATCCCTCCACCTGGATGCTGGCAGAGTTTCAGCAGCGGCACGTGTGTGAGAGCCTGCCAACCCTCACCTCTCTCAGCCATGATGAATGACTCTGGCTCTCATCCACGCCACTGGCCTGCGTGTGTGCATGGTCATAAACATCAGCCAGGAATATACAACTTCAGACCAACAGTTAAAGGAGAAAAAAAGAGAGAAAAATATGACGTCCTTGAATACGCATTATGGAAAGGAGAAAAAAAAGAGCCACATTTGAGCCAATCAGGGCCATAGCAGCTGTGACCACTGCTGCCCGTCGGCAGGCAGGGTTGTATACACATACTGTACACATGGTGCCGAGGGGAGGATCCGAATGGCACATGCTAAATAAAGCAAACAGATGGACAAATATAGCGGCAAAGGTTTATTATGGGGAAAAAACACAACACTGCACAACCACGTTACATAAGCCAGCAGTGATGTCAACTAAGAATAGCATTTTTTTTTCTGAATATGCCAGGTTTTTTTCTCTTTCTTTTACCTCAGCAGTTGATGAGTCAGTTAGGCTGCGGTTATGTCATTTACTCATATATGCCGTAGTAATTTTACTCCAACTTTATCTGCAATAGACACATTTAAAAAAAACAATAATAATAATAACAGCATAAGTACATTTTCATCAGAACTTGTATTATCATCATTTACTTTTAATTCTTCTTTTTTTTCTAATTTTGCGTCAAAATTAAGTCCTTCATTAATTTTGCACTCTGAGTCAAGAACGTCACTTCCAGACACGTCAGAGCGAGCTGAGACACAGCATGTACGATGTCGTGACGTCACGCTGGGAATAAACTATTTTCTGGTGATTTTTTTTTTTTTGCTGTAGTACATCGAGTGGCCACTGAGAAAAATCGGCGCGCTGCCATATTGCCAGTGCAGTATGCAGTCCGTATAATACATCTATAAGGTAGAGTGGAAGTATTTCCTCTTTAAATGTTGTTCAGTTGTAAAGTGTGTATTAAAGAGTTGAATTAATTCAACCAACACAGAATGGAAGAGTTTAAAAAAAACAAAAAAAGAAAGTGGATCCATACATGTAAACACAATCATTCCAGAGACTGATTTAAAAAAAAAAAAAGAAAAAGAAAGTTCTCTTCCTGGATCCGTCAGCCCCAGTCTGTCACTTTGAATCCGACTCCTGCTCTCGAGCCGACACCCCTCTGCGATTTGTCAGATCGAAGGCTCTTACTTGACGTGTCAGTTTCTCCCGACTGGTTCGGACGACGTCGTCTTGCACCTCTGGCCACTGCGGCTTCCCCGCTGCCAGATACCCTGTCGGGGGACACTCCCCTCCGTCCCTCCCGTGTCAGTGTTGGCGCCAGCTGGGATGGTCTGGGGCGACGACTGTCTGACACTCCCTCCGTCCTCTCCTCACATCAGCCAATCTGTCACCTTCCCTCACACTCACCCTGTTGGTCTCCACACATCCAATATTGGCACAAATCAGAGTCAGTTTCCAGGGTTGCGCCGACAGAATGCAACTTTTCCAGCAGCTACGGCTAACTGTGATTTTTCTAAGAGCACCGGTGAACTCAGTTTGACTGCCTACTGTCCTCACAGCGGCGGCGGCGGCCTTGGATTTCTGTCTCCACCGGAGAAAAGAAAGACAGAAAAGAGCTGGAACGCTGCACAACAACCCTGGTGAATCTGTCCATGTAAAGCCAGACTGAGACTTTTTAAAACGGCAAATGTTGAATACGTAGAGCTGCGAATCGCGTCATGTGGCATGAGTTATCACACCGGCACATTTTAGTCCGACTTGCACGAGCAAATCGCAAACATTCAGTTGGAACTCGTTTTAACGAGGCACAAATCCGATTTCTGTCACAAATCCGATTTCTGTCACAAATCCGATTTCTGTCACAAATTCTTCTAAACAGCTGCTGCTTGTGTTTAAAAAATGGCAGGAAATCAGATTTCACCGGAGGGGGGGGAAACAAATGCGCTGTCTTTTCACAGCTCTTCCACTCAAGGTTAAACTGCTCCTTTCTCCCCTCCCCTACGCGAGCCCCCAGACGAGGTCCTTTGGGTGAATCAGGTGTCAGCTGCCTCAACCGCAGGTGACCTGCCCATCCCACAGGCAGTGGAATTAGAGAGCCGATTGATTTTTCTTTTAATGAGTTCAGATTGATTTTTGTAAGATAACAGGCAGAAGAAAGGTGACGCCGCAGTCTGCCGGGTGGAAACACACCAGGAGAGCGCGAGTGGTCTGAATCCGTAGGATTTGTTCATGCAAATGCTTCAGTCAGTCTTTGATGGTGCGGTGTCGCAGCTCTGAGACTGTTGTCCGAGGTGCAGCGTCGCATGACGTTCATTTCAAAACTCATATTACGTCTCACGGAACTCATGTCAAAGAAGTTGTTTTTTTTTTCCTTTTGCGCAGAAGTGGGTTATAAGCAGGCACGGTGCACGCTGAACTGAAGCAGGAGGTAATTAGATGCAGCCTTGCAATCAGAGGCACCTGTTTTCACAGGTGTGGCGCGGGTGTTGATTGGCTCTCAGCTGCGGGTGCTGTTGTGAGCAAGTGTTTGTGTGAATCGATTTAAGTGCAAGAATTTGAAGCTGCACTAAGTTTTTTGTAGTTTTTTTTTTTTTTTTTCTTGTCACGCTGTCGGTCCCTCTGACTGGAACAGTGAAATACACACTGAGAGAAACCAAAAACAAGGGACGTTTCAAAAGAGAAAAAAGGAGAGAAAACTCTGGATAATTCATCATAAATGAACAGAGGCTGATGGACAGGAAGATAACAGACAAAAGAGGAGGAGAATGGGTAAGGTCACTTCCACCTTGATGGGAAAACCTCTGCAGACACACACACACACACACACACACACACACACACAAGCAAGCACACATACACGTACACATCCTTTCTATTAGATAGAATTTATGACTCCGCCTGCGCTGAGCTGCCTCCCTGATTAATTCCTTTCAGCGAGCCTGTCGGTTGGGTCTATTTCCTGGACACTCTACACAATCTGACAGGCCGTGTGCATTTGCTCTGAACTCATCGTGCACTCGAAGGGGACCTTTTGGCTTCGCTGCGCTGCAGTGCGCCAAGAGAGACTTCTTTGTCATAATGAATTCTGTCATTTAATTAGCGAAAAGTTTTGTCCCGTCCAGCCTTTTTAGGGAAGTGGGCTGAAAAATGAAATTAGTTTTTTTTCATTTATTTTTTTTACGTGCAGCGAGGGTTGAGTGGTGGTAAAACTTTGAGAAGTCGAGCAGAGCAGAAGTACTTCCTGTGTCTCTATTTGGTTGATGTGTAGATAAAAAAGGATTGAATTACTTCAGCGATACAAATTGAAGGCTAAATTTAATGAGTTCTGAGCTCACTGGAAATTTACTAGAAACGCAGTGAAAAGATTTAAAGCAACAATTTAAGATGAACAAGCTGGTTTAGCCAAATGATATGGAAAGTCCAAATCTTCCAAAAAAACAAACAAAATACAACCACACACGATCCACCAACTTGACACATCAAAGTAAAAACACAATCGCAAATTTATTTTTGCAAGTGTGATTAATGTCGCCTCCTCCGACCAAGTGAAAATTAGAAAATCTTTCTTCCACCGTCCACTAAATTCCCTCCCTCATTCGCCCTCGTGATGAGTTCAGGGAACCGGCCACACGGCTCAGTCACGTGACCTCAACACGCGTGTTGGAAATTAATGATTGCGGAATCCCATTTTGCTGCTCCGCTCCCTGGGCCCATCTGAGCGTGTTGCCGCCCTGTCACACCGCTGTGATTTACCGGCTACTTAAACAGAACATTAATGTTATTAGCGACGCCCACCTCCAACCAACCCCCCCACCGCCTCTTTCCCACCTCCGATCCTGCGACGTGGCATCGCAGCGATGCCCTTGAAAGTCGTGCACGTTCGATTAACATGCAGAAACGATCAGGAGTCAGATTTCCGCTGTCATGTTTTTATTGTCTGGAAAAAAAGGCACTCACTACATTTACTGTGATGTGGTCATAAAGCAAAACGCACACAAGAAGTCGTAGCCGTGGAGGCCAGAGAGGCAGGCAAATGCACAACAGTGCGACATGGTTCAGAACTCTGTACAGTTTCAGCTGTGCGTTGTTTCATCTCGGTACGAAGCGAACAAAGTTTTTTTTTTTTTTTTAAAAAAAAGAAAAAAGCTCAAGCTTATAAAAATGAATCATCACACATTTGTTTTTGTTCTTTTGCTCATATTTTACAATTAAATGCAAATGTCAAATGAAGTGATGTAAAAAAATCTGTGGAAAAAAAAACAGGAGTGAAAATAAATATAAACATGCCTCAAAGAGAGTAAAAAAAAACAACAGCATTGGGTTCATCTATTTAAATAAAATAAAAAAGCCACAAAAACAGCTTCCTGGTGTTCGCGATAAAGTGAATTTCCAAAAAAAAAAAAAGAATATTCGATATTGTTGACATGTTGACAATCTCACGGCCAGAGGTGATTAAACGTGTGTCTTGGGTTAAATGCCAGCTTGGTGTTGATTCACAATTGAGAAAAAGGTGCATATCCATACTGAAGTACATGTTTTTTTTTCTTCTTTCCATAAATAGATTCAGTGTATTCCATATTCTTAACAAAAACAAGTCACAAGCCTTTATGCTATAGCACGTCAATTAACTGCTATGGTTGTCTTTTCATTTTTAATAACCATGCACAATCAAGGCGAGTACTTTGTTTGTTTTTTGTTGTATTTTTTTTTTTTTTTTTTTTAATGTTGTTTTTGTTGTTCATCAGCTCTTTAGAATGCAGTAGCTTGTGCCCAGGGCGGGCTACATTTTTGAAAGTCACATAACATGTCGGACCATTTGTACATGTCAGCTGGGTAAGTGCTCGCGTTGTCTATTGATCCGACGGAGACGCGGCGTCGCGCGCTCCATTCATTCGAAGCATTGAAGTCCTTCTGCGGCTAAAAATAGCTCCTCCCGCCCGAACACAGTATTGGATGACAAGGTCCCTGGAGATGGATCGATGGCGTGGAGAAGCGGCTCTCGGGACGTCCCGCCCGCGGTGGTTTTTCATTTTCAAAAAAAAATAAGATTCAACGTCAGCAGGCATCTGTTGCCCAAAGTTTCTCTTAACAGGCAGGATGACAGCAAAGCCTCCCGTGGAAATTCAGATCTTTTTTTTTTTTTTTTTACGTCGCCCATTCTGCAGCGCTTTCCGACGTGAGGTATACAAAGACGCCCTCCTCTGTCTCTTCTATCCATTTGTGATTTGTTTTTGTTTTTTTGGCAACGCATTTTCTTCCGATGGCTTATGGCACGATGACTGAATTTCCTGGGGACCAGTTCCAATCCAAGCATAGGAAACAGAAAGGCACATTTCTCCAGGAGCCCTGTCTAATTCCCTGAGGGCCAAACGCCGCCGTTTTGGCACGATACGGTGGACTTGAACACGCCACGAGCGCCTCCTGCATCCGTCTGGGACGATCAGACGGAAAGTCGGGTGTGGGGGGCGTGGACGAGAGTTTAATCGTAGGTCGCAGCTACCAAATGATTCCCTTGGCCAGATCTTTTTTTTTTTTTTTTTTTTACTACCCCCCAGAAATGTACAGCATAGTGTCAGCCTCGTTTGTCACGGCATGACAACAAAGACACAAATTTTGTTGCGCCACGCTACACCAGTCCCGGTGGTAAAGATGAAAGCAAGACGCCCCTTCTGCATGTCGTAGAAGGGGCAACAACAAATTATTGCAAGCAAACTCAAGGAGCTGCGAGAACGACTCGTGTCTCCTTGGATGGGAGAAGAATCTCCTGTGAGTTGCTTTTCTCAATTAGCAAGGACTGTAGGCGTCTAAAGACAAAAAAAAAAAACGTTGGCATTGTTTGAATAGAAAATGGATGGAAGACAAGAATTTAGAACAATGTTAGCATAAAAATTTGATTCGTTCCTACAGCAGTCGTGCTCAGGAAGAGGAGACCTGCTTTTTAATGTCCTGCAATTACCACCAACTCTAATGGGCCGCAAGCAATTTCACTCTGTTTGTGGCCAACTCCAGCTGTGACAACTGGACAGTTTTGCTCCCCCCCCCCCCCTCCATGGCAGTCATTTACATAAACAGGCTGTTTTCCTCGTTTAATCTTTTGCATGAAAGCTCATTTGAATGCGGCCGGCGCCGGCGCTGGAGCAGGGAGACGCTGTTTTGGTTTGGCAGTGAAGTTTCAGACGCCTTTTCCCTTCCCCCTCGCCCCCCAGGCAACAGCTTTGCGACTTAGCCGTGCACACAACTTGTGGCTGGCTGCCATTTAGCGGCGACAAAAAACAAAAAAGCCAAACAAACCAGAGCAAAACGGTTCGGTTTTGTGAAAGAGGACCAAAAAAAGGGTGTTACGGATGTTTGGTTGCGGACCCTTTGTGACATCACAAAGGCGTTTGTTTGAAAAGTGACGTAAGCGAGAGAAGAAAAGAATGGACTTTTATCATTTCTGGGGGGTCACAATCCCGAAAGAAAACATTGGTAAAGTTGCTGCGCAATTTGGAGACTTTCGACTTTAAACATTGTTGGTTTTTTTTGTCTTGTTCTTTTTTTGGGGGGGTTGTATTTGACTCATCCGGACAGACGTGGTGGAGGACGAGCCAAAACGGCAGCATCTGGTGCCCTGACCCAAGAACAGCTCCGTCCTGACATCTCAAAGCATGGCCCAGTCTTCCTCCGCTCCTCCTCCTCCTCCTCCCCCAGTCTCTCCCTCATCTCTCCCTCTGCTTTGGTCTTCTTCTGCTCGCTAGTCGTTGTCGCAGTCTTTGGCCTGTGCTGCCTCCGCCAGCCCGTTCAGCTTGGAGCGCTCGCTTGCGTACTGCGACAGGTTGCTCAGGCTGGTGTTGCCCTCCTTCTTCTCCCCTTTCTCCAAGTCCGCCTCGCCGCTGCCGCCGCTGCTGCTGCCGCTGCCGCTCCCGCTGCCGCCGCCATCCTCCTCCTCCTCCTCCTCCGTCCGCTGCTCGCCCAGCATGACGCTGCAGTTGCTGTTGACGCCCACGCTCGACCGCCGCGCGTCCTCCGTGATGTTCCGCCGCATCTCGCGGTTCCTGTTGCGCCGGCCCAGCTTGGTGAGGGAGCCGAAGCGCATGTTGAAGAGGTTCTCCTCGGAGGACGACGCCGTCTGCGGGTTCTGCTCGCCCCCCGGAGGGTCGTACGGCTCGCAGGCGCCCTTCAGGCGCAGGTTGTTGAGCTTGGTGTCGATGCTCTCCTGGGAAGATGTTTTGAAGCGGCCGGCGTCCAGGCTGGCGAACAGGGCCCGCTTCTCCGGGGAGAGCATGTCCAGGGAGTGGGCGCGCTGTTCCAGGCCCAGCTGGCGCCGCTCCATGCTGCGGATGGTGGCGGCCCGCTGGAGCTTGTCGTGGATCTCCACGCTGAGGCGCCGTCTGGTCTCGCGCAGCTCGGCGCGGACGTTTGCTTTCCACTCGGCTGCGTGTGCCTTGATCTCCCCCACCTGTGGAGAGAGTTGGAGTGCAGAATGAATAGTGGATCAAAACATTAAGTCTCGCTAAAGCCTCAATAGACTATTATTGGTTGCAAGCATGGCATTGGTCCAACCTGCCATTAGTCCAACAAATTGCCCTATCGGTGCCCCCTCCCGAACCCTAAACCTAACCCCAACCCTAATGGGAGGTCCGACCAATGGGCAAGTTGGCGGACTAATGGGAGGTCTGACTAATTGGCAGTTCCCTTACTGGTTTATAGATTGTTAGCATGAATAGTCGAAACCTTAATGAATAGATGTGCATCATATAGGCCTTCCAATACTGCTGACACTCTGATTTAAATCAAGAGTGTCTGCTAAGAGAAAAACAAATGTATCAAGTCTCCCTGAATCTATTTCAAGAGCACAGATGAAGAGAATCTTTGTCTCGCCTCTCGGCCGTCGGCACCTCAGGTAACAGCAGCCATGCGTGAGACCCACTGACAGTGAAGTAATGGGAAAACGATGAGCGAGGACGGAGAGGGAGCCGAAGCCTAGTGACCTTTTACTTTCTACCTCTCTAATGTAATCCCGAGCGCCGTAATCAAATGAGGCCCACCTCCTCCTTAGTCTTTTTGGACAGTACTCGCAGCCAGTCGCCAATCATGCTGAGGACGGCCGCAAAGTACGCCAAGCCCACCAGGATCCAGAACCACACCAGGGGCTTGTACCACTGCATGTACTCAATCTTCCTGTTTCCACCTGCAAGGCACAGAAGAAGAAGAAGGAGAAGAAAACTAAGACAAATGTGATTCTGAGGGCATTGCTGCAAAATTGGACAATTCTCCACCACCTCCTCTTCCTCCTTCTCCTTCTCATCATCATCATCATCACTGAGAAAAACGGCCTGTGTACCTGCCACGTAGTCTCCGATCCCCACCGTGGTGAGAGTGATCACCACGAAGTAGATGGCCTCCAGTGTGGTCCAGCCCTCGATGTATTTGAAGATGACAGCAGGGATGGTGACGAAGACAATGCAGCCGACGAGGATGAACATGATGGTGGAGCCCACCCTGATTTTGGTTTGGCTGAGATTTTTTAATTTCTCCTACCGAGGAAGACACAAAATGGCTTTACAACTTACAGACACAGAGATCAGTCGGATCAATTTTACAAAGGAAAGAAATTAAAATTGGCTTTAAAAAAATAAATTAAAAAAAACTCTGTGAATCTTGTGATAACCAACAGTGTGGGAATGTGCAGACTTTATTCGTCGTCAATTCTTGCCACTCACCTTGACCATCTTTTCAACTTTCAAGGTGCTTTTCACAAAGATGGCGCCCAGCTGGTCTCCGATCCCTGCCAACAAGAAGCCGAAGAGCGGGATGCCAAATATGGCATAAAGAATGCAAAAGATTTTCCCGCCCTCTGTTCTTGGGGCTATGTTTCCATATCCTGTTGTTCGAAAAAGGAAAAAGGGAACACAGACATTAGGGAAAGGAGGGGAGGGGGACAAAAATAGATGGGAGTTGATTAGCGATAGAAAGTTGATTAGGACACAATAACGGAGAAAAGCGAAAGTGGTTCTTGGAGACGGAAGTAATACGCAAAGGCAGAGGTGGCGGCCAATTAAGAGAAAGACAAGAAGCAGATGAGGACCATCAAGACTTGTTATGCAATTTAATCAATTGAAGTCCTTATGTAAGAGTTCCTGTAGCTGGCCTCTGCACTGCGTAAGCTTAAAGAGCCACAATAATTAGGTTCCCCCTGAGGTAATCGTGTTGACTCTGGCCCGTCAGTGACAGAGCGACAATGAGGAAGTCCTGGGCCTGAGTGAACTTAACACACCTGCTCACATCTCAGCTGCTGGGATGACAAAATTGGAAGCGGCTATTATCTATATATTGTTATCTTTTTCTGACCGAGCAGCTTCAATTGTATTGAAATGAAAAATCAAATTCAAATATAATAGAGTTGGGTCCGGTGTGTTCTCCTATAAACAGCAATATTTAGCCCTGTGTTCACAGCCTGCCACCTAAAATGTTACCAATGCTGCTTTTTTAAACCTTCTACGTTTTTTTTGTTTTTTTTAAATCTGGGCCCTTTATGACATTATTTTAAAACACTATTGCTATTTTTTATTACACACTTTCTAAGAAGTAAGGCAAGTTCGAAAAAAACGTTTATGGGAAGTTTAACGACAGGCCAGAGACAAAGATTACTGTTGAAAATTATTGGCAATGGGAATTTTGCGTCATTTGGGACCTAATTAAACCCTCGGGCGGTTTTCTTCCCAGCGGTTTAAGACAAAATCCAGGAAATTTACTGCGCTATAAAGATAGAACTTTTTATGTCGAAAATGTTGCTCTCAACTTCAACTGTATCGATTGGATCAAAGTCTGCAGCCTTCTGCCGTCGCCGAGCAGAAAGTCCTCGGGCTTTCAAAGACATCTCTGTTTTTGCTTTCAAGGGTAAAAGAGCAGCAGGGTTTATTTTTTAATCACCTCACAGGTTCTAATACCCCACTGTGAGCTGGACCTGCCTCAATAAGCAGCAGCTCACAACTCATCCGGGGACAGATCTCAAAGCTTTGAAAGAGATGTGTCATGAGAAAACACCTGTGACAAACTAGGAGGATGCCAGCGTCAGATCGGAGTGTAAACGAGTGGAACCGTTCAAAATTCTTACCGATGGTGGTGATGACGGTTCCGGCGAAGAAGAAGGCGCTGGCCTTGTCCCAGTAGCTGGAATTGTAGGCCGTGTCTTTGAAAGGACTCACGCCCGAGCTCACGGCATCGACGGCGTGCTGCAAAAAAGCGAGGGAGGGGTAAAGGTGAGAAAAAAAGCAACAACACCAACCACGACGGCCACGGTATCATCACGACTCTCATCAACGGAGGGATTCAAGGTCACGATCGCGTGCCAGCTCGGCTGACGGGCAACGCGGCCAACGCACGTGCGCTGCCGGCTCGGCTGCGAGAGTGAGCACATTAACCCGCCTTACGTGCGTTCGCCACGCCAACTGTTGTCTGTTACGTGAGTGTGAGAGAGAACCCCCCCCCCCTCCCTCGCCACTGATTGTATAACACTCCCCGGGTGCGACTATCTCCAGATCAACCCTGGGAGGTCACGCTATACATGATGAAAGGAGCGGACAAGTGAACAAACCCTGTGCTTTTAATGGCAGAGGAATTGCATCATCCCGTCGAAATTTGTCACTGCAGAAGTGCTTCCCATTAACACAGCGGCGACGGTGCATTAGGGCGCCGGGACGCAGCGAGGACAGCCTGCTGAAGGTCAAAAACATTGTGGACCTGGCTGTGGCAGCCGGTGCCAGACGGGCTGCGGGTCTGCAGTGTCTCACAAAACTGATGATCTGCCGGCAGTTTCACAACCACCTCCAGGGTTGATGGAGAAGGAGGATATATGTGGTGAGCAGCGGCTGTGTGGAGGACGGCGCCCTGCTGATTTTTGCCCATGAAAAGGGGGCGACAACCTCCCGGCTTGGGAGGCACCGTGGATTCATCTCTGAGAAGAAAGATTCTGTGGTGGTCAGCTGTGATGAAACCACTGCAGCGTCACTTTGCAGTATAATCAAAAGACAGGAATTGATTTTAAAAGCTCTGCTTTTCCTTCCTTCCTTCCTGTGGACATATGGTCCACTGTATGTGCACAACATTGAACGTGAGATTGGTGTAAATTATTCATTGTCCTGCTGCTCACATGCAGCTGTTTCTCCTCACATCCCCCCTGCATCTTCTCAGAGTTCACACCAGCCCGTGCAGACTGCTGCAGCAGAGACTTTTTTTTATTGCTCTTTGCATCCGTGTCAGATTTATCCCGCGTGTAATGTGATGGTTACACATCGTCGTAAGCCACTTTTTTTTTCTTAAAGCAGCTGCACTTTTAAACCCTCTGTTTACACCGTTTTGTTTGATAGAGGCAATGTTTCCAGCCCGACTCATCCTGCGGGAGGGATCGTAATTTTGTCTCTGCAGCAGCAGCAACAACAACAACCAAAAAAAAAAAAAAAGATAATTACAAACATCCCTGCCACTGCTTATTGCAGCGTTTCTGCCAACAGACAAACATGCAGACTGAGCATTCAAGCCAGATTCATCTGATAAAAAATGCATCGACTCCAGTGACATACATTTCAAAGGAGACGGTGAAGAGAGGCCGTGGCTTCACACATCGCTGCACATGCCTACTCACAATCTCGCATGTGATTACCTCAGCCCCCGTTAGCTCGTGCAGCAACGGGTCTGCGTCTAAAATTAGCCAATTACATTAACGTTGTTCCGTAGGTTCCAGCGGACTCAGGCTAACTTTGCCAGGGCCGGAAATCAAAGCGGTAATTATCAAAGAAAGCTCAAGTAGCCTCCTTCCAGAGTCGGGGCGGGGGAGGGGAGGCTATAAATAGCCTCACAATGTAGCTGAATATTTGATGAGATTATCTATTTTTGTCTCCAGCCTTCGTCGCAGCCAAGTTCACGCTGCATTATAAATGTGGAAAACCCTCCTTCCCTCCACATGCACTTTCCAGGCACGTGGAATTTGACTTTGATTTTGGGTCGCAGCGGCACACGCGAGGAGATCTGATGGGGGTGTTTAGTCTCTCACCATCTCCCCCCCGCCCCTTTCATTTTGAGAGTCCTGCAAGGCACGACAAGCATCTTTGCCGTTAATGGCTGTTTTCATTTTCTCCACAGTGGTGTCATTAGACAATAAGCTAACTCGATGCAGATCTTTATCCTCTCTCTACCTCTTAGTGGGCTGCAGCGCTGATTAAGCCCGTGGGGTTGAAATCCCCACGTTAAGCTGCAGAGCTACCGCTGTCCTGTCATCATATTACAGTCACTTTAAGTGAAATCCAATCTAATATTGTCACTCGATTGTCACGGATGGCGAAGTGAAATAATATAATCAGGGTTACATTTTATTTGTTAATTGGATTAATTAATCAAGGCTGCAAACATGTCAATGAAGGAGGCTCTGTTAGCTTATCTTAGCTGAAATCTGGAATCCTGATCATCCGCCTGCCAATAAATTAACCAATGACCAGTCAGTTTCATTGCGGTGGCAAAAAACCAGGAAGTGATTTCTGCTGGATGCCCTTAAAAGCCCCCGTGGACAAAGAGGAGGAATTACAAGAAGTAACCACAGGCCCAGATGCTGCTAGAGAGATGAGCGTGGATGCTGCAGTTTTGTCAGGGCTGAATGGAGTTTTCACATTCATAGAAAAACAAAGAACGACCCTGGCGGCTTCTCTCAGTGGGCCTTGACAAGAGTTTAGTGAAACACTGCAGTGCATTGCTGCAGGGAAGTAAGAACGTGCAAAGCTAATGTTGCTAATTCAGTCGGCTGAGGCGTTTCTCCCTGGTTAGAACGAGCAGTGACAAATCAAACAGGCTCAACAGAAAGTTTGCATCCTATATATATACGTGAGTTTAATCTGAACGCCTTTGAGGTTAAAATATCCATGCTCTTATGCAATACAGGGTGACGTGTTACTTCCTGCTTTAAGTGCACTTTGACTGCGGGAAGCTCGCTGCTGTTCTGAAAGTTAATGTAGTGGTTTCGTGACTCATGAACAGATGCAGCTCAACTGGTGTCAATAGCAGCGTGGCATCACATGGCGAAGGCTGCGTGAGTCACCCTGTCGTTGGCGCCGCCACAGCCAATTAGGTCTGGCGATCTTCGCGGAAGAGCAGCACGTAGGTGGACGGCAGACAAGAGGGGGGTCAAGACAACCACACACACACATACACACTGTCATCATCACATTGAATCAACACATGCTGTGAAGTTAAGCTCCTTTGCATACATCATCCTCTTAGTTTATCCCCGCAAACACACACATATGTACACACACACACACACACACACACGCCACCCAAGGTTGCCATTTTTCTGTCTAGTCCCCTGCCAAGCAGTGAGTCACCATGGCTGCGTTGCCACAGAGGATCTTTGTCTGAGTGACAGGTCTGATTTTTTTTTTTAACACATCACAAACAGACCGATAACGCAGCCTGTTACATGACCACAAACTCATTGTCAAAGTGTTTTTGAAGCTCCGAGTCCTGGAGGCCTTTTCATGAGTCGGCCCTTTTATATATATATATAAAAAAAAAAAAAAGAAAAGTAAAAAGTAAAAACCAGAAAAAAAAGGTGTTATGCCTATTTATTCAGTTGTTGGTGGCTCACAAGCCACATTTTCTTCTGCTGATGTGTCATCCTGAGTAGATTGAGAAATCGAAAATAATTGATTTATACTGTGGCAAATCTCTCAGAAATACAATTATCGCCACTCGGCTGTGCTGGGGAAATTACTTCAACCCCCTGTTATGAAACATGACTTTTTTTTTTTTTTAACTGTACAGCATAAAGAAAAAATATAACTATCACTACCAATGAGAAGCAAGAAAAAAAATCTCTCCACTTCCTCTTTGAACATCCAATTTCCAACTACCACATCACAGATTTTATTCTTGTTAAATTGCACCGACACAATTGATGGGACTGGAAAAACAATCTACATCTTTACTGCAGAAATGCAACTTGGGACAAATGCAAAAAAAACAAACAAATAAAACATGTCACACTGTCAACATTTTCTAAATGCTTTCTAACGTTCCCCCTTTCAGAGATTAATTTCAATTCAATACAATTTTATTTCAACAACCTGAAAAACAGATGTCTAAAGAACAACGTTCAGTTATTTGGCATAATTCTATAATTTTAGTGTTGCATATTGGTTTTCTTGTTTTTTTGTTTTTTTTTTGCAAAAACGCCCTCAGTTTCTGCTCAGACGTGATGTCACCTATTTTTCCAACGTACCTCTCTGTCTGTCCGATCATTTGTCCTGCAGATATTACGAGCCTATGATTCAGCCGCTGCGAGTCGGGCTGCTTTGCTTTTACAGCAGGAGGTTGCCGACTGCTGGCCTCTGCAATGAATAATTGATTCCCTCCGGAGCCCAGACACACCCGTGCAAAAGGTTTTTATTTCCAGGCTTCACCTTTGGAAAATACTACCATTGATTTTTCTTGTCGCCTCTTTACTTGACTCGTGATTGCACTTTTGTGGCGCAAAGGTTGAGGGATGAGGAGGAAGGAGAGAGGAGAAAGAGTCTCTGAGAGAGGAAATGTCAGAACCTAGGTGGGTGCGGAGGAGAGGAGACTCGGATCGTCACTCCAGCAGCCAGTAGAGCCACACCGGAGCAGCTAACATCATATCAAATGGAAGCACTGGAGCGGAAAGTAGAGCATGGAAGTGCAGTGTGGTCGCGTCTCTCTTTGGGGTCGTTTCATGCTGAAGAGAAGAAGAGGAGGCCACCTTAACGCTGGTTAACCACCGATTTCCTATTCTGAGGCTGCGCTGGAGAAACACGTTATTCGAAAGTAGGATGCTGACCTGTATGACTCAGATTTCACGATAACAAAGCAGGTCGAGTCTACCACTTAATATGGCATGTGTTGACCAATAGGGTTCACCAAAGGTAACGTATGATGCAAAAATCCCTTCTCTGTCTCTAGCCTGTCAGTGAACAGCCCAGATAAATGTCCTTCCATTACTTCTTTAGCTTGCTTCGTTTTTTATCGATTTAGCGATTTCACTTTTGTGATGTCACGAGAGGCGTGACACTTCACTGACACCCTTCCCGGGGTTCCCAGGTCAAACGCATAGAAGGTGCAACAAGGCATCGGTTTGAGCAAGAGGCAGCGCTTGAACGCTTTTGTGACGCAGGGGGTCGAACGTTCTGTTTTTAGAGATCTGAAACTTTATTTTAGATCAGAGCTGTTCCGCCAAAATCAAGGATTAAAAACAGATTCCAAACTTCTAATCTCCAGCTGGATGTTAGTCCATCCTATTCCGAATTTCTGCTGAGCACAGTGATGCCCCCGATCTTTATTTATTTATTTTTAAATCCCACTCCCCAGTTGTTACTGTCAGCTATATTTTGGTGATTTCAAGTCCTGACCCTCAGTTCTGAAGATGATGATCAGAAATCGGTGTGAAGCGTCGCCTCACCTCCTGTTGCAGAGCGGCTGACGCTGTAAAATGCAGCACTAAGTCGGGATGCGCGGGTGTCTTTCCGTCTTTCACTCTCACAGTCTGCTTGTTATCGCCTTCACCTTGCACAGGTAAGTGGGAAGAGATCTTATTGCAGGCCACGCAATGCTGCAGCAGCAACACGCTGCATGTCTTTCACAATGAATCTTCATGCAGTGTTTACTCGGTGCTTAAATCTATAACACTGCCCCACTACAGTGGATAATGTAGCACACTGTATCACACTTTTTCCTAGAGAAAAAAAAAGACTTGGCTGCAGACCCTCCGAAAGCCAATAGTGCTGTTGTGGCCGTGAGCTAGTTTCTTTTTTTAAAACGCGTGGGCGTTGTCAACGCTTTCGCTCTGGAATTTCACACAAGCTGTACTACATTTATTCGTCCATTCGATGGGCGAGATTTCATATGCACCGTCCTCATGAAATTTTGCTGCGATGAAATTATTTGGTTGGCCCTATCTGTTTGTGTTTACAGGTAGAATAACCAAACTCCAAAATTGATAGAAAGTGTTTGCGTCTCTGTGAACAAAAGTCAATGTGGCTGACCTCATTTCCTCTGAAGATGCATTTTTAGTTACAGATATGATTATGTCGTCTCCTTTCCAATATTGATTCATTGTTATGTAACGAGTGCGCGGCGCGTTCAGACGTGTCTCAGAGATTAGGAAGGCAACCCCGTGTTGACCCTGAGGGTGTCCTTCTGCTCCCCGTTCAGCTCATGACATTTACTCACAGGGTGTAAACTACAGGGGGGCTGATAACAGGCATTGGGTAAATCTTTGCGGCTGCGCCGCAGTTGGTATATAAATGATTTACAGAGCCATCGTCGCCACAGGAGGAAAACCACTGCTGGAAGTAAATTTGTGCGTCAATAAAGACGTAAAAAGGTCTGACGGCATTCAATTTTGGTTGTGGCTTCATAAAACCGAGAAGTTTGCGATGGATTAAAATTTTATTTATGACCTAAAGGTCCCACTGTAAACCCATTGTTAAAGCTTCGACCCAGATTCGAGTGACGCAAAGTCCAATTTTGGGACATTACACCTTTCAAAAAGGGGAGCTGTCCAGGATACAGCAAACGTAGCCCTCTGTTTACTGTATCCTGCAAAATAAGCTGCAAACATCCCAGCTTTTGTTGAGACACAGATGCCACCGAAGCTGTAATGAACTTCCCTGGGACCTGTTAACGAGCAGCCTTACCTGGATGAGTGCCTCCAGCTCATCAGAGGTCACACAGGGGTGTCTCTCAAGGAACGAGGCCTTCTCCAGGGTGATGCTCGTCTTCTGCATGCTCTCATAGGGCTGCTCCATGGCGTGGAAGGCCAGGCCTCCACAGATCAGGTAGAGGAGGACCACCACGAACACCGCCAGCACCGTCTTCCACTTCATCACCGACTGGTGGTCCAGCGCCGCTCCGCCGTCGCAGCTGGCGTCCATGCTGGCCACCACGCTGGCAGAGCGCGAGGAGAAGGAGAGGCGCGGCAGCGGGCAGTGGCCGTTGGCCTTCGGATCGTAGCCCATGGGGTTCTGCATGGTGGCCACGCTGGCCTGGACCAGGCTGGACTTCGCCATGCCTGGCTGCATCTTCTTGGGAGGGACCAAGTTGGTCTGGACCGCCACTGAGAAAAGAGTGAAGGAGAAGTTTTGGTTTAGCTCAAGGCCTCAACCGGAGAAACTGCTGAGATTTTTTTTTGTAGCGAGTTAAAGTCAACAGACTGTTCTTGGCTCGCACTTTCTGGCTCTGTTACAGAGCATGGAAGATGTGAAGACAGACGGAGAAATCATAGAAACATTTTTTTTTTAACTTGTTATTTTGATGAGAGAGCGCAGAGCGTCTCTGGTGTGAGTGTGGTCGGAGATCTTTCTAGTAGTAGCGGTTTGCGATCGCCAGTTCAACTGCAGTGCTCCGATCAAAACTACTTTTCTTACGACTTTTAGGGGGCTCAGATGCCAAATATTGCGTATCAAGGTTATTTCTAAACTAGTGCATTAAATCAAACGCTTACCTACGTACTCAAAAAAGGAGCACTCAGTAACATAAACCGACAGCATAGACATAAAAGACAGCATAATGTTACGAAACGCCTAGCGCAGCTTCAACACTTGAACCCTTCGGACATAAACACAAGCTCATTACACCTTTAAGAACCGCTAACCCCCCCTGTATGAAGCAGCACAATGTGATTTCCTTCCATTACCCTGGGCTAACAAAGGGCTTTCAGCAAAGCCGATGCACAAAGCTATCAGCGAGAGCAGCTGCTGTGCAGCCTACTGGCTCTCCGTCATGCGAGCGTTGTCTGAGAATTTGTTTCGGGGCTCTGCGCCCCGAAGCTATTAGTCCTGCGAGATGGAGCCTCGGGAGTCCACAGGCACGTAGTCAATGACGGAGAAAACACTGTCGTCAAATGAGGGCAATAAAACGGAAAAATCAGGGGAGACATTCCAAGTTTGCACCATTACCTTAGCGAGGTTTTTAGATTTTAAAAAAACACACGCACACAAGCATCAATAATCCACACAATTCAAGGCCAAAACTTTACAGGAAGCCACAGGCTTGAGGTGAAACCAGGTGATGCTTTTGACTCGGAAAACAACTCAATTTACTTAATAGGCATGAGGTGGTTTCAATGCTAATCTCATTCCTTGGCTTGCTTGGATGTTTCTTTCTACTACATAGAAGTGCACGTGCTGTGTGGGGCAGGTCGCCCAGGTTGTGAGGAACACCTTGGAGGCAGCTATTTTTAAACCTCTCTAATGTATAGAAAACATTGTGCAAGCTACTCAGAGCTCTGGCCCTCATCCCCGATCTATGGCTCTTCGTTCTCCGGGATGGAGAGTTACGGCTCGGAGTCCTGTTGTCTATTGTGATGCAGCTCTTCGAGGCAGGAGTACTAGATTGATTTCTTTTAAAAGGAGGTGGGGTGGTGCGGACACTCTTTTGGCTAATGTACTACTGATGGGAAAGGCTGAGTAGAATGGCAGTACTCAAAATGCATCCGCCCCACCCTGGTGAGTCAAGGGCATCCAGGAAGTGTCTCGGTATCCGAGGCAGGAGCTACAAATCCTGTTAGTTCATCGCTTGCGTCGTGGCTGAATCAATAACAGCGAAGTGGTGTCGCGGACTCATGAAAGGTGCAAAAGTGACACTTTGAATTTACAGCACGTGCCTTTTAAAGCAGCTACTTTTAGAACAGGGATGTGTGTGTGTTTGGGTGGGTCGGAGGGTCGGTTTGTTAAGAAATTAGAGCCAGGAGGTGAAGCAGGAGGAAAACAATCATCACCCGTTGCTTTCCCTCCCCGGTGCGCGTGGTGTTTTTCAAATGGGTGCAGACGAGCAACGACGGCGACGACGGCAGCCGGTTCATGAATTTCCATGTCAACGAACGGTCTTGCATTGATTGCTTCATGTCTGATCGTGTGAGTGGGTGAAAGCGGGAGCTTCAGGTACAAGCAAAGTACCTGAAGTGACAAGAGCCAGGTAGCGACAGTGCGAAGTGGAGCAATTTGGAATATTTGTTTCAAATTTCATGGCTCGTGCAGCGCAGCTCAGCTAAAATCCCTTTTCAAACCACCAAATTTGGTTCATATTGATTTTCTTTTTGCTAATCAAATAGGGGCTGAGTGGAAAGCAGAGCCTTTCATCAGATACTATCTGATACCCTTTTTCCTCTCTGCCATCACTGTCTGCCTCGAGTCTGCCTGAACAGAGCGCAGGAAGTGATCAGCGGACACCCAGGTCCATCCTGAAGGTCTCGCTCAACCTACCTCGATAGAAAAGACGATTCAAATTTTAATAAAATAAAATAAAAAGCAAATGTTTAATATTATAATATCCCAAACTGATTCATCTGAAGAGGTGTAATACCAAACGTGTGTGTAAATTTTAGGTTGCGCCAGCTTGGCCCGTTGCCGCAGTTACCTCCAGTGGAAATGAACAGGTTGTGGGCGCTAAACTCACCAGCTGAGCCTCAATAACAAGCGCCAATTAAAGTGAAACGCACGCAAGTTCCGGAAAATATCAAAACAAAGCAATCTCTGAAAAGCAATGAGGATTATTTATGTGTTGACAATGTTCCTATGATGTGACTTGAATGGTCAAACTATATGAGGGGTGTTCTCAGAGGAATGCGTCGTGGATGGCGAGCATCATCACCCACAAGTAACAGAAACAATGTTTTCCACATCGAAGCTTACAAATCCCACGCAGATCATTTTGTGACACCCACACCTTCCCCAATAGCTACCACACCACACTAAAATGTACCAAATAATTTTGTGTGCTTTTATTATCCAATCCATTTCCGGTACATATCGGTAGACTTTGCCGAGAACTTTGCAGCAGCAGCAGCAGCAGCAGCTGTGTCTCCCGCTTGCAGCAGCGATGCTGCCCACAGCTGAGCCGAGGAGTGCGTAGAATAAATAAATAGCCGCATCCGCATTGTTTTTCACGCCTTCGCACCTCTGCTTGCGAGACACGAGCGCGGCGGAATGAAAACATCGGGCGACACAATCACTAAAATGTCAAGAGGACGCAGAGACAGGGGGGGGCGCACATTCACGTTTTCCGCTGCTGGTGGCTGCTCGCGTGACTCGTTTCGGCACGCGCGCACCTTCGTCTCGCGGAAAAAGCACACACGTTCACACCGTTCGCTCGCTCGGCAATCTCCGTGAGTGCTCGGACCCACGGAAAACGGCGCCTGTGTGCAGAGACATTGAAGTCGAGCAATAATGTGGCCCAGTGGAATCTGTCTCGTCTTAGGGTTCCCCCCCCCCACCCCCCGTGTGGCAGTTGAATGAAAAACACAACAATTTAACCAATCAGACAATAGAAACAATCAATATTTACCAACCTTGTTCCGGGTCCCAGTTAACTTGTTTTCTTCGGTTTTCAATTGGAAATTTCATGTTTTCTCTCTCTTCCCGATCGGGGTTTTTGTCAAAGCGCGGAGAATAGTGTGATCAAGGTGATGTAAGGGAATAATAATTCAGGGAGGGGATGGGAGGGCTGCAAGGCAAATCACGCAGAAATCCTCTCCCACATGTTCTGCACGTCCCCATCATCGTTTGTGTCTTGGCTGCGGGAGTAAATTGTAGAAAGGAGTAACCGCCTGTGAAAACCGCATTGTCTGCCTCCGTCGTGTCCCCCTCCTCCTGCCTTTATTCCCTCCATCCTATCCTCTCTCTCTCTCCCTCTCTCCACCTGGTTGGGGAGCGTGGTGCTCTCCCGGCAGACTGAGACCCTTGTGAGACCATCACTGAGCTTTCGCATCACGCCGCATGTCTGACTAACACGCATACACACTCTCAGACGCACACATACACCGGCGATCCCGGTGCAGAAACGCAGCCGAATGAGGCAACTTTACGCGTTAACAGCCACACAATGGCAACAGCGGGGGAGAGGAACACGTCTCTCCTCCCATTCATCCCCCGGAGCGCACCGCTCCACCTGCCAACCATCACCAGGAGGTGGAAAGAAGCTCCCACCTCTCGGTTCCGTTTAATAAACAACACAATTGGCTACTCACTCTTGTCGTTTTTTTTCTTTTTCCTCCCTCTAGAAACAGGATTATCTCCCCATTGTTTGGCAACCGGCGAGCGGGCACATGGCGCAGGGCGGCAGTTATGTACGCCGAATCAGCAGCAGAATTGAACCATTACATCATTGGTGTCTTTAAAAAAAAAAAAAAAAAAAGAAAAGAAAGAGTGCATTATTTATGAACAAGGTAGCCCTGCTATATCTATGCGGAGACTGAGCATAACGTTGACCAGATTGTAAGGTACATTGATTATAATTATATAATTAATTATTATTCATATTTTTTAATCATTAGCATTTAAAATGGGTTTGCCTGCAACTAGCATGGCTTTTTTTAAATTATTTTTTTTTAAACTGGTTTACCACTCTCACATCTAGATGAGAATTGTTCCTGCATGAGTGGACCTGTGATGGGGAGGTGTTGAGCCTCAAAACACCTCAGTCAGACAGTCATATTTTTCCCCCCACTGCTGTTGGTGCTCTGACAGAGTGGTGCAGTGGTTATCGCTGTTGCCTCGCAGCAACAAGGTTGCAGGTTTCACTCCCTCCTCGAGCCAGAGTGGAGTTCACATGTTCTCACGGCTCTTCCCACAGTCTCAGACATGCGCATTAAATTATCCATAGGTGTGAATCTGAATGTGATGGTTGTTATCCAGGGTGTGACCCTGCCCTGCAAGTTGTCACGACAAAACAGGACAAGCTCCAGTACCCCAGCCACCGTGAGTGCAGTGATGGAAAAGTGATGCATTGGTTTTCTTGTACCATATACACTGAGCATACTGATATATGGCCATTTGGTTATTTAGTGCTGTTCATTTTGTAATATCAGTTTGGTAAATGTAATGATAGCATTTTGTATATCCACAATCCACAATACATCTATTCGGAAACATGACGTTAAACAATATGTAGATGGAAAGAAGCAGTATCCAAATACTGTAGTCTAAGGCATCGGTGGCCAGTGCTCTCTGAGGTCGTTTTCATTTGAACACACTATAAATGTGTCCTGTGTCAGTATGTCAGAGGATTACATCATACGCCAGTCTGAAGCACAATGTTTCCCATCCAGTGGTTGCCCTGAGTCATACTATTCTACACAGGAAAGAATTGGCAACCAGGCAACAGAACATATGGTGTGTGTGCATGTTTGTGCGTGTGTGTGTGTGTGTGCGCGCGCGCGTGTGTGTGAGAGAGACGGAGAGAAAGAGAGAGCGCACACACACACACGCATGCGTGTACTATGTTAAGGTTCTTTGCAAGTCTTCACTGGTGGGTAAAAAGTTCTATCGGACAATACAGGGAACTCGGCAGGATTTACAATACACTGATGACAGAATGATTTCATGACTAAGATGTACCCAGCTGGCTCGGTGTTTATGTTTCTAGCGCTCAGCAGCGTTTTGTTCTATATTTGTACTTCTTACTTATTTTTTTTTTTTACAATACGAATGACGCAACTTTGGTCGATTTTATTGAGATTATAAAAATGATTTACAACACCTTTATACATTGTGTATCTTGATGACATCAACATTGGTACACTTGGACAGAACATTACGCTAGGTTGTATCCAACTTTTGAATGAGGGCAGTAGACCTGCCTAGAATTATTCCTTTTTGTTTTGGAAATACACAAGGATACATAGCTTTCATATTTTTCGTGTGTGCACTTTGTGCATTCTCTGCTGTGATTACCAAATTGCCCCAACTGTGAGATCAATTAAGTTTTATCTCAACTATTGTTCCTCAGTTTTCATATCCTGCGATACCTGTTAGAATGGACATTCTGATTTTTAGGAATCTAAGTTTAAAGTCAGAATGTAGACGTCCCTCAGAATTTCATTAACATGAAAGACTTTTCTTGATGCAGTTCAGTTGATAATAACATTAGAACTGACAACTCACGTGTTGGATTCTCAGAACGCTCAAACAGGAAACAATTTTAAACAAACAAAAGGTGGCAGTGCGGACGTCAACAGAAATTAAACCAACTAGAGGAATAACTTCAGTATGTATATTCCATTTTGATGGTGGTTAATATGAACTAATGGCCAAAATTGCCCCCCATTCCCTATAATTGCTTGCAAAATGTAAAAAAAAAACCAAAAAACAACAACATATGGAAACAATCAATTATTATAATGACACAGAATAAGAACAAGAATATGTAAGCCTTCTGTTTTATCTATAGGTTTTTAGTGCATTTACATCTATATGTCTGATTCCAATTCCCTGCTTCAATGTATCAGTATTCTAGACAAAGAAGACATTCAGCTCTTAATTGAATTTTATAGTTTATATTCCATCTCTAGTGTTTCTAAAATCTCAGCTATAAAGGAGGAGTGACCCTCTATCCGACAGTTCGCTTATTTAGAAGATTGAACCTTTGCGGCTACGGTTTGGCTGGGTGGGTGGTGCTTGGCGTGTCTTCCCATACGCTCGAACGTGATGACGTAGGCAGTCATAGCAACCAGCATGGCGACAGAGAAGCTTTGACTCATCTGTTCATAAGCTAGCAACAGCTTTGTTATTTTGACGTAGGCAGTCCGGGGATATCATATAAGAAGACAATGTCAACGGTAAAACTCACAGCGCTTTACACGTGCGCTCGAAAGCTTTTGTTACTGTGCCGGGAATTTGTTTGAGAGAATGGGATACGATGTGATGGATGTCATCAACATGGAATCGAGATTAGGTAAGCAAACACCGCGGTGAGTGTTAGCTAGCTCGATGGCTCCTCAACTACAGCAGAGGGAAGCGAGTTTAAGGTGTCTTCAGGTAGCACTTGGAACTAGTTTGCACAATATATCTAGAAAACCAACCAGTCTCTAACTTCGGGAGATGGGGTAAACCTAGCTGCGGGATAAATTAGCTTTAGTTTGTGGTGGGAGCTTATTTGATACTTGATACTGACACTTGTATGGGTTTCATTTTTTTCCTCCAGGAAGTCAATCATCTCGACTTAAGAGCAGCACTGGCATGAGAAGACAGACTTCTAAAATTAGCCGTAAGTCCGTAAAAAGAAGAAGAAGAAGAAAATGAAGTAGTATAATTTAGTCGTTCTCATTGAATTTTATGGTTTTCTTGGTTTTGACCCTCACAGCTTTCTGTTCTCAGTCCTCGAGCAAGCTGACACAGTCCATTGTGAGAGACCACATGGTGTCTCACTACAAAAAGGTCTACTCAGCTAAAGGTGGGATCCATGGCAAGCATGATGTACATCAGGATGATTTGACCGATTGCTCATTTCTTCTTCTCGCACAGATATCATGGTTTCAGGAGTACTTGCGCTGACATCCTTTTATATGTTTGTTTTTTAATTGTCTGTCCAACAGCTGCCATTGATACGTCAGCACCTAAAAGCATGACACTCAGCATCAAATGTGAGTCTAACTCCATTATCCATCCATCCATCCATCCATCCATCCATCCATCGGCCCTGTTACAAAATGTCCCTCTGTGTTGTATTTGAATTTCTTGCTGCTAGCAATAGATGAAGAGTGTAAAGGAGACTGCTTCCGGTTGATGTTCACCTATTTATTTCCTGGTTGCAGACAATGACAGGGTCAGGCAGGAGCGGTTGAAAAAAGGGGGTCGTCCTCAGTCGTCTCACTCTGTCTCACAGAGAACCAGCAGAAGCTCCTGCTCCTCAGCACTGGTAAGAAAGCCAGACACTCTGAAAACGTGTGTTTATTCATTTGATACAGACTTGTTTTTTATGCCACATGACCCAACAGGAGACTTTTTCTTTCTTTTTTTCACATTTTACCTCTTAGTTATTAAGGATATATTTTCTCTCCATTCTCTTTCGCTCTTCAGAGTGGATCCTCTGTGGGATACGATGACAGCCCTTACCTCTGCTCAAGGAGTTCCACCGCCTCCAGTCCAAGGTTCGGTACCTCTTTTCGCCCCACCGACGCCGTCTACCCATCGTGTAAAGTCGGCGCACAGCGACCTTTGCACCGCGGCCGCCCGACGTCAGAAATCAAGCTGCGGAGCTCAACCGTGACTTTGCACAGAAAGCAGTCGGCTTGTTCACTGGGGGCTTTAGGAGACCAGGTCTGCTACAAGTCCTTCCAGGACCCCGCTCGAAAGACGTACAGCGGAGACTTGCTGGAGAAACACTCGCAGCGTTTTACACAAGACAAGCCTTTCACCCCAAAGACTCTGAAGTCGGATGGTAATTCACACCTGTCGAGTTACCGATACTACAGAGCGCCAAGAAGGACTCGGGACTGCACGCCATCCAAAGATGTGGGACACGAGTCGGATCGAGAAAGGTACCCCTGTTTTTCATTAAACGGTGAGCAAAATATATTTAAATTTATTCTGAATAATTTGATTTTTTTTTTTTTTTGTATTTCTTTCTTTCATGCAGCACAAAAAGCAATAAACTCACAGCAGAGACTAATGAGCCATGTCAGGTAATATTGCTTAGTAAATGATCTAGCATTACCATCGCTGACAAACCAAAATTGCCTTCCCTCGCATAGACCGAGCAGCTGTGGGTCGTGATGATGCGTTAAACAAAGCCAGTGCCACTTAACTCGTCCCTTTTAAATGTCTTTCAAATGGCACGTAAAAAAAACCCAAACTGGAATTAGGCTCGACAGCCTCTAATTTACAGTCTCATTGCTCAACGTTCTCTGCGTCACAGGCATTAAACACACAGCACGAATTGTCTGAGGATCAGTTCAGTGCCACCTACTTCCAGCCCTCCAGACGAGACAAGCAAGTGAAGAAAAGCAGCAGCCGTCACCTCTTTGACCCCTTAAACAGGTGTGATCATAGAGCTGGGGTGCACTCTGGTATTTATTGTCTAATGTGTTTGAAATCATAATAAACAAAGTCTCGTATTTTAGAGTCTCAGCAAAAGGCAGAAAATCTCCTATTATGAAGAGTATCACGACAGAGTAAGTCATTTTCAAACATTTTTAACCATTTCCCACTATATGTCTGTATGTAAATTAATGGCACTTCATCCATAACAGGGAGGAAGAGCTGATGTACCTCGAATTCATATCAGCCGTGACAGAGGACATCTTATCCAGGGAATTCATCTCTGACAGGTTTTCTTCTTGCCTTCCCATTATTGTTATTTTTTTAAACCACAATAGTTGAAAACAACTAATCATTCACGTTCCTGTATCCTCTTCAAGGGTCCTGGACCGGGTCATGCAGCGGCATATCGACATAAACCGGCATAAGCTCAACGAAGTGAGTGTCTAAACTCATCTGCCTGGAAATCCAGTCATTTTAAAATCTTATACCGTCAGTAAATACCTGGAAAAAATGTAAACGTCGCTGCAAAAACGCTCTACTAAATCGTACTTCCGCTCTTGTTTTTTTTACAGGGCAAAATGCGCCATCTTCTGGAAGTGTTGTGTAAAGATTTTAAGGAGCCAGACAAGACAGCCAGCTGCATTACAGACCTTGAAAAAAATGAACACTCTCTTCTCGATGTGTTCCATTCACATTTGGGATCAGGTGATGAACAAGAGAGGACCAAAGAGAGCAGTGACCCGTTCTCTTATGCATCTCTCATCAACCGCTGCGACTCCCCCGATTATTCCAGCCCTCTCTCTGCCTCGACGCCGACGCGTTCCCGGGAGAGAAGCGCTTCACCGGCTCAAACAATTGGACAAGATGGAGAGGAGGAGAAACCCGAGAGGTCTCTCAGCTCCCCTCAACTCAGCGATCATTCGTCCAGTCAAGCACAAGGCAGCGTCGGGGGAGTCCATCGGGATCAGGCAGACGCAAGCGCGGCAGGTGAAGTCAGCAGTGAAAACCACGAACTTGAGTCGGTAAGCAGCGATAAAGGCGTTCAGGAAGAGATGGGTGGAGGCGATTTTGAGAGACACCGCGACAACTTTGAGGACCTGGAGACAAAATTGTACAAAATGCACCTTGAGGCCAGTAAGTCTGGTCACGGTAGTCCTGGCAACCACGAGCAGGAACATACTGCTTCATCTGTCAGTGATGACGATTTCTGAGTACTGCATTCTGGATTTTAATAAGCCCATTTGTTATTTATTTTTTTTAAGTCGCTGTTCCAACAGAAAGAATTGTAACACTAAGTATTTTCCTACTAAGTATACTTATTTTTAAATTTTACCCAAACTTTTGTTTTTTATAAAACATTTTAATTTTTTTTTTTTTTTTAAAGCACTGTCATGGTTAATCATAGAGAGACAGCTGTGTTGGCGAATTGGAGGATTAAATGAAGAATTTGTGCTACTTAGGCTAAGAGGCATGTGGACATTATAGCTGAGATCCAGGACACCCTAATAACATTTTTGGTAATTTGGCAAAAAAAAAAAGAAAAGTAAAAAAAAAAGGTACACCAAATAACCCATCGCATGTCTTTGCAGCTGACTTAGCTTAGTATTCTTACATTTTTTGTGTGAATTTCATCGGATCCAGTTGGTCTTAAACATGAATGTAGCTGCAATATGTAGATTTTAAAGTTTTATATGTTTGATTAAACATTTCTGTTAAAGTGTAGCACATGAGTCTTCCACCAACTGAAAGTGTCTATAATTCCAATAAATTTCTAATTTTGCCTCTGTTTGGTATTCTTGCGGTTGATAAACACAGTGATACTGTTACAATCTCAAGCCCCTCTTTATTTTGCAAAAACGACATTGAATGAGTCGTTTTCATGGGCAAGTTAATATCGTTGCATGCTATTCGGTGTGTGCGTCAACAACTGTCGATGTGCAAGGTAAGGCTAAACAGTCAGGTCAGCTGCAGGCAGGCAGGCAGGCAGGCAGCTGTCCCATTTCTGGCATTTTCACCGCTCGGCATTCCAGCCATCTGATGTCATGACTCCGAAAACCTTCGTGTATTCTTCCGCCAAAGACGCACTAGAATGCACATTTAAGGGATTTTACTCTCTTTTAGGGAAAATTTAGGTCAAAAAGACACTAAACAACAATAAAGATGTAGTGTGGCTGTTTATCTAGTTTAATTTTGACATTGCTTGCTGACTGGAGAGCAAGTAGTGCCGTGATGGGGCCGCGGATGTAGACGGACTACACTTGTTGCTCTTCCAATCCCAGGAAGCGAAACACGCTTGGAACTTGGGTGAACTGTTGGATCGAGAGAGGCATGGACTGCAACGCTACTCCGCCTCCGTAAACAAACTACACACAAATTAGCTGTCTCCACACTCGATGAAGGAAAACCGGCGGCTGTCCTTTTCAACCGCTAACGGAATCCCACGACACTTTTCCAGGATTAATCTTCACCGGAGCCTTTTTGGTGGCTGTCGGCAACAGGGCTTTTTTCTTTTTTCTTTTCTTTTTTTTTGCCCGAAATATTTACCAGCGACGTCAGCTTCCCAGGGGTGTCGTCTACTTGCTGGAGCGCAACGAGCTAGCGGTAAAGCTAATTTATTTGATGATGTTTGTAATTAATGCTAACTGAGTTTGAAGTTATCTCTGGGGAGTTCGCCATTTATCAAGCATGTGGAACTGCGTTGTTCTTAATGTCCAAGTAAACGAACGTCGGTCCAGTTCAGTTTCCATGTAATACATTTGTTGTTTACTGAAGGCAGTTAAGTGGCCGACACTTGTAGATTGGTGCTAGTTTTTGGATAAGGCTATTAAAAGGAAGGAGATTAACCGCTGACCCCCAAATGTGGGCAGAAAAGAAAGACACTCGTGCAACAAACAAACAAATCTTAGCTTCTTCTTCTTTTTTTTGTATGTGTGCCAACTACTATCAAATATGAAACTATTGCCTAAACCGGCAAAATGCGGTATAATTAGCCCACGCGTGCCTGATTTAAAAATCCTTTTAATCTTTCCAAGTCCTATGGACCAAGTTAAGAGACATGCAAGACTGCAGTTTTGATTCAACCTGTTCCGCTACGTGCAATGTCCCGCTGGCACACCGCAGTCCACTTTTTTGGACCAGGATGCAGTGTTGAGTTGTGTTTGTTGTTGTTTGTTTGTTTTTGTTTTGTTTTTTTAAAACGCGTCTTCTCACGTTTTCCCCACAGCCCTGCAATTGACGATGAAACCCGTGACTTGGACCACTGACACAATTTCCGACTGGGCGCCGAGGAGAACGCATGTTCTTGCCTAAAGTGGAGACCCTCGAGTGTGCAACATGCCCCTGCCATTTGGCCTAAAACTCAAGAGGACCCGGAGGTATACTGTTTCAAGCAAGAGCTGCCTTGTCACTCGGATCCAGCTGCTCAATGGCGAGTTTGTGGAGTTCACGCTCTCGGTGGAGAGCACCGGGCAGGAATGTTTGGAGGCAGTTGCACAGAGACTTGAGTTAAGAGAGGTATGTGCGTGTTTTCGGCTAACACAAGTGGTGATTGTTCTGACTCGTATGCATTTTGCACACTCACCCCTTTCCACCGATCGATCAGTTAAATGCTCTTGTTGAGGTCGACCTGCGTTGTCAAGATGACCAAGACTTGTTTACCTTCTTGGAATTGTCTTTAAATATCACGTGAGACCTGTTGGCATCTTGGCAAAGACACAGTTAATTATTTTTTTCCTTTTTTCTTTTTTTTTTAACCAAATGCCTAGGCAACCTAAGTGAACATAACGGTTTTCACACTTAAAAAAACCCTTCCGATTGCTTCATGGTAAATCAGCTGCAAAGAATTACAATTGGCACAGCGCTCTCGACATATTTATGGACCAAAACTATTGTTATATATATTTTTTTCCAGTTTAACCGCAGCAGTTGTGATTCAGCTCTTAAACACCGTCCTGAGATTGCCTGCATGTGGTCGCACAATGATAGCCCCTGTTAATCATGAACTTAACAGGATGTATGTTCGAATGAGTCACCTGCACCCTAAATCCACAGAGGAGGCTACTGACCGCTGGTGACAAGGGGGACAAACTTGCGTGATGTGACAGTGCAGGTCATTTTAGCTGCATATTGTACGCAGGCTTCATTTGTCTGTTGTCTTTTGTTGTTTCGTCACAGGCCCCTGTCATTAGCTATTCCAGAATGTACCAAGCAGTGTTTGTTTTGAATGGAACCAGAGTAGTTCTAAATCATGTAGTTCTATCATTGATCGACTGAAACTGTTCTAGGGTTCTATAACTAATATTGACATTTATTCAGATAATATACTGCCCAGCTCCACCATCTCACACAACATGAATGTTTTTGTAAGTGCGTTCAACATCATGCCTTTTGTCCGTCAATAATTTTTTCCCCCACGTTCTTTGTTTGCCTATTAGATAACATATTTCAGCCTGTGGTACTTCAACAAGCAGAACCAGCAGAGATGGATCGACTTGGAGAAGCCGCTGAAAAAGCAGCTGGACAAGTACGGGCAGGAGCCCACCGTTTACTTTGGAGTCGTGTTTTATATTCCCAGCGTCGCCCAACTGCAACAGGAGATCACAAGGTGATGTTCCATCAAGTGACACGAGGTGTCTTGTGTGAATCCATCAGACGAGGCGGCCGAGGTGTGATGTTGTGCCGCCTCAGACAAATGCAATCTGGACATTATGGCATCCTGCTTCTTTTGTTGCATGTCATTAGATGATTTACACAGGTCCGAATGAGGGGAAACACGCGTGCTTGATTATTGATGTTTTGTCCTGCAGTGACTTTCAGCTTTTTCCTCCAAACAAGGCAAAGCTATCAGAAGTGTTTTGTTGCTCCACTCACAAGTAATTCTCTCTGTCTGCAGATATCAATATTATCTGCAGCTGAAAAAGGATGTTCTGGAAGGCAGGATCACATGCTCACTCGAACAAGCTATTCATTTAGCTAGCCTGGCTGTGCAAGGTAATACTAACATGTTGTTGTTATTATTGTTGTCATTGTTCTGATTATATAATGCTGGCAAAGCAGAACTTTCAAATTGACATGCCTGTTTTCAAGACAGTAAAAAAAAACATTTTCCAGTTCAGTTCACGCAAATGAGACCTGTAGTTTCATTACATAACAGCTACTTGTATGTTTTTATATTGTCGATAGCTTCAAGCATGTTTTCATGTTAATTGAAGAAGGTTCCATGTGTGCAGGACTGTACCTCCCCAGCCATGACATGTCCTCTAACTTTTGCCCAGGCAGAAGAATCTCAAACACTGCTGGCAAAGTTATATCAGGCACTGCAATTTATTGACCTGGGTGTCGGCATAGCAGAACCGCTGAGATCACTTACTGTGAAAGCAGTGTTCAGATGACCAGCCAAGCTGTGCACCACGAAACTTTGTGCAAGCTTGGAGTCACCGTCCAGGGTTGTCGTGCAAACTTTTCCCCTTAAATAAAGTTGTTTTGCTTTCATTTTGTAACCGTGGCAATAATGTGTTAGAATAGAAACAGCAGCAGCCTTAAGCAGTGCTTATGCCAGGAATACTCTGCATTGTTGTGGCAGCCTGAAACTGGGACCCGTTTTGGAGCTCTGCGCTGTCAGAAGTTGAAGCAATTCTTTGTCTCAATAAACTCCCCCCCGCTGCTAAAATTAGGATCAAATCTCACCAGGCAATTATTCTCTACCCCAATAATACACTGAAAACAGAAACTGACGTGTTGTGAGGTTCATTTAGGAAGCGTTGTCATTATCAAGACGAGAAACTCATCGGGTCTTTCCTTTTTGTTTGCAGCTGACTTTGGGGACTTCAGTCGATACGACTCCCAGGATTTCCTGCAGAAGTTTGTCCTGTTTCCTATTGTAAGCCCACTGTTTGTTTGTTTTTCTTCTGTGCTTTTTTTGTTTCTGTCTTTCAAATGTGGGATAAAAACATGTTGCACGTCTCCTGTGCTGTCTGTGTATTATTTCTGGTCTTTCTTTGCAGGACTGGATCCAGGATGAGCGAGTGCTCGAAGAGGCCACTCAGAAAGTGGCTCTTCTCTACCAGTCGTTCAGGTGGACACTTCAAAGCACATCACCCTACATGCTTTTGCCTTTGTAGATCTATATTGTTTTTTTAATTGATAAGTATTCACATTGCGGTTGACTTTTTTTGTATTCCCAGGGGTTTGTCTCCTCCACAGGCGGAGATGTTGTACATGCAGGAAGTAGAAAAATTAGAAGGTTATGGCCAAGAAAGCTACCAGGCTAAGGTCAGTATAGTGAGGTGTAGCCACCAACATGACATTGTTACCCACTGAAAACAGCCAAACTTTGTCTTGATTGTGTTGAAATAGGACAGCACGGGAACAGATGTCACCCTGGGCTCCTGTCTGGATGGCATCTTTGTCAAGCACAAAAACGGAAGGCCGCTTAATTTATTCAGGTAGGTCTCCTCCTGTTGTCGTCGTCCTTCATTACGAACGCTAAATAGACGATTGTTTTAGAACATAAGCGTGCAGTTCCAGGGCTGTCGACTGAATCGTCAGCCCAAGCAGTGATGACATTTACTAAGACGATTCCGTCTGCATTGGTTACCTTTCTTTTCCCCGACGCAAGGCTATTTTTAGGTCAGCTGCTGCAGTGTATAAATAAAGACGGAGAGGATATGAATCAGGTTGAGTGGTTCACTGCCAGTTGCCAAGAATGCAGGATTCTGCGTCTGCCGACCAACGTGTGTACTGGACCTGATGTGATGAACCTCTGTGCATGTTTCACAGCGCATCATTCTTATAATGGTGACCACCATGACGTGATGTCTCTCCCCCTTTGACCCCCCCCCCCCCCCCCCCCTCTCTCTCCCTGCCGTCATGCTCGAATTGGCCGTGTAGGTGGAACGAAATTAACAACATGAGTCACAACAGGTCCTTCTTTGCCCTGGAGCTCGCCAACAGAGAGGAGAGTGTTCAGTTCCAGACCGTGAGTCTCCGCCGCCGTATCGCAGCCTCCCAGTTGTCCCCGAACCGCCGGCCATTATCCAAGTCGGCCAGTTTGATAAATTCTTTCGGGATCCGTCAGCCCGCCTCAACAAAGCACCTGTGTTGGTTGCGTGCGTGGGTGGGGCTGTTACTGGCCCTGCTTGGGTATGTTATGTATGCATGCCTTTTTAAAGTGGCATACGGCTCGCTGCAGCTCGGTGTGAAAGGCTTTTAAGAGCAAACGCAGGAGCGTTTGGAGATAAGTGAGCAAACAGCAGCCCCGCACTCATCATTTCATCATCCGCTGTGACATCTTCTGCTTTTTTTTCCTCTGCGCAGGAAGACATGGAAACCTCCAAATACGTTTGCCGGATGTGTTTGGCCAGACTCAAGTTTTATAAAATTAACAAGAGTAGCTTGTAAGTTGGTTTTTTTTACACGTCTTGCCCTGTTCCTGTCTCTCTGTGTTCAGGGTTTTTACGTGCATGCGTCTCCTCCTTTTTGGTGCGCCTCCTCACTTCTCCGCTCCTCTTCCCCTCTCTCCTCAGAGAGGAGTGTGACCCCCTGCCTTCTGAAGGCTCCCAGAAGTCCCTTCTCACTCTGTCCTTTCCCCGCTTTCCAATGCTCTCTCGTCCCTCTCTGCCGTCTCATAAGGGGTGAGCAACACTGTCAGCCACCGCCTACAGCACAGAGTGCAGGCCGTCAGATTCTGTCTGCTGTGTTGACTAATGCACTCACTTCAGCTGTTCTATGTCGCTGTGTAGACACACATGGGAGGAAATGGAATTCTTTTATCTTTTTCAAAAATGTGGTCGTTGGCCGAGTCAGTGATTTGGTATCTGTGGTTTCAGTCTGCTGCTCTCTGGACAGCAAGCCTCACCCAGGCTTCAGTGTTTGTTTAAAGCCACTAGATTGTAAATCTGTCTTTTAAATATTGATTTTCCAACATGAAGTTGGACACACTCAGGTTTGTATCTGTCTTCAGCGGGTAAAATCGAAACCAAAGCATTTTTCTCAGACTTTTTCCATTCAGAATGACTGATAGGCACTTGAGAAAAGTCAGTCATGACTTAGTAGCCTGCTCTATGCTTGCACGCATGTGTCGTCTCTGAACTAAATGCTAATAAGGCAAGCTATGATATTGGGAAATGTATTCTTGGCAGTTTAACGCTTTTCTTTTTAATTGTAACTGACGCCTGTTTCTCCCCTCAGCCAAGCACAGCCGGCAGTCGTCAACCCAGTCCGACGCAGATCCTCCACCAGATTGTCAATGGTAAATCTTTCCTCTCAGAACCAACTTTTGTCTCCCGCTGTCCGTTGAAAAGGCTTCCTGAGCCCATTCGTTGAAGAATGACCTCCTGCATCAGTTCAGTTTATTGTTTATTTAGACGGGGCAGTGCACATTCATGGACATGTTCACAATGCAGAGTAAATATACTGGAGTTAGCTTGCCGCTAAATTCCTTCCATAGTCCCCGGTACATAATGATGAAATTAAACACTCAGTCATATTTAGACATCACAAAGTAAATCACAGGGACACCATATCACCCTTGACACAGCACAAGCAGAGACAGGATGCACATGTGGGATGTCATTGCTAAGCTAACAAAAGTTACAGACATCACATTTGATGCACAGACAAGAACCATTCATGCAACAGCTACACTGCTCAGTCCTAATTGATTCGCGGTATCCTAATTGGTGTTGTAATTCATCTGTTAGCAGAATAGCAGAGGTGATAGTTTATCAACTAAATGTAAGGACAGATCTCACGTGTGACTCCCTGCTTTGTTGCTTTTACAGCAGAAGCCTCAGGCCTACATGATGCCCCCACCGCAGATGCACTACAACGGCCATTTCACAGAGCCGTACTCGTCGTCGCAAGGTAGCCGCTGTTGGAAACCAGAGACGCGCGTCGCTGCCTTGGGCTGATTTCACATCAGTTCTTTTTTCCTTTGTCCAGACAACCTGTTTGTGAACAACCAGAACGGTTACTTCTACCACTCTCAGACCAGCCTGGACTGCCCGCCGCTGGAGTACGGCGGCGGCGGCGGGCGCCTGCGCAACGGCAGCGTGTACAGCGCCCACAGCACCAGCTCCCTCACCAACCCGCAGCACTACCTGCAGCCCTCGCCCATGTCCTCCAACCCCTCCATCACCAGCGACATCACCAGACCCGACTACGTGCCGTCGCACCGCCACAGCGCCCTCATCCCGCCCTCCTACCGGGCCACGCCCGACTACGAGACGGTGATGCGGCAGAAGACGCGGGTGACCGGCGGCGGCATCTTGCTGTCCCAGGAGCACCGGCAGAGCCACTCCATGAGGAACCTGAACATCGGCAACTCGTACGCCTACAGCCGGCCGGACCCTCTGGTTTACAGCCAGCCGGAGATCCGAGGGGAGCACGGTGGCGTGGCTCTGCCCCACCACTACCCCTTCCACCTGGGCTCCAGCTTCCACAGCCCCAGCCCCTACCCCCACCCCGCCGAGAGGAGGCCCGTGGTGGGCGCAGTCAGCGTCCCGGAGCTCACCAACGTCCAGCTGCAGCAGGCGCAGGACTACCCGGCGCCCAACATCATGAGGACCCAGGTGTACCGGCCGCCGCCGCCGTACCCCTACAGCCACCCGCGGCCCGCCAACAGCACGCCCGACCTGTCGCGCCACCTCTACGTCAGCAGCAGCAACCCGGACATCATCACGCGGCGCGTGCACCACTCGGTCCAGACCTTCCAGGAGGACAGCCTGCCCGTGGCCCACTCCCTGCAGGAGGTGTCGGAGCCGCTCTTCAGCGCGCCCCCCCAGCGACACCCGTACGCCGGCGGCCAGAAGCGCAACTCCATCGAGATCGCCGGGCTGGAGCACGGCCTGGAGATGCTGCGGGTGAAAGACCGGGCGGAGGGCGGCGGCGGCGCTCGCTCACAGAGCTCGCAGCTCAACGCCTTGCTGGAGGGCGCCAAGGCGGAGGAGCGCGGCGACGCCAAGGAGGAGGTCAAGTACGGACACAAGAAGTCGCTGTCGGACGCCACCATGCTGGTGCACAGCAGCGGCGACGAGGACGAGTTCGAGGACGACGGCGGCGGGGGCGCCGGCCGCCACACGCCGCTCTCCCAGGACGCCGTCGCCCCCCCGCAGCAGCAGCAGCAGCAGCATCGCAGCCTGACGTCTCTGTCCTCCCTGACGCAGCAGCAGCAGCAGCAGCAGCAGACCCCCATCGAACCGCCGCCGGCCTACCCCATCGGCTCCTCGCTGGACCCGTCCGTCGCCAGCGCCATGATGTACAAGGTCCACCCGCTGATCCAGGAGACGGAGCCTCTGTACCTGCTGCCGGAGCTGAGGCAGCACCGCATCATGCCGTCCGTCTCCGAGGGAGACCTGAGCAGCGATGGCAAGCACAAGGCCAAGAAGGACTTCAAGAAGAGGCCCGTGTCCGACGTGCCCGCCCCCAAGAAAACAGTGGAAGGCCTCCCGCCTCCGGTGAGTCGCGCTGAGTCAAGTACAAACTTAAAGGTCCAGTGTGAAAAGTTTTATAGGAAACCCAGTATTTAGGGCAGCTAACTGGGAGCAAGAGCCTCATTGCCACATGCATATACTCATATATATGAGAACCACTATAGGGGTTTTATTGTACTGCGAGCATCCTCTTCTGTTAATGTATTTATGGGCAGTATGTTCAGCTTTTACCAACATAAGCATCATAAATGAAGCCAGATGTTGCTCACTGGCCCTTTAACCCATCAAGAAAATGCAAAGCGGCAACAGTTTGTCAGGTTCTGTTTTCCAACAGCCACAACATTGACTATAAAAACCAAATGAGTCCCTTAAGGCCGTCAGTGACTTTAGAGGAAATCAGCTGGCAGGTAGTTTTTGGACTCGCTCGTGAAGGAAAGCTGAAGGAGACAAAGTGTCCTCATGTCTCTTTGCCTGTGCTGCTTCCTCCCTCACTCACTGCACTTTCTGCTCTGGGACACGTGACACGTGTGCGTGTTGTGTGTTCTCATGTTTCCTCTGTGTTTTCACCACCAGCACAGCAGGATTTCTGCTCGTGTGAATTGAGCACTTTTTAAATGAGCGGTTTTAACATCGTCCTTTTTCCCTCTGAGGGGGATGGCCAAAAATCCCTGCAGGTGATTTTTTTAAATCTCCTCCTAAACCTCTTAGCCGGCCCATTTTATTACAAGCGCACCGATTGCTATTCTAACGCCGTTGCCTCATCTCACAATCACATGACGGCGCTTCGCACGGGCGGTTTCTGTGCCTGCGCGTGACGTCAAGCGTCGCCCTTTGACACGCGGCGAAAAAATGTCGCCGGGTGACGTGTGTGTGGGGGGGGGGGAGGAACCGGTTCGGCGACATTTCTCTCAAGAGAGAGCAGCGAGCGAGGCTGCGCCGCCCCTGCCTGGGCCAGCACACCCACTCCCTGTGCGCGGCGCCTCACTGCTTGTCTCCGTCTCGGCGCCAGGGCATGAAGAAAGGGCTGAGGACTGAGGTGAAGAAGATGGGTCCCCTGAAGGTGGCTCATCTCAACGGCCTGTCGGTGTCCCGGCCGCCGCTGCACAACGACTTCAAGGACGAGCCGGAGCGGGCGTCCAACGACGAGAGGGTGAGCTTCCCCACTTCTCCACTTCCTGACTGCTCAGACTAACAATAAAACGTTGATGGACGAGAGAAGCGCCACGCAATGCATTGACAGATCGCGGTGTGCAAACCGTCTGTTTCGCCCTGTTTGCGTGTCATCTCGCCCCGAGGCCAGAAAAAAACAGAGAAGCTCGGCGAGAGTCGGGACGGACGGCTTGCGAGTCGGTTGCTGGTAGTTTGTCGCAAGTGCAAGTGTTGTCGTGAGGGGCATTTAAAGCCAAAGTCTGTCAGCGCTTCAGAAGCCGGCAGGCACCGAGCGGGTGAGCCCCGCCGGCAATGAGGAAATTCTGATCACGATAACAAATATTAGGAATGAACTGTGAAGAATCTGTGTGGTGAACCCTCAGCTGAAACGGGGAAGTCGCCTCTTTTATTGTTGTGCAACAGGACAGCACGGTGACATTAACAGACGGAGGGAATCACAAACGACAACATTACCGGGTCTGTGCGTGTGTTTCAATTGTAGATACAGCAGTTGGAAAATTTTAGTATTCATATACACTCATAAATGCTTTTATTATGCAGAAAGCATGGTTCGATAGGAGTGAAATAGAGGAGGAAATAAATGATAAAATGGGGGATTAGTTTCATCACATGGACTTCACACTTTGTGTAGAATCCCAAGGTTATTGGGTCTTCTTGAGATTGAAGATCTCATCTGTGCTTTCTTTTGCCTATATCAGCAAATCGCTGATACAAACTTGGTCTTTGTTGACTGCCAGGTGGCGTGTCCAGTGTCAGCGTCACTCTCCACTTTACAGTAAACCGTGCCCTGCTCGCGCCGTTTCCTCAGCAATGGAAAGTAAAACCAATACAGGCGGGCGATTAGTCACTGGTCCTCTTTTGTCTCCAGAATGTGTCTGCTAAACCAGTGACGGCCCTGGAAGCTTCAGCTGAGCTCTTCCCTCTTAGGCCGCGTTCAGACTGCCAAGCCAAAATCCTTTTTTTTTTTTTTTTTTTTTTTTTAGCCCATCCAGATTGAACCCAGATTGCTCTTTTGTAGTCTAAACAGTCACAAATCACATGAAATCCGATTTTTGCGAAACAGATTGAAACCGCCTTCTGGAGGTATTTTCAAATCGCATTTGGACGCTCGCTAAAAACAGTGTGGACCGTCGGCCCTAAATATCGGATTTGAGAAGGAATCTGATTTGAATCGGATTCGCCTGCAGTCTGAACGCAGCCTTTGACGCCACGTCCCGCGTCGCCGCTTTTAATCGTGTGCGTCCGCAAGAGTCCTGAGAGTGCCGCCGCGGTGATGAGCGCGTGGCCTGGCGCCGTTTAAACCCACCCCCCCTCCCCCCGTCTGCAGTGCAAACTGCTGGAGCAGCACCTGGAGCGGGGAGAGCTGCTGAAGGAGTACGAGAGCATCCCCAGGCGGCACCCGGCGGGAGAGTGCGTGGTGGCCCAGCAGCCCGAGAGCTCGGACAAGAACCGCTTCCAGGACGTCCTGCCGTACGACGGCACCCGGGTGGAGCTGGTGCCCACCAAGGAGAACAACACGGGATACATCAACGCCTCGCACATCAGAGTAAGCGCACGCACGCACGCACGCACGCGCACACTCGCCATCATTTGAGGACAGGACAGCGCAGAGACCTGCTGCAGACTCTGTCTGCGTTTTTAAAATCCCATCATCCATGTTTGCCCCAATAGCAAACTGAGAGAAAAAAAAACTGACATCGATCGATAAATACTTTAATTATCCCGAGGGAAATGATACAGTCGTCTGTTGCTCCCACTCATACAGCCACAACACGGTTAAAACAGTCAAAAAGAGAGCGAGATAAAAAAAAAAATAAAAAACACACACACAATAAATAATGTAACATAAAAAAAAGCAAAGTGCGAGTCGACAACAGTGGCACTACAGTCTGTGACAAGGTTCAGGGCTTTTCCATCACACATCTCCTGCTCCTTCCTGAGGTGCGGGAGATGTGTTATAACACCGTTATAAGCCGTAACGTACAGCGTGTAACAGTGTTTTTCAACCCTTTTTTGAGCCACAGCACATTTTTTACACAGAAAAAAATCCCATCTACCAACCAAAAATCTTACAAAATGAAACTTTTTAGCCAAATAATGACCGTAGAATCTCAATTTATTGATACTCACTCAGTATGAAACCTGGGCCTGTTTAGATGCACACACAGCTAATTAAATGGTAAGTGGGGGGGTTTCCAGCACCTTCACAGTACCCCAAAGCGCTTTACAATGGCCTCCCATTCACTAGCACACTCCTACACCGATGTGTGGCTGCTGCCATGCAAGGCGCTGCCATCCCCACTGGAAGCAATTTCAGCACTTCGGACACGTGGACGGTGAGAGCCGGGATTTGAACCGCCAACCCTTTGATCATCAATTTGCAACCCGCTATACAAACTGAGCCACAGCTGCCCCAAAGCTGACATCCTGGGAGGAAGTGAGGGAGGAAAACAGGCTCGCATTCCTTTTTCAAGCACAGTCACTCCACAATAGAATGTTGTTTTTTTTTCTTACAGTCCAGTGAAGTGAAACTGGATACGTTTTCAGGCCGCGCCTGACATTTTCTCCTGGCACAGCGGTTGAAGAGCAGTGTGACTTGACGGCCTTGTCTGTTCCGCCGTCAGATCACAGCCGGTGGCCAGGAGTGGAACTACATCGCCACGCAGGGGCCCCTCAGCAGCACGTGCCAGGATTTCTGGCAGATGGTTTGGGAGCAGGGAGTGTCCATCATCGCCATGGTGACGGCGGAAGAGGTGCGTCCACACACGCACACACACACACACACACACACACACACACACACACACACACAGACTGACGGGCCGGCGTGTCGCCCCTCCAGGAGCGAGGCCGGGAGAAGAGCTTCCGCTACTGGCCCCGCCTGGGCTCCCGCCACAACACCGTCACGTACGGCCGCTTCAAGATCACCACGCGCTTCCGCACCGAGTCGGGCTGCTACGCCACCACGGGCCTGAAGATCAAGCACCTCCTGACGGGTCAGGAGAGGACCGTGTGGCACCTGCAGTACACTGACTGGCCGGACCACGGCTGTCCAGACGACCTGAAAGGCTTCCTCAGTCAGTTCTGGTTCTTCTTCTTCTGCTTCTCCTCCTCCTCCTCTTCTTCCTCTTCTTCTCATTATTATCACCACACATTTTTGTATGACGATGCAGTATGATGGTCCAGAACTTCCAGCGTGCATGGCACCCGATCAGTCAGGTGCTAAGCGTTCACAAACTGTTTGGGCTCTGTGTCTCTGGGCCTCGTGTCAAGCTCCACCGAGTTTCCTCCTTCCCACTTTGCCAGCTTCTCCAGCTGCTGCCCTCGCATGGGAAGCAGCAGCAGCAGCAGCAGCAGCGGAGGTGGTGGTGGTTCCTTCTTTGTTGTTGTTGTTTATGTATGTTTGTGTACGTTTGCACAGCCTACTTGGAGGAGATCCAGTCAGTGAGGAGACACACCAACAGCATCAGCGACCCAAAGAACACCAACCTGCCTGTGCTGGTCCACTGCAGCGCTGGAGTCGGCCGGACCGGAGTGGTCCTCCTCTCTGAGATCCTCATCGCCTGTCTGGAGTACAACGAGGTGAGCTCTTCTTCTTCGTCTTCTTCTTCTTCTTCTTTAGTGCTGCATCAGTTCATCCTCCTCTGCTGCTCCGTGGACCTGAACGTCTTGGTCCGTTTCAGACGCTGGACATCCCCAACGTCCTGTACAAGCTGCGCGCGCAGAGGATGATGATGGTCCAGACGTTTGCGCAGTACAACTTCATCTACAAGGTTCTCATCCAGTACCTGCGCAACTCCAGGCTCATATGAGCCGGCGGGGAGACTCTCGGGACGCCGTCGGCTGCGGCGAGGCGTCGCAAGAACGGTCAGTGGCGCGTTTGACGCGGCGCGGCAGTCAACAGTGAAGGAGCGTGAAGAGACTTGCGAGCTGCCTCTCATCAGTATTATATATATATATATATATATATATATATATATATATATATATATATATATATATATATATGTATATATATATGAATTTTATTTTTTACAATGTGTTTTTGCTACGTGAAGCCCTGCACTTTGACTGTACTCAAATGTACACAACGAACCGACGACAAAGCTGCGTTCAAGAAGGAAAATCTACTTTAGAAAGGTTTTGGATTTTTCGATCGACGAAGCTCACTTTTGAAATATCACGTTGAGTGTTGCTGTTTCGGTACTAATGAGTGCAAACATGAAGGATTTTGACTCAGGAGTCCAGACGGGTTTATTTTTATTTTATTTTTTATTTTTTTGACTTGATCACGTGGCTTCTGGTGATGAGGATTGATCGGAGGACGACAAAGGTCTGCCTGCAGCCTTAAAGGCCAATGTGTACCCGTTGTGGAGGACGTGTTGCTGTGCTGAGCAGCCGGATTTGAGGCGAATAGATGATAACTTATCAGAGTGTTGGAGGGAAGGAGGAGGGGGGGCATGAGGGGAGGAGTTGGCGCTTGAAGCTCCGAAACGGCGTCTCTTAATTTATTTCATCTTTTTTCTTCTTCTTTTTTTTTTTTTTTTTTTTTTAAATGGTGACAACTGAGTGCAGTATTTGAGCGACATTTATATACCTTTAAAATACACGGAAAAACAAAGTGCCTGTGCATATTGTCTGGTTGAAAGGGCTGTTGTTGTGTTTGGATAATATGAAGGAAGAATTTCTCTGAGTGTAATTCATTGCTTTGCATTCGACTGCAGTGATTCTTTTTTATTTTAAACGTTTCTGCCAATTAAAGCTAAAAATTGCTGCACGAAGTAGAAGGGGTTCAGTCAGTAATACAGGACTTCATTCTCACAGGCAGTTGAGTTGTTCTGTGGAATATGGAAAAGGCACTGGCAGATTGAGGCGACCCGATTTGGCTGCTGTGCTGTGCAGTGCTGGTGTGACGCAGGAAGGGCAAAACCCGCCTCTGGGTGCAGGAACCTTTTGAGAAAAAGAAGATCCCTGCTGTTGAAACCTTCTCCTGAGTATAAATGAACATATCTGATCAAAGTCAGGTGCAAAATATGCCAAGCTCTTGCGTATTGAACACGACGGTGACGTGCACCTGTTCAGGAATAAGTTTACATACACGCAGCTCCGTCATTTTGACTCGACCTGCCTCAATTTCTTTTTTTTAAAATTTTTTAGCACCGAACTAATTTGAAACATGGCCAAAGTGAAGTGATTGTTTTTCCTCCTTTTTTGTTTTACACTGTTGTTGCTGTCCTCGAGCTAAATGGGGAAGGTGATCTCCCACTGGCCCGTCATGTTGCTACGTGCTTCTGGGTGTCGAGATACTCAACGAGTCTTATTTTGGAGACTGAGAACTAGGAATTTTGTGGCCAAGGTGCATTTTCTGTTGTTTTTTTTGTTTTTTTGTTAAATCATGTACAGGCTTGTTGTTCAAAAATGTACACACTGTAAATTGCTGCTTTTATGAATATTTGGTCACTGTACAAACCATGTATAGACTGTAACTATTGAACAGAAGCGGTATGTTCAGCGGAGGGTGGAAGAACAAAGAAGTGTCAAGTCTTTATGCCAAGAATAAATATTTGGAAGTATTGTTTGTTTTTGTCATGTTGCTCATTGATGCCACCTTGTGGTTATAATGAGCCAGTGACTGGTTTTATTTCAACATATTCAGGAATGACAGTTTTCAGTTGTAGCAAACGCTGATCAAAGGTTCCCCCTAAAAAGATGTTCACTGTGTAACCGAGGAAGTTCTCAATTTAAATATTTTATTTTGGTGTCCTGAACAACAGGAAGCAGCTGCTTTAGTGAGCTGGTGAGACATCAGCAGGCCATTAAACATCTTCTACACCCTAAATTATTTAATTTTTAAAGATTTAAATTATTTATTAAAAAAAAAAAAAGGTTACATTTGAGATTGATGTTTCCTGAGCTAGAGTGTTTGCCCATAAGCTTGAATAACAAAACACAATCAAAGTGGATTTTAAATGACGTGACAATGTAATTGCTTTCCCCATTTAAAAAAAACACGGCTTAGAATGTTTACAAAAAAGTGTTTTCTTAACAGATATTTCACTGCTTTCAGATAAAACAGCGTCGTCCCTGCTCACAGCAGATTTCAGTTCATGCAAAACAAAACTATTAAATTAAAAAACGTCCACAGCAGGACGCCGGCCTTAATACTGGTAGCGGCCCCTCTTCCCTCCCCGGTGGCCTCCTCCTTGGCTCCGCCCACCATCTCTCCGACCTCCACCGCCTCCTCCTCCCCAACCACCACCTCCTCCTCCCCAACCTCCTCCTCTTCCTCCCCAGCCTCCTCCTCTTCCTCCACCCCGACCGCCGCCGCCGTCCTGTCTCTTCTGCCAGGGTGGCATCTCCGGAGGCGGAGCTGCTATTTCCGACGGACGGCCTCCTCGGTCTGGGACACGCCCCATCAGAATCTGAAACGTGACCGGCCGGGACGGCGTCAGTAGTAATTAACAAAGAAGAAAAATGTTGAGCTGAAAGATTGACACTAGTGATTAATTCATTGATCGATTAATTGATAAGTGGTCATTTTATCTGCGAACCTAAAATTCACAATGAAAAATGGAAAAAAAAAAGGAACACATTATTATTATTATTAATAATAATAACGCTTAAATAATGTTGAGGGTCCAATGTGACCCATTTTTACATTAGATAACAGTAAAAACACCCTAAAAATTTATTTACCATCTGACTTTAAGTTGACTTCTAATGAGTCAAATTTCAACTGTTTTTTTTTTTTTTTTAAAGTTGTTTAAAAGTAACTTGTTCTAGGTATATTATGACCATCACAGTATCTACAGGTGAATTGCTCTTTTCTGCCACTTCACTGTACACTGTAAAATGTTCAATGCGACTAATTTAATTGAATCAATTAAATTCTTAATTGACAATTAATCTCGATTAATCGATTATCGATTAATTGTTAACAACCCTAACTGACACATGAGGCCGTTCTCTCCCCGCACCTTGTTGACGGCACACGTGGTCGTCTCCCTGTTGCAGCCGCTGCTGGTCTTCACCACGTTGCAGATGTCTTCTCTGGCTGCCAGCAGCTCGGCCATGTCCACGGAGGTCTGCGGCCGCAGCGAGTGTCTCTTGGGCTGGTAGGCCCTGGCCATGCTGTCCACCCTCACCTTCAAAAGAATAGAAACAATAAAGCTGAGTCAGCCTCTCTGCAGCATGTCTGATGATCGACGTCTCGCTGAGTCGCACTCTGTACGATAACAATAGATCAGTGTTCATTTTGATAGTCATAGTCTTTTGACTAAAATGTTATTCAGGTTTAGTTTAGTCTAGTTTTAGTTGATGAAATATCATAACCATCAACTTAAAACTGCAGTGGTGAACTGAGGGTTTGGCCAGTGGTGGACCAGCGCGCTCGCGTCACCTTTGCTCGGTCCGACCAGCCGAACGACTGAACTGTGACGTCGAGCCGTTTGATCAGCATGCGGCGCCGACACTCGTACTCTGAGGACAACATCGCGTTGATGCCGTGCAGCTTCTCCTGCAGAGACACAAGAAGACGCAGAACACGGATGCATTAAAAAAAAAAACACGTAGATTCAGCAGCGGCGACAGAGTGGTTTATCGCAGCTCTAACTCACCCACTGCTCAGTGCTCAGAGATTTCTTCAGCACCGGGTTCCCAACAGAACCTCCTGGAAGATCTGGAAGAATCCTGTCAACCTGCAAAGACCACCATGTTCAATGCAATAGCAACTTTCAAAGAGGGAAGAATACATAGACTGCCTGTATACTAATGAGTCACTTCGGCTGTTGTGGACCCCCCCCGCCCTCCTCTGGTGAAACAGAGACACTGAGTCTGAGTCCAAGCAACAATAAAAAGGGTTCACACAACTTGCCCACAAGAACAGCGTGTGAATATGTGGGGCTTTAAGACAAATAAAAGCGGAGGAGAGGCTGTTAACATTAACAAGCTGCTGTGGTGACTGTTTGAAATAAAATAATAAAAAAAACTCTTGCTGGTGATGAAAAAGTGGCAGAAACTGCGCTCATAACCAGCGAGCGGTTAGGAAATAAACATTTGTCAAGATCTCCTCGAGTACCAGATGCTGCTTACCACATGCATATGAAGGGACAATATTTCTTGATAAAAGCAAATGTATTATTTACTCAAACTGTTTGCACCGTAAAGGCATTGTGTGTATCATTTTACAGGCATGAAATTAAAGTTAAAAAAAAAAAACATACATGGATAAAACATGAATCTGCTCAGGGATTAGTCATATTTCTGAGCATGGCATTGCTTGCAGTATGATTTCTCACCACTAGGTGTCAGTAAACCTCATGCATTGGCCATTCAAAACAAACGGGTCGTGTCCCTACCGCCTCTCTGACTTGAGATAAAACTCCTGCTGCGTCCTGTCCCGCCGCTTCCGGTAGGCTCAGTGTGGAGCACATCGCCAGGAGCTCCTCGTGGCCTGGACTGCTGTCTTGTGTGTTTGCGACGCGCCCACATTGGGAAATCTGAGCTGCCTGGAGCTCAGAGCTGAGGAACACTGGATACGAGAGAAAAGTCAAGAGTTGATATGGGCCTAGAAATGGCGAAAATGAGAAACGGCGGCAGTTCAGGAGCGATGACGTACAGAGACATTTGAGGTGATCTTTAGCTTTTAGTAGTCTTCCCTTGAGGATCCCCGAGACGAGCTCTTCACTGGGGCAGTGCAGCTCCTTCAGCAGACCACTCATCTCCACCTGGAGGCTGTCCATGTCGTCTGCAGGGAGAAGAGAGAGAAGGTGCTGCAGTTTCAAATGCTGTAAATATCTGACCAATGATGTTTATTTATTTTTTGTAATTGTACGCAACACAAAAACATGCTGTTTTCTTTCTTTTTTTTTTTTTTTTTTTTAAAAAAATGTTGTTTAAGGATATTTAATATCTCACCCGGACCGGAAGTAATGCTCTCCTCCAGGCCACACAGCGGCTTTAACCGGGTTGCCAGCCACCGGCACAGCTCCACATACTCGAGAGAAGACAGTCCGCCTTCTGCGGCTCTGAGCAGCGCCTTCTCATCCAGCAGGGGGCCGTCATAGCTGGAGAAAAATTAGCCGTCAAACGATTTATTTGACCCAAGGTTTCAAACATGCACCCCTACTACTCAAAACTAGAGTTACGTTAAAAGCAACAGTAGTTAAATACAACAAAGCGGCAGAAATCGTGATGACTACCAGTCCATTGAGGACTGGCCAGTGGCCACAGCGGTGTTGCCCCAACACTAGCATGCAAATAGCTTCTATCTTACCCAAGCTGCTCTAACGAGTCCAAAATGTCGCAGTCCATGAGTCGAGCCGGTTTGCTTCACGTCAGCGAGTTAACAGAAAACATCGCGCCGTTATAAAAGACAAAAAGTCAAACGCACGGTCGCATTGTATCCCCACTCATTCTCATCACGCTGTTTTCCTTTGCCGCTCCGCCTACGTCAGTGGGCCGGTGGGAAACACTGGCGCTCCAACACGTGGTTCCGCCACAAAGTGTCCGGCCCACACGGTACAAGAGGCATTTACAGACTGACGACACTCTCTGAAACTACAACGCAGATATACCTTTAATTATTAACTTAAAGTATTTTGCAACATTGTGTTTGTTGTTGTTTTTTGAATCACAACCTGTTTTAAATAGATAAATCAAAACATCTCCATGAACACAGCATTGGCATGGACATTTTTCCCAACCAGAACAAAGTAAATAAACTCAGCAAACTATTAAAAGACAGTGAGCAAGTAGCAAAGATATTTTCTTCTGTCGGGAATGGGTCCTGTGTGTGTAGGCCACACCTACTCGGAGATTGGATCTTCAGTCGCTACATGGAACATCTTTAGTACTTTAAGCATAATATTTTGGGAAAAAATACAATCTTAGTCGTCGAAGTCCCGGGTTTTTGTTTTGTTTTGTTTTTTTTCCTTTTTCCCCTCCAGTTTTCGGGCATGTTGACATTTTGCATTGTGCTACTCTATCTCATGCTAAACTACAATAGGACGACCATTTCTGCCAGTATTGGGCTGATTAAAGTATTTTATTTTATTTATCAGAAAAAAAGAAATGTGGTATGTCAGTTTTTTTCAACTTTCAGCCATGTTGAGATTTTGCTTTCTACCACTCCGTCTCAAGCTAAACTACGATAGGACGGTTAATTCTAGTTTGTTTGTTTTTTTTGTCCCAGCAAGAAAAACGACACACTGTAGTATGAAAATATGCATGTAGTATATCATGTGATTTGTAGATCTGGGAGAAACACACAACAGGAAGAGAAACTCTGGCAAAGGAAGAGAAGCATGCAGGACGCGTGAGAGCTGAAGTGCGCTGTGGGTGTGACTGCATCAAGGAAAAGACCGGGGGCAGTGCTGGACGCTCCACTGTTGATATTCTCTTCAGGTGACCTGGACGGAGAGGATCAGGAATGAGAGAAAGCCGGAGAAACTGAGATAGTCCGGACAACATCTCGACTGTTACCGGTGGAACACATTTTGCTTTTACTTCCTCACCTGCGCAGCGATGCCAAACACAATGACTCGCAGACGACAAAAGATTAAAACTCACCATTTTATTATGATAATGTTATTTGATATGTCAAATTACAAGTGTATGATGTAACATAAAAACAGTTACAAACATATGTATGCATATTTACATTATATATTTATGAAAAGAACGAGCTACATCTGTATAAAGAAAATACAACTATGACATGAGTTATTGGGACTATAAATTTTACATCATATACTTGGTATCCTTGAACTGTGGTAAGAAATATATAAAGGGTGAAGAAACCAAAAGATCTGAAACGACAGAGATGTTAAATAAAGAAAAGAAAAAATCATAAAAAGCAAATGAAAACTAGGATGGACGTGAGGCACTTTTTTGAGGTTGTCAGGATGTGAAAGCTGATGGCACTAAGAAACTTGACAAAGGAAAAGAAAACAAACAAAAAGAAACGGATGCACAGGGAGAGTGCAGAAAAAGAAAACAGGCAGTGTTTCCAGGAGAGTTAAGAGAAGTACCATTTATACTGCAAGTTTCAAAACACAAATGTCTTCCACTATTTTTCGAACTAATCACATAAATGTTACACCAAGCGCTGTAAGATGAAGAGAAAAGGGGGGAAAAAAATAACATACAATAAAATAGGGGTGGGGGGGTGGGGGAGGAAAGAAAAAATCTTACACAGAGTATCATCAGTGCACCAAAGCATCAGAGAATTTCAAAACATAACCACTCGACTGCCGTGAAAAAGTAACCTGTGGAACCGATACACTGAAGAGAAACGGGTTAAATAGAACTTTTTCTCTCGGTTTTTTTCTTTTTCTCCAAAAATCTACACAATGTCAAGAATGTACACTGATATGCATTCCCAAAGATATGCACAATTTTCCAAGATTGAAAGAGGAGTAAAAGACTAGCAGCAAAGTGGTTAAAACTGAAGTCTTGTGTAATGCAGGTCGAGGAAGAGGAACCAAAATAATAATATATTTATATATATATACATATATATATATACATATATATGTATATATATGTATATATATATATATTAAAGCAGAAAGACACATGTTGCATATATAATACAGTACATGACAGGAAGTTGCACTGTGCTGGTTAATGCAGAATGAGAAGTTGTTATTTCAGCGTCCTCTACAACTTTGTATAAATGCACATCCTACAGTTTTTTTGTTTTGTTTGTTTGTTTGTTTTTTTTTGTTTTTTTTGCGCTTCTCAGCCAGCAAGTTTGAATCAGGCTCGTCGGCCCGCTGCCACGCGGGGCGCTCCAATTGCAAGAGAAAAAAATAAAAAAAATAATAGAATAATAAAAAAATAAATGACGACCAACCAAACGTTTGGTTACGCACCAACCCCGCGCAAACACACACACACACACACACGCGCACGCACGCACGCACACAATGAGCAAAACGTTGAAAAACACACCGTCGCGCTGGAGGAGAGGGTTTAACAGTCGTTCATAGCTGATTTTTCTGTCAAGACAATAAAATTAGTGATTGTATCTAGCAGCTTTATAAGCATCTCTCTCTACATATACATAGGTGTACATATATATGTACATATGTATACGCATATATACATATATGTACAACTATATGTGTATACACGCACATACGCACCCATATATATATGTACATGCCTATACATATATATGCAGCTGTGTATGTGCATAGCAAGTATATATCAAAGTGTGGACTACTGTACCGTGTTAGCGCTAACTTCTTTCTACCGTACAAAACTAGAGAGAAACTATCAGAAGCTCAATAGTCATCTCGTGTCTCTCGCGCACGCACGCACGCACACGCACACAACACGCGTGCCCGCGTGCGCCCTCTACTTTTCAATGTGAAATAATACTAGACGATGACCTATGTACACAACGCTGTCAATAGAAGCTACAGTGTATATATGCCGACAGCGACGATAAATACAGCTCTATCTTCAAAAATCTCAAAGACGAGAACGCTGGGATTATTATCATCATCATCATCATCATCATCATTATTATCATTGTTATCATTATTATCATCATCATCAGCATCATCATCATTCCAACTTAAATATGGAGTAACGTATTTACAAGGGTTTGGAGTTTGGTACCAGGGCGGGTTTTTTTTTTTTTTTTTTTTTTTTGTCGTCTGAACAGAAACAGAAGAGCATTAAAGTGTCCTGACCGGTCGCTAACTCAGTATGTACAGAGGTCGATGTGTTTTCCCACTGTGCTCAAGTTTGCATAGACAGTAATAAAAGGGGAGCGTTGGCTGGGAGGGAGGAGTCGGCAGAGACGGGAAAGGGGTTCGAAATCGTGTCTTCCACACGAAGCTTAACGACGTTAAACTGAGCTAGCTGCTGCTATTCCCCGTTTACTCAACAGGCGGGAAAAAAAAGGTAGCTAATGAGTGATTTAAAAAAACAAAACAAAAAAAAACAACGCAAAACTCTTCTCTCAATCGTTTGATCTCTGCTTTGGGCAAACTAGTCGGCATTTTTTATTTTTTGTGAAACGTGAAAAGCCTCAATACAGTAGTCAGTGGTGCCACTACACAAAGTTAAATCCAACACGCACACGCACACGCACACGCACACAGCATCCGGACTTTTTCACGTCTTTAAATACGCATCAAACACTGCATTCATTCCTTCCAGGCCTGGCGAGACGGAAGGGAGAGAACTTTACGGGGGTGGGGGGAGGGGCAACATTTACACACATAATATGTGAAGAAAAAAAAAAAACTGGGGGGGGGGACAAAAACAACAAACCAGAACTAAACAGGAGCCGTTGAACAACGAGTGACAGACGGAGGGAGGAAGGGAGGGAGGGATGAGGAGAGGGTGCTGCAACCAAAGCTTGGAGAGCGGCGCTCCCAGGAGGCTTCTCCCCGGAAACCACGGGAGGAAGTGCCCGTAAAAAAGAATTTAAGTGCCTCGTCGTACAGGAGCGGAGTTTCGGCCCCTTGGCTCACCGGAACAAAACTTGCTGGTTGAGCAACATTTCAGCCTTTGTTTTGAAAGATAAAAAAAAAAAAAAAAAATCAGAAAAGAATAATTAGAATGTGAGCGGGGTAAAAAAAAAAAAAAAAAAAAGAATAGAGCAAACGAAGAAAACAGAGAGACCCAACAATTTCACCACAGCAGTAAATAACTGGACTCGCACTGAAATTCACCGAGGTGAATGAAATCGTCATGCATTGGCTTTTTTTTTTACTTTCCAAAAAAAATGCTTCTACGACTATTTTCAAGAGATCGGGGGCAGAGGGGGGGAGAGAAAAAAACCCAGATGTTTTGGCGGGGAAGGGGGAGAACCGGCAGCGTGGTTGGTGTGAGACCTTTGCCACTTTCTTTTTGTCCCTTCTAAATGGAATCGATCCCTTTATTTTGGAATGCTATCAATTTCCAGCAGGAAGGAGAAAACAGGAAGTCGGGGGCCCGATAAATTTGGTGGTTGATGCATCTGGAGGGTTAACTTTACTCCTGGGTGGGGGTGGTGGTGGTGGGTCTAGTGCACTTTTATACGTCTTGTAATTTACATTGTCAGCAGAAGCTTAAGCCATGAAGTAAAAAAAGGCCACTGTTACCAACTGCTAATTCACAACAAAAACGAGAACAGATCCCTTTTAGCACACTCAAAACAGCAAGAACTTCTTTCCCCGACGGCAAAATAATTGTTTAGATCTTTATTTTTTTCTGTTTCCCCCCCCCGTATGTTTAGTCATCACGTTGTCTGTCTCTGTACAAAAAAAAAAAAGACTTTTTTTTTTTCCTTCATAAAGTTACAGGTGACTCGTAGAGTTCTGAGACGTGTGGCCTTTCGCTAGGTACGGATGCGTGACTGTGGTCAAACGTCTTGCGCGCGTGTGCGTGCGTGCGTGCGCGCGCACGTGTGTTTAGTAACATCTCCGAGTCTGTTAATCTTGATGCCTCCTCCCTCCCTCCCGCCCTCCTCCTCCTCCTCCTCCTCTCTGGAGCTCCTGTGCATAAAAAGCATCAGGCTGTTCGTGTTTGGTCTATTTTGTCTTTTAGTCGTCCTCCTCTGCTGCTTGTCGGCGACAAACGCAAACCGAAATCTCCAAAAGCTCGCAGAGCCGGGTGGTGGCGGTTGGGAGGCGGCGGTGGCTCGTCGCTCGCCCGCCCTCCCTCCCTCCCTCCCTCCCTGCCGCCCGCCCTGCCCACCTCGTCCCAGAGGAGGGGGGAGGGGGGGTGAAAAAAAGGATTTTCAACTTTCCCGCGTTGATCCGCTTTCCCGCGTCAGCCGGCTCCTCGCGGAGTCGGGGGGGGTCCGTCGGCGGGGTCCCGCCGGGGGGTGGTCGGGGCCGGGCCCCCCCCCGCGTCACCCGGCCGCCTTGTGCTTGCCGCCGCAGCAGCGGCACGCCTCGCCGCAGTGGTGGCAGGCGCGCAGCGGCAGGTAGCAGCACATGCAGGGCGCGATGACGGAGAGCGCCACCAGGGCGAGCCAACGCAGGCACAGCTGCTCGTCGGCCGGGTCGCACGAGCACGGGTCCGAGAAGTCGCCCTCCGAGTCGGACATGCAGTGGTAGAGCATGCTCTCGGCGCACAGCATGCAGCTGACTTTGTAGATGCACTGGCGGATGGGGTCGGGCGCGTCCTGGCACTGGCCGCGCCCGTTGTCCTCGTGGTTGAACATCTCGCGGCAGTAGATGCAGCGCGAGCGCTCGCCGTCCTCGCGCCGCCGCCGCTGCGTCCCGCCGCCGCCCCGCTTGCCCTTGAGCAGCGGCGACGGCTGCGTCTTGATGGCCGTGGCGTCCTTGCCCAGGCCCAGGCCCAGGCCCAGGCCCGACCCGAGGCCCAGGCCGGGGCCCGGGTGGGTGGCGTCCCCGCCGACCATGCCGCCGCCCACGCCTCCGGGGCCGTCGTTGAAGAGGTACTCGCACTTCTTACTGTCCAGCTTGTGGAAGGAGGGCGGGAAGTCCAGGCCCTCGCGCTCGGCCTCCTGCTTCCACATGACGGGGTGGCGGTAGTCCTCGTAGCCGCGGATCAGCACGTCCTTGCGCGGGTTGATGCGGACGATCTCCTCCTCGTCGATGTTGAAGCTGACGTGGCGGCTTGACTTGAAGGAGACCTTTGGAGACGCGCACAAAATGACAGGGGTTAGATCAGGCACGGGCAAACTACGGCCCGGGGGCCATATGCGGCCCGTGAAACTTTTTAATCGGGCCCACCAAACTTGAAGAAATTATATTGATAGCAAGTAAGTCATAAAATAGCTGGATTTCATCATTTTTAGTGTTTTAAGAGTCGCTTTTTGTCAATTTTCAGTTGACATTAAGGCTGTGTTCAGACTGCAGGTGAATCTGATTCAAATCAGATTCCGTCTCAAATCTGATTTTTGGGGCTGACTGTTCACACTGCTTTCAGCAAGGGTCCAAATGGGATCTGGCTCTGTTCAGATTGGGCACACATCATTCTGGGGGTGTGGGCTGAAGGGGCGGAGCTTGCGGCAGACCTGTGGAGGCAGGTAGCGGCGGTTGCTGGAGGGGAACTCGTCGAACGGCTGCGCCCGTACGTAGCATCCCCGGAACGGCTCGGTGGAGACGACGTTGCTCAGCGCAGAGAAGGGCTCCTTGATCGGCGAGCAGAGGGAGGGAGGGTGGTCGCACACCTGCGGGGGCGAGCGAGGGAACAAAAGAGAGGGATGAGTTTTCTGACCCCAACGTCTAATGTCACAAGCGTTGATTTGTTTTGTTTTGTTTTCATTGACAAAGATATTTACAAAAACTTCAAGATGAGTCAGGAATCAGCACAACCATAGAATGTACGCAAACATATGCAGTACAACGTCAAATCAACTTTAACATGGAGTCAATGACAAGGAGAAGAGAGGCAAAAAGAGAAGGCACAGTAACATTTCCGGGATTCTGGAAACAAAAATTGTATTTTCAAGTATTTCTTGTCGTTCGCTCTTGCGACCACCAGGGGGCATCCGGAGCCCACGTTCGGCAAGACGACCATGCGAGGTGGGTGATGACTCAAGGCCCCTTCTGTTGGGAACCAAGATTTCCCATCAGCCCCGAACGCGTGTTTTTCCACAAACATCTCAACGGATGATGAAAAAAAAAATGTTTTTTTCATTTAATTTCTTAAAGAAAATCACGAAGCCGAGCCTCCAAGGAGGCGCTCGTGGATCAGACAATGAGGCAGGAATCTAAAAAAGACAGAGAGGGTATTTCAGTCTTCACCTCAGTGAGGATCTATAAATAACGCCCGTGAAGGCCACACGGAGCATCAAACGTCTCGAGCGCAACTCCGAAAAAAAAAGAAAAAAAGAAAAAGGCATACGTGTCTTTACACTGTGTGTACGTCGATGTACGCTTCCGCTCAAAGGGAAGAGTCGGGGATCAGACAGAAATAGTCAAATACTTCAGTGCTCATGGCAACAGAAGCACAAGTGATGGCTACTGGTGATTCATGCGTGCAGAGGTGATGAGAGACGGGGGAGGAGGAGGAGGAGGAAGGGGAGGAGGAGGAGAGTCGCTCGTTCCGTCCATAGCCGCCGCGACGTTTCGCCGCCATCTGCGCGACGAGCCGGCGAGGACGAGGGGGACGGCGAGCGAAGCCGTCCGAAGGTTGACTTCGATTTTTTTTTTTTTGCAACCCCGGCTTGAGAAATCATTTCAATAGCTTCTCTCATAGGCATTTAATCTGATATGTCCGAGAATCTCACTCACACACACACACACACACACACACACACACACACACACACACACACACACACACACACACACACACACACACACACACACACACACACACACACACACACACACACACACACACACACACACACACACAGAGAGCGCACGACCTCATCATCGAGGGTTACTCCTCCTCTCTTCTCCCACCCTCTCCCTCTCTCCCTCTCTCTGTGTGCTCAGAGTGTGGAGGAGAGCGCTGGCTCTGGTTAGTCAGTGCCGTGTGTAAAGTAGCCCACGCCAGTGCTTTAACGCACAGCGGAAATCTGGTTTGCTCCCAGCTGCTGCTACAGTAATTACTGTCCTGCGGTTGCTAAGAGATGCTTCCTTTGACTTTGTTTTTTTCCCCCCCCTCGCTTTCTTTTCTTCTCCCCTCCTTCCCTCTCCTCCGCCCCCGCCCTCCCCACCCGACTGCTAACACATGGCGTGTGTGTGTGTGTGTGTGTGTGTGTCAGAGGGAGAGAGAGAGAGAGAGAGAGAGAGAGAGAGAGAGAGAGGGCGACTTTGTTCCTTCTTTGCCTTCAAACACACCAAGTGGCGTAACGCACATCCAGGGCGTCTGCGGGGGAATGCGGAGGGACGGAAGACAGTGGAGAGAAAGAACAGAAGAGGAAAAAATGACTCTGTTGTAATCGTGCGTGCGTGCGTGTCAGCGTGTGTCTGTGTGTGTGTGAGGGAGAGAGAGAGGCCAAAGAGTCTGCCGAGGGAATGTCATAAACCAGCTCCAGCTGGAGAAATGCAGCGCAGAACTTAAAAAGCCAGATGACAGCTGTGTGTGTATGTGAGCGGACGAAAGAAAGAAGGAAGGAGAGAGAGAGAGAGAGAGAGAGAGAGAGAGAGAGAGAGAGAGAGAGAGAAAGAAAGGCGCGGGGGTTGGTGGTGGTGGGGTCGAAATGGGAAACAGACTTGCCTTCCCTTTTAAAGCGCTGGGCTAAGCCCCACTATTCAAAGGCATGCGTGGGGGCCGACGTGGAGCGGCGCTGACCCCAGAGAGGTGGCCGAGCGGCTGAGAGGCTCCCTGCACTGCAGGCCGAGGAGGCAAGAGGAAGCCTCGGATTTGGTGCGCGCACAAACCATTTCATGGAGAGAGAGAGAAAAAAAAAAAGACAGAACACACGCACGCGCAGAGACGCACTAGAGTCGTGTGTCTGTCTGTCTGTGTGTGTGTGTGTGTGTGTGTGTGTGAATGCTCCAGCGCCGCTTTTAAAAATCTGTTCCGCACCAATCCGGGAACAAAGTCCCATCCGGAGTTAAATCCCGAGCGCTTCTCGTCCCTTCGAGGAACTTCTGTTCACCTGGGTTGGGGCGGAAGGGGAAAAAAAAGAAAAAAAAAAGTTCCATGCGAGGCCGCGCTCCAATCACAGTGACAGAAGCAATGCGGTCCGACTGGACTGAGAGGCCTCGTGCACCATCGGAGAAACCCACCAATTGGCAGCGCTGAAGCAACGACGAGTCGAGTGCGATTCCAGTTGCGTCTCCTCCAGGGAGGACGACCAGTGTGTGGCATATAGGAAGGTCAAGGGGGGTCAGACCCCTCTGATTAACCCATGAGACCCCCCTGAAAGCCCTGATGCAAAATTTTAAGCGGGTCTCATATTTTTTTTTTTAAAACAAAAGAATAATTATATATCATTGTCCCTTAATGGGAACTAAAATGCCTTTAAGGTTCTGTCTAATCAGGGATGCAAATTATCGATTAATTCATTAATCGTTAGTTGATTGACCTTATCGATCGATTAACGATTAATTGATAACTGAGAACTTATATTTCACAAATAAAATGTGTAAGGAACACATTATTTAACGCTTCAATAATGTTGAGGGTCCAGTGTGACCCATTTTTACATTGGAGAACAGCAAAAACACCCTTAACATTTATCCTCTGACTTGAAATCCACTTCGAATGGGTCACATTTCAACTTTAAAAAAAACAAAAACAAAAAAAAGTAACTTGTTCGAGGTATCTACAGACCATCACAGTAGCTACAGGTGAATTGCTCTGTCCTGCCACTACACTGTTATTATGATATTACTGCCTGTGTCAAAAAATGTTCAATTAATTGCGACTCATTCAATTTAATCGATTAAATTCTTAATCGACAATTAATCGATAATCGATTAATCGTTAACAACCCTATGCCTAATCTTTTTTATACATATTATTCACAATTTTTTTTGCCAAGTGGAGACACCCGGGCCTGGGTCGGTCTGTGACATCACAGTGAGACGCCGTGTGCGTTTTAACTCGCCGCGTGCACGTAGCCGATGAAAGCGCGGCAGGCAGACAGGCGGTCGGCGAGGAGTGAATAAAGTCGGACTGGTTCGCGGCGAGAGGAACCAAAACCACCTGAACCACCATCATGCGCTCGTTATACAGAGAGAGAGTGAGAGAGAGAGAGAGAGAGAGAGAGAGAGAGAGAGAGAGAGCGCGAGCGTGGAAAAGCTCAACTCCCACAGCCCGGAGTGACCGTGAACGTGGGGGAAGCGAGCGCCTCGCCATTCTACAAGCAGGAAAAGGAGGAAGAATAAACTATTTATCCATCACAGAACTGCACCGTGTGAACGCAGACGCGGCGAACCGCTCTGAAGCTCCTGGCGTTTTTTTTTTCTGTTTTCTGAAGGGAAGCGTTGCGTCAATTTTTTTTTTTTTTTATTGGAGGAAAAGTTGCGGTTGTTAGCCAACGCCGCTCGGTGACCTTTGCGCCCGACTGATGAGTCTTCTGCCGTCGCGCACACACACACAACCGACACGCACTGCAGGCAAAACATGTGATCTCAGCCCCACTATGCATTAGCCAATCGCAGCGCAACGGGGGTTGGGGGGAGAGAGAGTCCAGCGCATGTGCAGAAAGTGCACGGCGGCCAATTACAGAGGGGGGGCAAGCAGTTTCATGCCTAATGCTAAATTAAGCTTTCTGGAAAAAGGAAGGGAGGCAAAGGGAGAGAAAAAACAAAACACACGTTCTTCCTTTAAAATTGACTTTCTTCGTCTTCTTCTTCTTCTTCTTTGTTCAGAGGTGCAGCGTCGCGGACGCCAAACCGCTCTTCCAGTCCGTGGGCGAGGCTGTTAAAGTGGACGGGCCAACAAAACTTCTGTGTACTGAACTGATAAGAGAAACTTCCTGCCAGAGCTAAATTAGAGGCGGATGTTTTTTTTCCTGAGGTTTGAAAAAAAAAAAAAAAAAAAGCACACATTCTACTTTGTACTTGCGGAAGGACTGTGGTTGTACAGCATAATTCCTGGCGGGGGGAGAGGGGGGGGGGGGGGTGTCATCGCAGCTGAGCCGGGCTGCTGCGACCCACCCACCTCCCCCTCCAATGAAGCCAAAATAAGTTGCATGTGCGCATTATGTGCACGCTGCCCGTCTGCGAGAGAGAGCAGGAATGCAGGAGGGCGAAAGACAAAAAAACAACCAAAAAAAAGAGAGAGGGAAGAAGCTTGCGACGGGCGACGCAGCTCGGCCTCGGCGGGCAGGATGTGGGTGAAGGGGGCCATCTTGAATGCATGTATAATCGCACGCACGCGGGAGGGCGGGTGCACGCGCGCGCACTCGTAGGAATGCAAGGCTAACGTGAATTCCAGGAAAAGGCCGAGAGAGAGAGGGAGAGAGAGAGAGAGAGATGTGGGAATCTCTGGATCTGATGGGGGAAACCAGACGGGTCTCGACATGGGAGACGCTTCCGTGCCGCCGGTGAGACAAAGCCACCCGCTCTGCTCGGCTTCCCTGGCGGAGACCAAGATCTTCTCTTCTCTCACCGCGGCACAAACCCGACTTGTTGTGTGTTGTGGTGTTTCTTTCTCGCGTCGCATCGCCTCCGACTTCACTTCTGCTTTTCTTTTTTTTTCTGCAGCCCGGGTCTCCGACCGCAACACTGGGATGCCAAATCACCATGGTGACACCCTCGGTGGCTCACTCACTGAACCTTGTGAACACACCCTTTCAACCCCCTCAAAGCACCCCCCCCCCCCCCCACACACACACACACACACACACACACACACACACACACACACACACACACACACACACACACACACCACCACCACCACCACCACAGCTACTGCCTAGCAACAGTGGTGCCACTGGATTTCCTGTACGTTCGGCTTGATTCTTTGTTACAGGAACTGGAAGGAGCTCTCTCTCTCTCTTTCTCGCCCTCCCTCCCCCGTTGCTCCTCTTGTCCACGACATACAGACATAGACATACATACAGGACCTTGACGCGCGGATGCCAGGCCACGTGCGATCGGCCACGACGGCACCCGAGCTGGGTGGCGTACCCGAGCAGAGAGCGGCAGAAGAGGCACTGCCACACTGCTGAGTTTTGGAATAAATAGAATTCCATCAACGCGCCTCGGCGAGGGCGTCGGCAGCGATAAATAATAGGTTCAAAAATAAAAAAAAATCTTTGAAGCTAATCTTGCCTTATGAGTCATCGTCAACAAAAGGCACCAATGATGGAGAGTCCAGTCAGTTAGGAAGCTGTTTGGATGCCTCTTATTTATGCTGATGGCGACCAACAGTCACCTCAGTGCCAATCGGACACCTGGAAGGAAAACTCAAAAACCAATCAAATCTACTTACAGGAAGTCCATCCTCTGGAGTGTCTCCTTCTCCGAATGTTCGGCAGCCTGTCGGAGAGAAGAAGGCAAAGGTGAGATGGCTGTATGGTCCACACCAACAGTTAGCAGAGTTATTATTACTCCAACTGAAGCCGTTACCAAAGCTTTTTCTTGGGTTTGGGAGTTTCACAAAGAAAAAACAGAAATAAACCCCAGAGACACAGATTCTATCAGGATCCCTTTTACGACGCAGGACGTGAAATTTAATTTTGCACCATCATGGTTCTTGAAGTCGACCCTTGGACTAAAATACACAAGGAAACACTTGGTTCCGGTCGGAAATACACAGGCAAGCCTCAGCGAGTGACATTAAAACATCAACCAGAAGCTTCCGCCTTGCACGAGCGTTTTATAGCCTCTGGTGGTTCCATTGATAAAAACGGGATTGACTTTTAATGAATGACGTTGTGAATGCAGAGCACAAGACTACATTATAGGAAGTTGACATCGGCTATGTCGCACACACAGGCGCGCACACGTGCGGGCGTCTGATTTGTTCAGAATAACCCGGAGTTCACTCACACGACGTCACATCGCGAAGCCTCAGACTAATGTGAGATTAAACAAGCCGGCCGAAATTCATGGCTGGCTTTCAAAGCAAAACCTAGAAGAAGACCGAGAGCTCCGTGATAGACTGAACTGTCCAGCACTGCCCCCCGCCCCCCAACCCCCCACCCCCAGGATCAGTAGCCGATCGTTTGAAACGTCTCCGGCTAAAACTGATCCACGTGTCTGATCGTAATCCAACCAAAACGCTCCAGCGCTTCTCGAAGCCAAGGCCTAATAGGGGAAATAAAAGCTGCCCGTGTCAATGGAGGCAGAGACGTTCATCAAATATGCATGTCTGGAGTAGTGGAACGCGTGACCTTCAACGGGGACGACTTGACTTCAGCCGTCAAGAGCTCGGAGGACAGAATCAAAGTGGCCACGCTGCAGTTTGTCACGCCGGACCATTTTGCTGCGTCGTGTCATTCCGGCGTTTCAAACCAGCAGCTTTTCTACGCACTTTGCTATAAATGTTAAAATCTAAAATACCAAAAAAAAAAACAGGAAGGTGGGCTGAGGGGTGGCAGTCAGCACATCAGCGCAATGACTGCAAGCTGCTGTCACCGCGCTGTCTGCTGTTGGAGGAGTTATCTTGGGCGGTATAATTATCTTGGGTTGTAGCTATAGCAACTGTTAGCTTACAGTGGTTTTCGGCGGAACGGGAGGCTTGCTGAGGCGCAGAGGTTGCACGCGGGGGTCGAGAGCGGGCCCCGCGAACGCTGGCAGAGAACGCACTCGACAGTGGACGTGCGCACGTGCGCGCCGAGGGCAAACTGCGAGTCCCGACGCCGCACTTTAACGTCACCACTTTAAAGAAACTGGCGGGGCTGCATTTACGGCCGATGCTGAAGGAGACAGACAGTTTTCATTTGGGGTGAACGCGTGGTTGGTCAGCAAGTGTTTCCTTTTTTTTTTCTCTTCCATTGGGGTCACTGGCGAGATGACCGAGGCCTCGGCGTCAATCAGTGTTTCTGCACTCGCCGAGAGTGGGAGGCTCCCGGCAAATTACAGCAGTGTGATCCGCCACTGGAAGACATGAGAACCCTGCGGGCCTGTGTTGTCAAGTCTGTCTGTCCGTCTGTCCGTCTGTCTCATGGAGAAGGAGCGTGCGTGCGTGCGTGCGAGCATTTTTCCACTCCAGAGACAAAAAGGCTTCCTGCAGCACGACTCTGGCAGTGCAGGGGCTGCGAAGCTGCCTGAGCCATGTGCTCGTCGTTGCCATGGTAACAGAGGGCTGCAAGACTGACTGACACACACACACACACACACACACACACACACACACACACACACACACACACACACACACACACACACACACACACACACACACACACACACACAAAACATATTCTCTCTCACTGCCTCTTCTCTCTCTCTCCATACACACACACACACACGCACTCACGCACACACACACACAAAAGTCCAGCAGCAGAACGATGCAACAGGAATACAGAAGAAGCTGCCTGCCTGAGCTGAAGAGAGGCATTACACAACACTGACAGAATACATAAGATGCCAAGAGAGGGAGGAGGGTAAGCAAAATAAGAGAGGGAGGGAGAGAGTGAGAAAGAGAGAGAGAAGCAGTAGGCAGGCTAAACTCGCCATCACCTCCATGGCTGACGTTTGCTGTAGCAAGCGTCTGGTGATGCCAAACAGATGCAACTCGTTTTTCGCAGTTTTTCAGTTTTTATTCCGCAAAATAAAAGCGACATTTCTAAAATTTCGACAAAGTACAATTGCGATTTGCGGGCGTTTCCTTTGAATGGCGTGAAGCGCACGAGCCGTGGTTCTCGTAAAAAAAAAAATTGCTTTTGTTTGTTTACGTTTGTTTTCTGTATTTTTATTGTTTATTACTTGCAAAAATTATTTCGTCTCCTCCGCCGTCCAAACACAACGCACTATTTTCATTGAAGTGAACTGGTCACATGACCCCGTACGTAAATGTGAAAAAGTCGTTCTGTGACACTTTTGCGATAAACCTCCATATCGATAATGTCTGTTTTGCGCAACTTTAGGGTAATGGAAACGTGAATGCGACAAAACGTGAAAGTCATCAAAGACCGACTCAAACCCTACACTCATGCTGGACAGGAAGCCACTGCGATTTCTTCATGACATTCTTTTCGCTCTCCAGCTTGAATTGAACAGTCAAACTTTGAGCAAAGCTATTTAAGAAGCGGCTTGACGCCCCCCCCGCCTCCGGATTACCTCCGACCCAGTCTTCACATGGACTCGTGCCCAGGAAGTGCCGTTCTCTGATAAACGCTTGTTGGCTAGAGGTGTCTGATGGCTGGCTGCGATAAGCCTTTCATGATACGTCCCACTGTACCTGTACTGTACTATACACAGGGCTCCCGCGTCCACAGACCGGAGGAGATTAAGGCTCCCAAAAGCAACGAGGGGTAGCGTGAGGTCCGGGTGGCGGGCGGACTGCTGAGGCAGCCATTTCTCCGCTAATTGGGTGAATTTGTAACCTTTGGCGCTGTACTGGAAAACAATGCTTATCTGGGGCAAAAGTCAATAACTTCAACAAAGACTCAACACAATCCAACTGTAACATCCAGAGCTGCTTTTTTCTCTGTCTGTGGTAAAACTGAAAGGGGGGGCAGTCATTTTTTTTTAAACACAACTAGTCAAGTTCTATGTGCAACAAAAACTTCCAGCTCCGCAGAGTTTTCCTCACTGCCGCTCTGCCTCCTAAACAAGTAACATTCCAGCTTGTCAGCTACAGACATTTCATCTCTTCCTGTTGAGCAGAACTTGTTTTGATTAGGTCACACTGGCTACGGAAAAACAAAATGATGCACAAAGGACGTCCTATGGATGACAGAAGCACAGAATCAACACCAGTTTAAAAAAACAAACAAAAAAACAAAAACATCCCTGTGCTGGTATCAGCACTGTGCATATGTAGAGACAGAAGTCCACTCTAGGGCTGCAACGATTCATCAACGTTGTCGACAACCATCGATAATAAAACTAGTCGACAATGAACTCCATTGTCGACAATTGTCGCCGGACATGTTTTTCCAGTGGAGTGAGCCATCTCACTTCATGACAATCTCTGCTGAGAGTCGCACATCTGCCGAGCGCTAGAGTATAGAAATATGGCGACGTCCCAGACAGCAGCTACGCGTACAAAAACTTCAAAAGTTCGGTAGCATTTTAACTTTTACAAAGCACGTCGGACAGTAGATGGAAACGGAGTCTAACTCGCCTCTGAAAGACATTCGCCTCTAAGCTAACAAGCGGACTGAGACGTCACAAACAAAACGCTTTGGCTTGAATGTACATTTTATAAACGTATTTTGGCTTTAAACGAGAGCTTTGACATTATGCCTGCCGTAAGTATTTTAAATTGAATGCATGCAGTCGGAAGAAGAGAGCCACCATGGACCCCCTTCTGCAAAAGAAGCGGACGTGCAGCCCGCAACAGGCGACTGAGGAGATACAGTGAGGGGAATGCAAACCTCTGTGTCACAAACCACTGGGAGCAGCGCTGCACTGTTCCCAGAGGTTACCTGGGTCTAGTCAGGCCCTGAGTGAGGGAAAAAAAAAAAAAAAAAACCCTCCCCACCTTGGCTGATGTCCTCGATGGCCCGGCGTATGCCGCGGTCGAAGGCACGGGCGTCGGCGGGGCTCTGGAACGTCAGCCCAAACTTCTTGTCGTTGATCCTCCAGTGGTGGAAGATGGGGGTGACCTTGTTGTACACGACATCCCTCTGCAGGACGCACTCCAGCACCACCTGGCAACACAACAGCACAGTGTGTGAGCAGTGAGATAAACCAACCCACCCACTCCAAGTAAAACCTCCTCGGTGTTCACACTTGATCATCCGATAGCAAAAGGAAGGAAGTCGGCGTTTACCTCGGACCATTACCCAGGGATTCTTTTTTTTTTTTTTTTTTTTGAACATCGACCTCTGAGTGGCTTGAATGAATGTCAAGGAACAATTGTAAGGAAAAGCTAAATCATCCAGCTACACAGCAACATTGAGGGAGGGCAGATGCACTGTTACACACAAAATCATCCATCACCTGAGATGAGATGGCAAAAGTTCTGCTGCTAACTCAGGCATCGGTCGACTAGCTCATGCAGTTAAATGACAAATGATATTTACTCAAATATTCACAATAAGTAATGGATACAAATCTAGGAATAAACTATTTTCTGGTGATTTTCTGGCCGTTATCATTTTTTTAATGACTAAAAGACCATAACAGAAAAATCTACAATAGAGAAATTGTGCCGCCATACTGCTAGCCCGGTATCCATTTCTTATAATACGTCCATGGTGTCGCCACGGGGGGTTGGGGGTTAGGGGGTGGGTAGGGACAGGGAAGGTGGTTGTGGTGGTGGATGAGAGGACGAGGGGAAGGAAATGGGGGGGGCTGTGCCTCTGGGGCTGATTGTGGCAGTGAGACTGTGAGGAGCCGGAGCAGGTAAGGTGAGCGCAGCAGAATAGACGCTGCTGCTGCTGCTGCTGCTGCATGGAGGGACGACACTCAACACCGCATTCCACCGTGCGTTTGGCGAAAAATAGGGGAGGAGCAGAAATGGAGACGGAGCTGAGGCTAAACACCTTTAATGGGAGACCGGCACGCAGGGAGAGAGGTGAGACGCATGGAGAGAGAAAGAGCGAGATGGCGTGAGTAGGAAAAAAAAACAACTTTAAATTGCCTGTAGAACCAGGAAGTAGAAAAAAAGCTCTTCAGGCTTCAGGCATTTTTTTTTTATAACGAGAAAAGAAGAGGAAGAGGCGGAAACTCCACCTCTTCTGGCGTCTCTTTGTCCACCAGACACGCCAGCATCTCTGAAACCGTGAGCGCTAGCAACGAGTTCTCATCACAGAGAGAAAGTTTAAGGCCCGCTTTAGTCAGAGGCGATGACGACGACAACGATGAATCTCTGGTGATGAGAAGCAGGCTGAAGTGGAGATTCCGTGTACTGTAATCCCGCCGGCCGGCTGGCGACCAATTGGAGCCGGCGTCTTTGGCGGCGTCACGGAGTCGGAGCCGGAGAGAGTGGGGGGGGGGGGGTAAGGGAGGAGAGCGGGAGAGATGCAGGAGGGAAGGGAGGCGAGAGATGAAGAGGGATTGGCTGCTATATGGGGAGTCAGCTGAGTCATCACCAGCACACTCTGTGCCGCATCACTGCACTTATAGACAGATTCCCTCCACCTCTCCCATCCATCTGGCTCCGCCTCCGTTTCCTGCTCTTTGAATACGCACACGCCCGCATACACCCCCCTCCCCCGATTCCTCTCGGGTCCCCACGCGCCCTCGATCACGTCTGTTTCACCATCCGAAACTCCGAATCTCTCAGATCCTGTTCGGACTGAGGGCCTCACTGTCCTGTCGTTGTGTATCGCGCTTCCGGATCATAATGAGAATTTTCTATCAGGCCGCGGGAGGATTTGACAACGGCAGTCATGTACATACTTCCCTTTATCGCCGCCTTGAAGGCGTAACAAACCCGAACCGGCCTTTCAGACACTCGGACGTTCGTCGCAACATCATGATTACGACATTAGAGGTCCCTCCAAAAAAATTTAAAATTTAAAAAAATTAAAAAAGAATCACCCCCAAAAAAAATCACCGGCCTTCTTCGTGCGGATTTCACCGCGCTAAACAGGAATGAGTTGAATCAAACAAAAAATAAAAAATAAAAGTGTGTTATTCAATGGCCGCTAAATGAAATCTTCTGGAGGGACGAGAAGGCAGCAATCACGGCGGCATCCCAGGCTTTTCTGCGCCTGACACTTCAATGGCAAACATGCAGATTTACGCTCTCATTACCGCAGACTGGGATTAGTCATGTGGGCTCAGCGGATCTGTTTCACATCTCCCACACGTTGGGAGCCCGAGACCAGAAGGTCACGAGCTGCTGCTGCTGCTGCTGCTGCTGCTGCTGCTGCTGCTGCTGCACGAGGATTAAGAACCTACAGACGCGGGAGGAGCTGAATGAGTTGCGCGTCGTCGCGCCAGACACAATTCATTAAGGCGAGTCGCACGATCGTGTCAATTCTTTCCATGACACAAAGAAGGTGTCGCTTTTAGACAGTGGATAAAATGCACTCTGCTGTGCTTTAGGTGATGTGCGGCTCTCGCCCCCTCTGGCCTCCTCCCATCTGTCGCTTCGGGGCTCATTGTGTGTTTTCCACGTCCGTGACCTGACATTCTTCTCTTTCAAGTAATCCGCCTTCTTCCTGATGATATCATCGTGCATCACGCAGCTCCGGCCTATTTTCAGATACCTGCGCCATGGAGGAAAGCCAAACAACCGCTTCCTGTGAGCGTGAGTGTGCGTGTGAACCAGAGAGAGAGAGAGACGGTGGGATCTTGATCTGGAGAGGAAGGGGAGGTGGTGGTGACGTCACCCAACAGAATGCATCATCGTTGGCTTTGCACCTCTTTGACTGTGCATGAATAATAAAGAAAAGACCAACAAAACCCAGAAATCCTGAGGGACGGAAACACATCAGGCGGCTTCCTTACCAATTTGTCTTTCAGCCGCTCGCCCTTGATGTGGAACTCCACAGTGGAGGGACTGGGGCTCGGGCTGGGGCTGGGACTGGGACTGGGACTGTGGCTGCAGGGACTGAGGTTGCTGCTGCTGCTTATGCTGCTGCTGCTGCTGCTGCTGCCGCCGCTGCCGCCGCTGTGGGTGCTGCCGCTGTCCTCCGCCCGGCTGCTGACCTTATAGACGGTGACGCAGCTGAGGCCTCCGCCACCCAGGGGAAGCCACCCACCGCTGGAGTCATCCCGAGTCATGACCACTGCTCTCACACGTGCATAACTGTCACTGTGAGGGCGGAAGGGGAGAAGCAAGAGAGAGAGGCGGGAGGGGGGGGGTTAGAAATGCTTTTAGTGATTATGATTAGCTGTGATGACAGTTTTACGTCGGGGTGCGCTTCTTGTGTTTCTTAGGTAACACTTCGTCATCATGACACACACACACACACACACACACACACACACACACACACACACACACACACACACACACACACACACACACACACACACACACACACAATACAAGATGCATCAAAGCGCCGCTGCGGCTCAGTAGTAAACGGGTTTCCAGGAACAGGAAGTGGACAAAATGACGGTGGGAAAGGCATCGCACGCTGGTGATTCATCGCTGCAGATGTTTTCCTACTGATGCGAAAACGCGGGGAGGTGTCCCCTGTGGCTTTAACGGCAAAAATCCCCTCCCAACATCCCCGGGAAAATCCAATTCTTTCATTCAACCAAGAGAGACGAATACAGCGAGGGTGAATCTGGAGGATTCATCGGTGTTCAGCGGGACTGATGGGGTTAATAGTGACAAAGTATAAAAGCAGTGCCGGAAATCCTCCTCCTCATCATCATCATCATCATCTGGCTGCAGTTTGTCTCTTAAACGCTGCAGCAGTCTTATTTTTCTTATCTCTTGGTGGTAGTTCCTGCTGGATCCAGTCTGATAAGATCCTTTGCTGGGACCTTGATAATCAGGCTTAAAGTGCATTTTAGGATACTGTGTGTCGGGGGGTGGGATCCTTCACCGTTTGATAATGGGTTTGTTTGGTTTCGAGTCAAAAAGGTAAATCCTGACTGAAAGCGCATTATATTTATGCGTATGATGTCACTTACTCGCGGCTACGATTTCTGAAGCACGAAGCTGCTGGTGGATGTTTAACCTCGGCCAAAGGGTGACTGACCATGTGGCCAAGATCAGGCTGCAGTTACTGCCGATTTCATCTTGCCTACAGCTGGTGGTTTATATCTGATTTTCACTGCCGCATTCCACTGCTGAGGTCACCCCCCCATAGTGGGCAGCCAGTGTCGGGGCAATGCAAGGCGGCGTCAAAAGCGGCGTTCAGACTGCAGGCAAATCTGATTCAAATCAGATTCCATCTCAAATCCAATTTTTAGGGCTGACTGACCACACTGTTTTAAAAAGTGTCCAAATGGGATCTGGCTCTGTTCAGACTGGGCCACATAAACTGAACGATCTGACGGGTTGCTGCAGCAACGACTTTGGAGCGACGAAGTCGTCCAGTGCGTGACGTCATATGATTGCGACAGAAGTAAAAATGAATCGACTTGACAGTCAAAACCGATTGTTGTGTTTCAGGAGCTGTTCACGCCGAGGCGCATCCGTCCAAATGCGATTTGAAACCACCTCCCTGCCACGGTTTCAATCCGTCTTGCAAAAATTGGATTTCATGAAAAAAAGAAAAAAGAGCCTTTTCGGTTTCAATCTGGATTTTAGCTGGCAGTGTGAACACAGCTAAAGTGGTCTAAATCTGCATTATTGAAGGGCAAATTAAAAACACTGTTTTGACCTGCAGTAACATGAAGCGGCAACAATAAAAGTGAAATACTCAAATGTAAAAAAGAAAAGTTCAAATTGAACAGTGGAAAATATCAATCACACACTGTCCGTGCAGATATGGACTCCTGCATTCGGAAGACACATTTGGGCCTTTTATCGCTGGAGATTTCATTCCGCTCCCCTCGCCGTCGCTCGGCTTATTTCCCTGATTAGATAGCCACGGCAGGAATCGAGCCACCGGAAATGACAAAGGTCAGGGCGTGCTGAGGGCAGCATATTGCAGGAACTCCTGGTAACACATTAAAAGACCAGGCACAAGATGGGACGGTTTACAGGAACACGTAAAGGACTGCAAAGAATGCGAGTGCTGGACGTCTTCACGTGACACGTTGCCCTCTGGCAAACGTCCTGCCTGACCCGTTAGGATAACCCCCACGGTGTCAACAGTGACGAAACAGTATGGAAGATTATTTAAGGGACGCAAGGGTGAAAGGCGGATGACTGCTGAGTGTGAAGTGTTCCACAGTGAGCAAGCGGCTTCATTCCAACTCTGCTCTCAACTTGGTTTGAGTCAACAAGATAATTCTTTGGCCTCGTGCCTTCCATACCCGGAACAAAAACCCCGGTGCCCACCTCAGTGCTAGAAGTGCTGTTGAGACTGAACACCTGGCAAGAGCGGAGCAAAGTTCTTACGCCCTCTGAGATTTATGAGTGTGATAAACACGGGTAGGGTCGGGGGGGGCGAGCAACGCAGAGCCGACGCCCTCTCCTGCAAAAAGCCCATCGGTAAGAGGTGTGCAGGGTTTTACCCTTTCACCGACGACTTCAAATAGCAACTTGGAACTTTCAACCATACGACTGAATGTTCCCATTGGTGCAATTTTTGCTGCGTCAGCATGGCAGGTTAACGGATCGGCATCTCACAAAACTGTCCATGATCCTCAGTTTACAGCCTTTAATTCATAAAAGCCACTCATCTGCCTAAGTGAGTTGACGGCAGCTGTTAATGCACTGCGGCATTAATGGTTAACCAAACCGGGGTGTGTAACTGTACTTTATATCACGTACGTATGTGTAGAATGAACAGGAAGAGGAAGAGAAGGGGAGCAGAGTCCAAACGCACACGCGCAGGCACTCTCACCTATTTGTTAGCTAACGGCAAACGGCGCAAGGGAAACGCAGGTGTAAAGGCCTTTCTGTCGTCGTTGCACAAAAGCGGCCGTCCTTCCTCATCGCCGCGTCTCATTGCGACACACTCGACTTCTCAAAATGGAACACAAATTCATTCCCGCCACTCACGTCGACGACCTGATGGCGGATTCTGGGGAATTGCGAGCGCGAGAGCCGCTCCTGCAGCGGAGGAGCGCTAACTTTTTACATCAGGCCCTGGGAGAATGAAATACTTCTGCCGCCGTTACCACCCCCCCCCCCCCCAACCCCCCCTACACACACAATAAAGGATGTGGGGGTGATGGGTGCAGGAGGGGCTGTCAATCAGCCAAGGGTCCCTGGGGTGAACAGAAGGCAGGTGGTGGTGTCACTCAGCCATGACCAGGGCACAATGACCAGGGCCTGACCCTTCAGTCCCACCATCACACACATGCCGGCAACCATGACACTAACAGGGAAGCGGGTCGGTGGGGGTGTGGGGGGTAGCAAAAAAAAAAGGAAGTGCAGTCGACTTTGTATTCTTGAATTTTGCTTGCAGCTTTAAATACCCGCATTTCCGCAAGAAGAGAAATCATGACGGCAAAACTGCTCACAACCTGTTCAAGGTCCAGTGTGTAGAGTTTTTAAGGAAGCCTGCCTGACAGCACGTTTCATAAGGCGGCGCAAGATGGCAGCTAACTAGGGGAAAGATTCTATTGCTCCATGTACACTCTTAGAAATAGTGTATTATGGGTAAACTGTTCTATGGGTAGGAAAACCAACTTACTTTTATTGCAGAGTGAGTAAACACTTCTGTTAATGTATTTCTGGGCAGTATGTTAAACTTTTACCAATATAAAAATCATAAATCAAGGCAAATTTTACACACTGGACCCTTAAATGTTCTTCGACAAGAACAAAAATATGAATTGTGCATCGAGCCTCCCTCCCACCCTCCCCAAGTGGAACTTATTGCGACGCACCGAGACAGACGGGGGGTTCAAAATGGGACAGCGGAGACAAAGGCCGGCCTCCACGCCCCTCGCTGGGAGCACACAGTCGGCTGGACACACAATCGAGAGCGGAAGCAGATCAGCTGGCCTGAGCTGGCGTGCAGTGGAGGGGTGGGTGGGTGGGTGGGGGCGGTGCACATCGAGAGAGAAAAGGAGCCCCCCACTCCAAATGATTTCAAGTTATTCTGCTGGATGACTGACTTTATTTCCGACCGAAGCGGGGGAGGAGAGGTGGAGGGAGGGGTGGCTTTGTAGTGAGGAGGGGAGGGGGGCTAGAGGGGAGGGGTGATGGTGGCTACTGGTGAGAACACGGTGCGCACCAATGTGACGCCCGACGGCTCCGACTAGTATCACAAAACAAGCTTTTCAATGAATAAATGGCGCAGTGAACTGGTGGCCTTTCTGTTACTGTACATTGCAGACGTATTATTCCGTCCGTCTGACCACCGACTGCTCGTTGATCTCGGTGGAGGCTGGGGGGACCTTTTGGACAGTTCCTGGCACCACGTGAGGGGCTAACCCACTTTCTTACATGGTTGCACCGCAGGCGGCGGGGAAAGAAAAAAAACAAAACATTTTAAGTTTGTAAAATCCTCCGCGAGACACTTTGCAGCTCGCACTTCAAGAGTGGAGACTCTCCAGGCGCAACAGGAACCATGTGATTGGTATGCTGTTAAACCATTTAAGTCATGGAAACAAAGCACACGGCTGCGGAGCGTTGCAACAGTACTCATCGAGCTTTTCAAAAGGAAAGAAAAAAAGAAGAGAAACTGATGGAAAACAAAAAAATCAAAAAATTGGACCAACTGCTCAAATGGGTTTTGTATGCGACACGGGAGTTCTAATGTTAATTTGAGGGATTAAAGTGGGATATTTATGTTGGAAAACGAGTTGTCTTGGGTCCGTAAAGACGCTATAAACCACAGTAGAGGAGAAGAGAAGACACGTGTGATCCAGAGGCAGCCCTCCTTCGCCCGGAGGCCGGCTGATCCTGTGTTTGGTGGAGAAGGGGGATCCTGGGACAACCGTTTCTTAAGCTGACAAAGTGGCCGTTTGTCTGCCGCTCCAGCTCCAAGGCTCACTGGGCTCCAGCGGGCCATCGTGCTTCGCCCCAGCCCTCGGCCCCCGGGGTTTCGCCACGCCATAGCGAGCGGCGGAGCGGAGGCGAGGCCAGGGGTACGGCGGCGGCGGCGAGGTATTGAAAGAAAAACAGAGAGGAGAGGAAGAGGGACGGAGAGAAGGAGTGCGGGAGGAGAGAGGGAGAGAGAGAGAGAGAGAGAGAGAGTGAAAGGATGTGGCTTGAGCCCTGGGGGCCGGCCAAGTCACCCTCCCTTTCCTCCTCTCCATCGCCCCCTTCCAGCCAACCCCTCCCTGACTGGCTGCCTGTCTCCACACAATGGCCGCTTCTCTGCTGAAATTTCACGTTATTGGATCCCAGGCCTGGAGTTTTGTCCTCCCACAATGACCAGGCAGCGGAGCATGCTGCAGGGGAGACACACTCTGCAAGTTAAAAGCTCGAAAAAACCATTCCTCCTTTCATTAGCATCAAAAAAGGGGAGAAAGTCCCCCCCCTCCGCCACATCTACCTCTTTTTATTCCATCACCCCTTTTTCTACACACACACACACACACCCCGTATCAAAACCAGGGGAAGGCTGTCAATTCAGTGAAGCTCCGCTAGTATACTTTGTTTTGTAGGATTTTTTTTTTTGTCTGAGCAGAAGGGGTGTTAAAATATCACTCAGAAAATAAACACAAGCTACTTAGCCCAATCCGATTCTTTAGATTATCCTCCAAAAGGAAAGCACTCACTCGGAAAATAGAGCTGAGAATATAAGAAGGCTGAAAAGCTGCACAGTGGCAAACCCCGCGTGCACGGCGTGTGGATAGCCGGACAAAATACAATATTTTTAGCTCTGGTAAACTTTCAAACAGATGGGGAAAAGTCAATATTCACGAAAAAAAAATTAAGAAGCTATGAGAGTATAATTCATCCAGAAATGAAAGGAAAAGTTGCAGTAGTTTAAAGTGGAGCGGTTCCCCTCACCGCGATCACGCCTCAGTGAGGAAATGGATAGCATGCAATCTGGGACTCGACCGTCAATTCCAGCAGTGCATCTAATCTGAACAGTGCAAACTAGCTGGCCAATTAGCCACGGTTCAAATCCCTTAAATACCCAGTGGCAAATTCAAGGGCACAGACATGCTAAAGCGCGCGCGCACACACACACACACACACACACACACACACACACACACACACACACACACACACACACACAGATGTATTGCAAATTACAACAAGGCCGGGACGACACGTGTTTTAAGTGTTCTATGTGATAGCCATTAATAAAAGTGAAGCCACGGCGGGACAACGGCGACTGCGAAAGGCGGCCGGCAGCGTCACGCGGCTGCTGGGGATTTTTTTGTTGCGATGAAAACTGATACGCTGGCTACAGAGAGAAAAGCAAAAGAGAAATTTGCCCTCTCTCTTCTCCACACTTCAGGCTACTGGTGAGTCATCACCCGAACAAGAACATTCATCTTAGCTAGCAACTGACTCAGTGAAAAAAAAAAAAAAAAAAGAAGAAGAGAGAAACAAAGAACAAACCTACTCGCACCAACTTCGCCGCCATCGAGCTTCCGATAACGACTACTAGATGAGCGCGTATTAAGAGATGGTGCTTACTAGCAGCATGTGTTATAGATGGCAGCAGCTAGAGCACAATTCCATTGAAGAATCGTAGCCAGCAATAAAGTAAAAAAAAAAAGAAGAAATGCTTACTTAGACATGTTTTAAACATGGATTCTTTACCCGCCCCCGTATTACTGGACTGATCCCATCAACAACGTTCAAAGAGCCACTGCTGCCTGCCACTACAAATCAACAGTCCCATATACATATCAAATGCCAGAAAACTATCCTCACATCAATCAAGTCCACATTTTGACTTAATCTTAATTTGAACCACAAGTGTTTGGAAATTAAAACCTTGCGCTTGGGGGTTATGAGAAAGCGAGAGAGAGAGAGAAAAAAAAAGAGGAACCACAAATTTTTTACTGCCGCTTGCGTCTCTGCTCCTCTTTGATGCGACCGAGGTCCCCAGGGACCCAGGCATCGGCTCCTCCGTTACTCTCAACACATCTATGGAGCAATTTGGGAAGCATAAACCACCAAACCATGATGGTAGCGATTGGATTTCAAGAAAAAACTGTTGTGACAAGTTCTGAACCGCCGCAGCATGCCCCGTTGGCGGGAATAACGGACCAGAGACGCAGAATCTGTCCTTCTTAAAAACACAATGACGTCCACGTGCAGGAAGCTTCCCATTCAATCGCTGCCTGCGGAGCTTGACGGAATCAATGAGCCCTTTGGGAAAACGCCGAAGCTCGTTCAAATTCTAAATGCAGACGTACCACGAGAAAAAAAAAATAAAAATGTGCCCAAATGTTACAGAGTAGGCAAAAAACAAACCATCATCTCATATTTTAATCCCAGCTGAAACCTTGACTGATTCATCTACTGTATTGTATAACATGAGGCTGCCTTCACTTATTCACTTACTCATCTAGGATGCGGGACTATTTCTTCCAGGAAACACATGCCAAATGTTCCCTGAGAAATAACACACACACACACACACACACACACACACACACACACACACACACACACACACACACACACACACACACACACACACACACACACACACACACACACACACACACACACACTTAAACAGAACCCCCTTCCTGTTTTTCAAAGCGTTTGGAGACTCAATCAAAGACACAAGGTTTAAGATTTACATCTGCGCCCTTTTATGTTGGCGGCCTCGCAGGAAAGAACCATCCCAGGCCAGCTGCAGCCAGGAACTCACAAGGCTCAGCCGTCACACTCCGGCATGCCGCACAACAGAAAACAATATCTGCAGTTCACATAGTTAGCGCTAAAAGCGCTTCTTAAGGGCACTGAGACGGCGAGTGTGAACAGAGGCCTACTTTGATGACAAGCAGCAGACCAGCCCTGATGCCTGGATGTGCTAACGGAGGCAAAAAAAATTGCAAGTTTTTGAAGGACTGCGACGGTAACCACATGACCATAATACCGCAGTCATGTGACGCTACAGCAGGCTCGAGATTAGAGGTCATGTTAACCGAATATTTTCTGTGGCTGACATTTTTTTTTTTGTTTTTTTTTTTGACAATGAGGTTAAAGTTGAAGGCCATCCGTTATTCCAATGAATTGTAATCATTTGGTAGCAAATGTCAGGAGGGTTTTTTTTTTTCTCCAGCCAATACAAAATGTCACAGAAACAAAGTTTCCTCATAAAGGCTAATCATTGTGTTAACATTGGTTCAAGAGGGCCAGATGTGGAAGAGAATGAAAGACGAGCAGGTGGCACCGTGGAAAATAACGTGAAGCTAGAATAGAGCTCGACAATAGTGGAAGTAAGTAGCTACATGGGACACTTTTGTTTTTCAGTGTGTGCGAACAAAAATATTCATTTGTTGGGGCCGATCTTTAGTAAAATTCTTGTCGGGAGAAAAAGCCTGAGAAAAATGGGGAAGTGCCAAATTTAACACAGAGCGCAATGTGTGACCACATGAAAAGTAAGTGCACGGTCATTATTAGCTGTTCAGCCTCTCTCTTTAGTCCAGCCAATGGGCTGGACCTGGTTCCAACAAGTATTTTGAAATTCTGTCTGAGTTCAAGCCGGACTTGACCAACTGTGATTGGAAATATAGAGCAAAAGTAAACAGAACACTGGTTTTTATTCTCTTCATTGTTAAAGCAACAGTTTGCTTCCACCAAGCAATGCATTCTGATCGTCATTTGAAAGTGTGCAAAGGTGAATCGTTTTTTTTTGTATATGTGTATAGTTTACCTGCAGGAGGCAGCAATGCATGCATCGGTGCCTCGGTGATGAAAAACAGAAAATAAAAGTAGAAGAACTTCTCCTACGTACATGGCAGGTAAGACCACGGTTGTTGAGATATTAACAGCAGGTAGAATCTGGCAACAGCAACAATTTCACGGCACACACACAAGACATCTCAGTTTAAGTTTCTCTAAAAAAAAAAAAAAAAAAAAAGAATCAGTTTCAGGCTAGGCCCATTCACTACTCACCACAGACTGTCTCTAAGCTACATTCTATTTCAGACAATTTATGAAACTCTTATGAAACAGATTACTACGACAGATAATAATTGATAATGGATTTTTTTTTCTGTCCCTGTGCGTCAAAATGAAGGACAATCAGAAGGTTCGACACAGCCTCTGCAGTCAGTGGAACGCCGTCAATGGCCAGTGGACGGGTCCAAAACACGTCTCCCGATTGGTCAGCGGCTTCTGCCTGAGGCAATATAGGATCAACAGAGGCCAGCTAGCGGATAAAGCGACCGTCAGACGAGGGAGAACAAATGTGTCAACCAAATGCTACATTCACTGTTGAACTGATAATGACTGATTTATTTCACCAGCTCTCCAAAGAGTCAACAAGAGTCAAGACTAGATTAGACCGGTGTGTGAAATGAAAGAGGCCAACTTCAAGAACAAGATGTTGTTGATATTTACTCTCAGCTTTACATTTTGCAGGTACAGATGCTAGCATGCCACTTCACACTTAAAATTTCTTTGTAAGCAGATTTCTGCAACGAAGCAGCCATTGTGTGAAGCTCTACAGAATTTCTACACAATCTACTCTGTAGTAGCGCATCACCGGAGTGAACCATCAACTGCTGTCACTACACTGCGGGAGTAATTTTAAGGCTGTTCTGCAGCAAAGTAAAGGCTAGCATAACTTACAAGCATAATTAGGACAAACTCTGGTTATGTGGGAGACGGTCAGTGTGGTTAGGAAAAGCTGGAGGCACAACTCGAACCACGCAGCTCAACAACACAGCACAGAATGGATTGACATCGAGCTACTCGGCATTCCCTGGCTTCCTGTGATGATAGTTCTCGCCATTTTGCCTAATGAAGCAGATTTAATCAGGTTGTAATAAAAAAAATACAACTTGTGAGGGTCGTACACGAGACTAGAACTGGTCTAAACTTTGGAAATTTGGATTAACTAGGGTGGCCTGGCGGACATTTTAATAACACTATGGAATTGCATTCCTTGGAAAATAGGCTTTGTTTGTCACATAAATCCCTACTATAAATGACACAGCAAAGCATCTTGTTTTCCACTTTGAGTTCAAATATTTTTCAGGCCAGGTTGTTGTTCAATTTAATTGGGCAAATGTTTTTGGGCAGGTTCTTCTTTCACAAGTAGGGAGCGAGTCTTTGATATATGCTCTTAACACACCGCAGACATTTATGCTGGTTTATGCTCACACCAAAAATACACAAAGAGGAAATGAAAATTATAAGAGAGAAGTGACTCAGGTTTAAAATATACATGATCCAGGCCTAATTCCGGCCATGGGAATGGAGCAGCTTCATACAAGGCCTGTTCAGCATGTTGACTTTTCCCAGTTACAATCCGAGCCAGACATTTAGCCACCGGATGATGCCTTTTACAAAAGAATATTGTACACGCAAAAAAAGCATGCAGTAAAAAGGAAATATGCAAAACAGCCTTAACGACTGTTGACCTTTTACAGAAAATGTGGTGAACTGAAAAGGTCTCACGGCAGCGTTTACATTTCACAGTACGTGTACATCTTAGATTTGATAGAAATTGTCAAGAAAAAAAAGAACACTTTGGTACATCTGCACAACACACCCATTTCATCTGTATCTGAAAACCACTGTCACAAGCCAGCACTTCCCCATAAGAATACAGAAGCAAAACTAAGGATGTGTTCAGCTCAGCAGACTTTGGCAGAGGGCTGATACATCTGCAGCTGAAACCATCGCTAGTAAAGTGTTTACAGAGGTCATATCGAAAAAGGAGTAATTATCTGTAATAACACTAAACTGTTAAAAACAAAGAAGAAAACAGGAAGAAGAAAAAAATCTAAGTTAACATAAAGGCCACAGGATGCAGCCAATTACCCAGGCTATAAAGTAGTGGCCCTAACAGCTGAAGAAGCTGTCTCCCTTTGTTGTTCCGCTACATGATAGGGGTAGTTAAGGAGGAATGTGTTTGGAAAACTTTGCGACAGGAGCTGCAGTGCAAAACAGCCCTGAGGTGATAGGATCGCGACACCCACACGGGCAGATGAAATGATGAGCTGTCAAATCAATCACGCTGGTAGGAAGACGACACAGAGAGAGAGGAATCTCTATGAATACCAGATAAAACTCTCCAAACAATACAAATGGAGGAACGGTGAACTGGCTCCGCATATAAAATGTCCACAGCAAAAATACGAGGCAGTGCAGTGTACAGTGCAGCGCGTTTACGCAGAGCACTGGTACTGTAGAAGCACCTATTCAAATAAAGCTGGATACAGAAAGGACATTGATTTGACTCCCACCAGAACATCCTGTTAGTTTTGTTTTGTTAGATTTTTAGCATTTCTGAACGTACCGCACTCATCACATGGCTGCCAATATGCAAAACTACAATCTGACAAGGCCCCCGGTGCCTCCTAATTCTATAAACTTGGTGAACACAGTTGCAACCGAGGACAAGCAAGCGTGCATGCCTGTCAGAAAAGGTTGTGCAATGAAAAGACGGACCTGGCTCAACGGCCGTGATTTTGGGGAGGGGAGAAAGATTAACATTGGAGAGATCAACGCATAGTTCCCTCTACTCTACAACTCACAACGCAACCGCGAAGAACACAGCGCTTAGTATCACACAAGACGACGACGGGTTGGTCTATTCTGTGCCATTAGGGTTCGCAGAGAACACTCTCGAACAAAAACAAAGCGATCTGGCAATGCTACGCATTAATAGTCACCACACCGGAGTGAATCATGCGACTAAAACAAAAGTAAAATGGTGGAATCACGACAACAGGATTTTGCCTACCTTAGCATGTCAGCGGCTGAGGCTGCACGGTATGAGCAATGTACATATCACAAAGAGATTCCCACTGAATGCCAGTATGTGACATTCACCGTACCATCCAATGTACTGTAAATGGCTACAATCTTTAAAAATGCTCTGGGCCAAAAAAATATGGCAAAAAATGAAACCTTTGGGATAGAATTGAGTCATCAAGGTTGCTGCAGGGAGATTCAACGGGCTCAGAAACAGCTAATACATTGTTTAAAAACAACTGTTCAAATCTGTTGTTTCACCCCTTTAATCTCATCCAGATCCAACCAGCAGAATTAGACCGCCAATGAGAAATCCACCAGAATCGACTATAAATTGATCAACAAACAAACAAATAAAGCTCTCAATTCTCAGCCAAAATCCCAAATATCAAGGACATTTTTTTTTCTGGTGCAATGTGCTTTAGCTTGACGGGAGGAACAATAACTCAGTGACATATGTTACATAAAGAACTGAAGTCAAGGACAAAGTCTCTATGCGTTAAATCAATAGAACTCATAAAGGCTTTTTGATCAATGGGTGGAACTGGACAAAAAAATATATGGGTGTGCGTTGAACGTGAAACCTCGACGACACGAGCGGGAGGAGAGAGAGCAGATGACTCTCTTTGTGGAGGAGGAAGGGGGGAAGAAATAGCACCGACAAAGAACAAAAAAAAAAAAAAAAAAAAAACGTGTGAAACGGCGTAGGAACCTCGCTAAAATAAAATGCTGGGGCCCTTTACGTAAACTAAAGACTCACAGCCGAGCACTGGCGTTCGTTGTGTGACGCATTTGTACAGTGAAACGCAGGAAATGTGATCGTCGGTGCAATGCGAAACAGTGTACAGTCCTGTGAATGGGCAGGCAGGTACTTTATGAATGGAGAGGATCATGTGATCGCAGCACCTCCCAAAGCAGATATTTCTCACTGACTGTCAACGCGCACACAAGAGATCGGCGCAATAAAACAATAGGGGGGGGTTTTGTGTTCTTTTACGAGGCACAAACGGGCGCGACGTTCACATAAATACCACATATGCGCTTTTACAACAAACAACCGCGGTTTGCTGGTGTATTGCGGGCGACGGCCGCTTTAAAGCGTTTTTTTTTTTTTTTTTTTTTATGAATGGAGATTGTGATATGTAAATGAGAGCGATTGAGAAAAAAAAAGCCATCCACAAGCCTTTCAATGTCGACGTCGCCGCATTAGGCACGACGTGTGTTTCATTTTACAAGCGCTGGGTCGAAGCGAAAGCAGGGATCTGCACGGTATCGATCCGGGATTTTGTTCTGAAATCATGGCGGACGACAGCCAGGCTGGAGATACGAGGCTGTCTGATTACAATGTAATACACGAGCGAGGACGTAGCACACTCACGTACACGAAAATGGACTAAAACACTGTTGTGTACATGTTATTGTCAAGTAATTTCTCACGATTTGTCTGATGGCTGCCGAGTGTGTGAGCTAAAAGAAATATAGGTACGTAGAAGCACTGTCAAAATGTTAAAATAAAAAGCAAAATAAACAACTGGGATATTAATAAGTATCACGGTGTGAACATGGTTCCTCATCTTCTCTAGTGACATTTGGCTTTGCTTAGAAAACACGTTAGAAAATTTAAGCTCAGGCAATGTCACTGCATCTCTCATTGACATTTCCTTCATGAACTCCATTGAGCTGGATTCTGTACACTGCCATTACTCAATACGACTAGTGAAAAATAACTCTAACATAGGATTAGCTGTTCATTTCTTATAACAAACGTTAATAAAGTCTGGTGATGAAATACTGGCGTCGCTCGGTCAAACATGTCCTAAAAAAACTCGGCGAGCAGCGGCTCTTCGACCAGAACGTATTTCATACATAAAAAAAATATATATGCAAGGACGTGTAATTGCAGCTCCGTTTTAATGTGTTTGGACGGTGTAAAAAATGCATAACCAACACCAAGCCTTCTACTTACTCGTTGTTTGGATTTGTTGAATCTTCACTCATTTTTTTCCTCACGGGGATCCAGGTCCTAGCAATAGCATCGACGACGCAGTGACGGCGGGATAAAATACCACATATATCACCATTTTTCCCCCCTTCACATGTACAGAGTAAAGCCTTTTTTGTGTGCGGTGGTTAAACGATGCAGAACCGGGGGCATTGCCTGAACCAACGCGTCCCTGGCGAGAGCGAAGTGGGGAGGCTAGCTTCACGTTAGCTTCGCTGGCTGGAGACCGACGTTAGATCGCGAGGAGGAATGACAATCGTTGATTCATTTTATCCTCCCTGGAAGTAAAATCCGACCACAACAAATAGGCCACGGGCGACATCGTCTTCGTCCAACACCGGTCCACCCCGATGTTGCAGAGACCGAACGTGCGGGAGATCCTCAAAACACGCAGAAATACTCGCGCACTGCGATGTTTGCTGGATTATTTGTGGCTGGCTGTCGAGCATCCATTCGCCAACTTCAGGTCCAGGACAACACTTGTGAAAAGGCGCTGGGGAGCGTTGCTCCGTCAACGTGTCCGACTATTTCTTTTGCAGTAAAGGCATCCAAAGCTGAGATGGGGAATAAATGTCCGATCGACTCCAGCGTTAAAAGCGACGCGCAAAATACACGTATTCACGCCTTAAATCACCGGGAGAAGTTGCTGGACATCTGCTTTCTTCGAACTCCATTTTCAACTCGGGGGAATGAAACATCGGAAAACTGGGCGGATGTGTCGACCCTCGCTGTAGAAATTAGATCCTTCCGCGAAGTAGTAAAAAAAAAAAAAAAAAAAAAAAAGAAAAAAAAACACGCGCGCGCGTAGAGCTCACATTAAGAAATATGCTTTACAACCATGTATTATATATCACGTCCACGTTGATAAGGGCGTTTATTGTTATGGCATGAGCGATTTAAAAAAAAAAAATTATATATATACTTTTTTTTTTTTTTTTTTTTTTTTTGCCACGGAGGGTGAATTAGCGGGGCTAATTTCAAGAGCTGACCTAAAGTAGTCCCCCCGCACTTCCCAAAAAGAAGTTTCCCTCAATCACGCATTGATACAAGAGAACGCTTTAGTACGATAGCACGCAAAGTACAGAATTATCCGGAGTAAGGAGTCGCTCTGACACACACACACACACACACACACACACACACACGCACACACACACACACACACACACACACACACACACACACACACACACGGCCATTAATAACTACGGCTTCCGTTTCTATGAAGTGGCGTCGCGGACCTCTGCATTGAAGCAACGCGTTGAGCAGAATGAGAGTGAAAAGCGTTAAATGTGTGAAGCAGCTTCCCGTGGAGCACGTGGATTTGCACTGGAGCCCTTCGTGGCTTGTGGCTTAAGCAAAGCACGCGTGTCTGTCAGCAGTGTTTTCAAATACACATTGATAAAACACACACACACACACACAAGCGAAGTAAAGGGCAGCTCGACATTAAAATGAGTCGTTGGGTTGGTAGGATACTGGTGTATTCTACCCATGACAGTTTCTGTTGAATAAAAAAAAAACAAAAAACGAGGGAAGACCTTAACCTTTATTTCAACTGAGCGGTAAATACAAAAGAAGAGTGTGAATTTTGAAACGTGCAGATTTGGTTCACTGTGTATAAGTATGAAGTCATGAAATTAATGGTCAAAGGTAGCCCCCCAAAATATATTGGGGTGCTGTCATTAGAAATATCAAGGCATGCACGTGTGAATATTATTTGACTTGTTTTGCAGATGAAATCGCCGGAATGGTTGCGTAAGACTTTAAATGCTATTGGATTTCTGTGCTGTGTGGAATGGCAAGAGATCAAGCTAAATGATTCTGCCTGGTTGTCATAGTGACAGCATGTTGTGTGAGAAGTTTCTTTGTATTTCACACAGCTTGTGCCACAGCCTTATGTTGCAGACTTAGAGCATCCCTCTGTCACTGTATGCAGATAGCCACAACATTAAGGGCTGTCCGTCACATGTTCACTATTGACAGATAATGCAGGTTTGACTGTTAAATGGGTACAACTTTTGCGTTGATTTAGCACAAAGAAGAACATTCATTGCTCAATGTGGCTGAGGGAATTTTGAAAAACTGTTTTTCAAATCAGGGCAAAACATATTACAGGTGATGTTGTCGGTCTCCCGTTTGCAAAATGCAGCCTTCTGTCTTTGCTTCAGCCTTCCTAAATTGGGTTACCAATGTGGTTGGGTTACTGTGATGATCCATCTCACAAGCCTAGATAAAGTGGCTGTTGTTTCAAATTGAGCAATGAAAAGGGGGGAGGGAGGGGCATTCACCATGAATTTTCCCACTAACATGCCTGAATTCTTCAGAGTATTCAGGGTTCAGGAAGTCAACCTTCTTTCTCATCTTACAAATGTGGATGGCCCTAGTTGCATTTCCTGTGTTATTCACACACTGGAAATGGTGCGCGGCGCCTAAACAAGGCGACAGGATGTTTAGCTAACAGAGGCATCCCTTGGCTTCCCTCCCTGAGTGCAATCAGGGTCGTCACAATTTCCTTAAAACCGTAAACAAGCAAACATTCCTACATTGCCAAGTGACAGGAGCAGTATAAAAGATGAGCTTAGCACAACACAAGCCTCATTCAGCAGAAAGTAGCACACACAAGACCTCGGATCACTTTCAGGAGGATGGCCTAAAGGAACTTATAGCCTGTTGTTTGGTGCATCTCTTTATTCATCAGTAACTGCATTTTAGATTATTTTTTTCTAGATTGACAGATAGATAGATCTATGTACCATTCTTGCTTGAAAATAAAAAGTTGTAGTCAGGAGATTTGGAAATACTTCTTAGAAACTTGAGCGTTGGACTTGACTTGAGCTCATTAGCAGCAGTCATTACTGCTACAAAAGCATAGGCAAATTCAGTTTTTCACAATATGCAATGTAACATTTTCACATAAACTCGATGTACTACTCACTGGGCGTAACATGTTTTTCAGCAATGTGTTTGAGGTGACACGGTCACGTTCGGCTCGTGACTACAAGAGGAAGTAAACACAAATTCTTTTTCTTTGAGGTTGGCACCAGACAGCAAAAGACCTCAGGGCTTTATTCTGGAGGGACAGAATAAAATATACCCAGATTGACACACACACACACACACACACACACACACACACACACACACACACACACACACACACACACACACACACACCTTTTCCCCAATTAGTTAAACATATCTAGGTTGTTGATGTGTGGGCTAAATAATTATTACTCTTCACACTTTAATAACACGGAGGAGAGTTTTTCCGGTTTGTCTGCGGGACCCCTCACAAAACAACACCGCACACGCGGCAATCTGGGCCAAGAGGTGTGGCTTGAACAAGAGGAGCTGATTTTTTTTTTTTTTTCTCGGCCTGGCAGCTGAACACACCTATGTTTAGTGTGGGCCCGGCCTCGGAAGCCTGCAACTGTTAGGCACACTAATTGTAGGGTGCTGAGTAGTAAAGGTGTTCTGGCTACAGAGGAAGGAAGTGCGCGCGCCCTCGGGCATGTTTGACTAAATGCTCAGTTCTGTGCAAGCTGTCTCTCTTTCCAAAAATGTCTACATGCATGAAACCACTGTCAAATGCAAGGTGTAAATGCATCTTTATGTTTTAATGTTGCTTTTGTGTGATTATCTTTTGAATACGAATGGTTGTGAAATATTTTTATGCTATTTGACAAGTATTAAAGAATTTCCCTTTTCTTAAAGGTTTGTTTCAAGAAACTCTTGAGATTAAAGATGAAATAGATAACAAGACAAGTGACAGTGCGGTCTTGTGACTCTACTTGATGACGTTGGTTCACATGTATCCGCAGTGTATGTTTGATGAGAGCCTAGCAGGGGGATTTTACATATTCTGCTAAACCTGCAAACTTCTGGAACCCACAGATTACACTTTCAATATTGCCCTTACTCGATTATATTGGGCGTACATACAGATTACAATATTTTACAGTAAGGGTTCAAAACCTTTGCTATCGTGGTAAACACCCAAGATCAAGATCTGCTTCACAGTAAAAGCACGAGAGTCTACTCATTTTTGACTTCTCTATTGCAAAAATGGGAAATTACATTGGTTTCAACCACGTTTGGGTTTCTCAGCGCTCAAGACTCTGTTACTTCCTATTGTTTCAATGTTCAGCGTTGGCTTGATTGAAACCTGATCGTGCAGGGGAAGCTGTGTTTAGGGTTAGGTGGACAGGCCTTTGTTGCTGCCTGAGGGGTGTTTTTTTTTTGGGCGGTTTCAGTTTGCTTCCCTGTAATCATCATCCAGCCCCACAGGATAGAGGGGATTAATGAATATGTTGGAGGGGAAGTTACAAATGACTGTTTACCATTCCGAGAAAATACAGCATAATAGAAGCAGGAGGTGTGTTCGTGTGTGTGTGTGTGTGTGTGTGTGTGTGTGTTAGAGAGACAAACAGTTCTCCATCAGAAATGTGCTTATTCACTCTCTTACCAGTAGTGGAATACATATGAAAATTGATAGCTCTTTCACCTGGGCGGTATTTTTAGCTTAGCATATGAAACTATAAGTGGGCAGATAGGGGGGACATAGCTTAGAAAATGTGCCCCATGCGAAACCGCACAACACAGGAGTTGTTTATACACGTAGTTCAGAACATTTAGTTCAAAAAGGTTTGGTGTGTAAGGGTTTTCATTTTCTTCTTAATCCTC